>NC_140520.1:33648114-33968114 GCF_964339955.1 Pipistrellus hanaki
TGCTTCTGCCCTGGGCTACAGGCAGGCAAGTCTGCTTACAAGCTCTGCCGGGATCCCTCCCTTCTGCCGGTGGGTGTGTTGGGGGTGGAGTTCCCATGGTACCATGTCTCCATCTGTCCTATTCATTTCTGTGTGGTCTCTCTCTTTCATTTGAGGTGCAAAAGCTGTTCAGTCAGCCCTCAGTTCTTGGGGGGGTTGGGAGGGGTTGCTCTGACTGTAGGTGTAGATTCAATGTGTTCATGGGAGGAGGTGAGTTCAAGGTCTTCCTACACCACAATCTTGGACTGGACTCCGGGGAACTTCTTTTTTCTTTTAATTTATTTTTTATTTTTTAAAAATTTTATTTATTTTTTATTAAATTATTATCTGTGTACATATCTTACCATTGCTCCCCCCTCCCATACATGCCCTCCTTCCCCAGAGTTTTGTGTCCATGGATTGTACTTATATACAAGCCCTTCCGTTGATCTCTTATCTCCCCCAGATCTCCCTACCCTCCCCGCTGTAATTTGACAGTCTGCTTGTTGCTTTACTGTCTCTATATCTATCTTTTGGTTCATCAGTTTATAATGTTCTTTATTATCCATAAATGAGTGAGGTCATGTGGTGTTTCTCTTTCATGGACTGGCTTATTTCACGGGGACGTCTTATTAATGCAAATTCTCTGTCTACCCCAGACTAACTGAATTAGAGTTTCTGGAGATAGGGCCCAGCAGCCTGTGTTTTGACAACCCTCCGGGTGATTCTGAGGCACACAATGGTCTGAGAACCAGGGGATTGTGAGGTAGATTCAGATTTGGGAGCTGTTGATCCAAAAGTATTTCAGAATATGGATTCCCTCTGTGGCTCCTTTGGGCACATCCAGTGTAGCCCAGGTGGTAGGGAATGAACACTGGGCATCTTTAGTCTTCGCTAGGGGACGAGCCTGTTGAAAGGAGGGGCTGGAACAGACAAGTTCTCAAGACTGCTGCTATATGTGGCAGCAGTTTCTGCCGAGCCAGCCAAAGGCATTTCTGAAAGGTTCTATTCAAAGTTGTCAGATGAGCAAACACCGCGGCTTTTCTTTCCTCCTGCACCTGGAGGGGTGACCCGAATGGCTGGCAGCTGGGGCTATGGCCCCAGGAAGTCGTCGGGGGCTAAAGAAGATCAACCCCACCTGCTGGGGAGCTGGACCGCTGGGAAGGAGATGGCCAGGGGGTTGGAAAAAGGAAATGTCTCCCGGAAGTAGGGCTTTCCTTGAAGTGGGAAAACCAACCCCTTGTCCTCATCCCTGGCACAGTGTTTGCATTCAGAAGGTGCCTGAATGGTGGGCTGTGCTCAACACGCACCAGGTGGTCTCTGGGGTTTCTCTGTCTGAGGAAGTCACGTGGACAGGCCGAGCACCCACAGACAATCTAACAGCAACGTGGAAACCAAGATGGAGCCCTAGCCGAAGCTGGTTTGGCTCAGTGGTAGAGCGTCGGTCTGCGGACTGAAGGGTCCCAGGTTCGATTCCGGTCAAGGGCATGTACATTGGTTGCGGGCACATCCCCAGTAGAGGGTGTGCAAGAGGCAGCTGGTCGATGTTTCCCTCTCATCAACGTTTCTAGCTCTCTCCCTTCCTCTCTGTAAAAAAATCAATAAAATAATTTAAAAAAAAAAAGTTGGAGCCTTATATCACAGCTGGGTCAGGGCACCTCAGGGTGGAGTGTGGCCCCTTCTAGGTGCAGACAGAGTGGGGGGTTGAATTTGTCACTTCTTTATTGGCTCACATCACCTGACCAAAGCAGTGCTCTGTGCTGAACTGGCCACTGCACAGAGGGAATGACATAGCTGGGGAGCCTGTCTCAGGGGCCCAGCACTCTTAATCACTTCCACAGGCCGTGCTTCCTAGTTTCTGGTTTCGACTACAGTTTGTTTTCTTATTCTCCTGTCCTTGGACGTATTCTCAGACCAGGAGTCAACCCTCTGGTATTTTTGAAATCATAAGGCTTTGACTGTGCTGAATTCACCATACACGCCATCGCCATATGATGTTTTAGGAAACCATTCTTAGCAGCAGTGGGATTGGGTCACCTTTGTGCCCTTCCCAGACTCAATGTCCTCATCTTCACAATAGGGTGACACTGTCAACCGTGCAATGCCCTTCCCTTCCTTTATAGGCATTGGACAGAGCCACGGCGTACCTGGGATTGCTGGGAGCCGCCAGGAGGTAGGAAGGAGCAAGGACGAGTTCTTCCCTGGAGCCTTCTGAGAAACTGTGGCCCTGCCAATGCCTTGATTTCGGACTTCTAACCTGTAGGACTGTGGGAGAGAGAATGCATTTCTGTTCTTTTAGGCCAAGATGAAACCTTATATCGAAGCTGCGTCAGGGCACTCAGGGGCTGGAGCTGTGGCCCTCTATAACAGCCTCAGGACATTCATCTGATCCTCCAGCACCCTTAGGAAATTCAAGCATCCAAACGATCCTTTCCCCAAACCATGGCTGTTGACCTTTCCTTGGCCGGCCTGGTTCCCAGTAGCCTCTGCTCTCTGGCTGATTCCCACCTTTCTCTGGCTCCCCCTAAAATAAAATGATCTTCTACATGTGGATCATGCTTTATAGTTTACAGGTATTAACAATACCCGACTTTCACTTAACCTTCATAACCTCCCTGAGCGTTTAAAGGTTTGTTCACCCCAATTTATAGATGTGGAAATAGAGGAGCTTAAATTGATTATCCTATGATCTCATGACAAATAGTGGAAGAGCCAGGGCTGAATTCAAATATTTTGACTCTTAAACGAGGGTTCTTTTTCTTTACATTTTTATTATAGAAAATAATAACACCCATGTATAAACATGCACAAAATACAAATGCAGCCCAGACAGCATGGGTCAGTAGTTGAGCGTTGACCTATGAACCAAGAGGTCATGATTCGATTCCCAGTCAGGGCACATGCCTGAGTTGTGGACTCGATCCCCAGTGTGGGGGGTGCAGGAGACAGCTGATCAATGATTCTCTCTCATCATTGATGTTTCTATCTCTCTCTCTCCCTCTCCCTTCCTCTCTGGAATCAATAAAAATATTTTTTAAATATATTTTATTAATTTTTTTTACAGAGAAGAAGGGAGAGAGATAGAGAGCTAGAAACGTCGATGAGAGAGACACATCGACCAGCTGCCTCTTGCACACCCCCTACTGGGGATGTACCCGCAACCAATGTACATGCCGTTGACCGCAATCGAACCTGGGACCTTTCAGTCCGCAGACCAACGCTCTACCACTGAGCCAAACCGGTTTCGGCTCAATAAAAATATTTTTTTAAAATACAAAATCAAAGCTCTAGGAAAACAATACCCACATAACCATCATGAAGGAATAGAGCAGTGCCTACTCCCAGGTCCTCTGCCCATCACTCCCCTGTCCCTTTTCCCCACGATGACGACGACACTGTCCTTTGCCAGACGGTGCTCTTTTCACCAGACCACAAACACCATGCTGACCTTCGTGTCATTAGGAACTAATGGTGGTTCCGTAAAAAGACAGAAACCTGTGTGCTAGCATGTCTCCAGGTTTCCCCCTAAGGCTCAGGAGCTCTCTGAAGCTGGGTTCTCTAGGGCTCTTCTCCAGCCTTCCCTTTAGGGAAGAAAAACCCACAGCAACTCCCAACTGGTCTTGACATTTTCAGAACCATAAAAGTTGGGGGTGGCTGCCACTCTTTTGAATCAGGAAAACCACATACTTTTAACAAGAGAGGAAGGAGCAGGGGAGGGCAGAAGGATAGGCCCAAGGGTGGGACCACGGATGGGTTAAAGACACACAGCAATAATCTCCAAGTCCCCCAGGACAGCCTGTCTGCCCCTCCCCACCTGCTCCCATCGGGGCAGAGTCCTGCCCGGAGGCAGGGGTAAACCACAGGCTTCCTGAATGTGTCCAGCCTGAGCTTGTTGCCCCTCTCTCCTCCAGGAGTCTGTGTCCTGCTCTTGGTATTACAGGGTAGGGTGACAACGGGAGAATAAGAGAAGAGGAGCTCCCCAGAAAGCTCAGCCAGGAATTTGAGCTGTCACTTTCGGCCCAACTTCTGGAAAGTCTCTTACTTCCTCTGGGCCCCGGTCAGCCCGCTAAAGTCCCTCTGGGGCGATGGTGTTAACACTGATGCAGCCGTGAGATGCTTAGTTGGGCTCCCAGATGAGAAGAGACAAGCAGATGGGTCTTTCCTCAGTGGGGCAGACTGTGGGTTACACACATGCTCCCCAGGGTCAGTGCATCTACCTCTGCTAGTGGGCATCAAGGCAGGAAAGCCAGGGGCTCTGACATAGGAGGTCAGGGTAAGGGACCACTCAACCAGCTGTCAGTCACAATCAGCGCCACTCTGCCTGCTGTCAGGGCTGCTGCTGGGAGGCCAAGGCCCGGGAGGAGGCAGGACAGTGCAGAGCAGGGGTCCTCAAACTTTTTAAAGTGGGGGTCAGATCACGGTCCCTCAGAGAGCTGGAGGGCCGGACTATATGAACTACTAATTCCTACTGTAACACCTCAGCTGCGCTCACTGCCCAAAAAACCTGGCGGGCCGGATCAGACTCCTCTGCGGGCCGCATGTGGCCCGCGGGCCGTAGTTTGAAGACCCCTGGTGCAGAGGGTCTGTGGAGCAGAGCGGAAGGGCTCTCGGCTCAGTTGTCCTGTCTCTCTTTTTTTTTTTTTTGATTGATTTTTTTTTACAGAGAGGAAGAGAGAGAGAGAGAGCTAGAAACGTCGATGAGAGAGAAACATCGACCAGCTGCCTCTTGCACATCCCCTACTGGGGATGTGCCCACAACCAATGTACATGCCCTTGACCAGAATCAAACCTGGGACCTTTCAGTCCAGAGACAGATGCTCTACCGCTGAGCCAAACTGGCTTTGGCTGTCCTGTCTCTTTATCGTGGGCCAGGGCAGGGCAGGCCCCTGAGCCCAAGGAGACATTCTTCTATTGGATTGTTATCTGGGGAGCAGCTGCAGGCTGAGGTCCTGAAATCTATCCCAAGAAGACTGGCTCTATGTACCAGAAACTGGAAGCCCTCAACTTAGTTCTGATTCCACCACTCACAGTGCCTGAGCAACTAGTTCCAGTCTCAGCCTCACTTTCTGCATCTGATAAAAATGACATTTTTAATTTATCAAGCTCATATGTGCTAGGTAATGAGCAAGATGCTTAATATGTGTTCTGTCTAATATCTGCCCTTCGACCTCACAGGGTGCTGGGAGGATCAAATACAAAATGCATTTCCTCAAAAAGTAGAACAGAATGACCATATAGCCAGTAATTCCAGTCTTAGGTTTATAATTGAAAGGAGGTGCTCAAACCAATACTTGTTCACGAATGTTCATGGCAACACTATTCACAATAGTCAAAAGGTGGAAACAGCCCAATGTCTATCAACAAATAAATAGATAAACAAATTGTGATCTATACACGCAATAGGATATTATTTACCCATAAAAAGCATTCATATATATATATATATATATATATATATATATATATATATATATTATTGATTTCTGGAGAGAGGGAGAGAGAGACAGAAACACCAATGATGAGAACCATTGATCCACTGCCTCCTGCATGCCCCACACTGGGGATAGAGCAGCAACCTGGACATGTGCCCTGACCTGGAATCAAGCTGTGACCTCCTGGTTCATAGTCATATGAATGCTCAACCATTGAAACATGCCAGCCAGGCAAAAAGCAACAACATCTTAATACACAATTTGGATGAACCTTGAAGACTTTATGCTAAGGAAAAGAGCCAAAGACAATGAATCACATATTGCATGATTTTTATATGAAATATTCTGAATAGTCAAATCCATAGAGATAGGAAGCAGATTGGTGGTTGCCAGGGACTGGGGGAGGGCAGAATAGGAAATGGTTAATGGGTGAGGGGGGTTCTGGGTGACAAAGAGCTTCTGAAACCAGAGAGTGGTGGTGGCTGCACAACCTGTGAGTGCACTGAGACACCGACTGTACCCTCCAACGCCTATTGCATCTTACATGAATTTCATCTCAATGAAATGCACGTGTGTCTGCGATGTCTAATGATCATGGTATACAGGCCTGCTGGCTAATGATCATTGGTATACAGGCCTGCTGGCTAATGATCATGGGTATACAGGCCTGCTGGCTAGTGTACTCCTCTAACATGAGAAGCAATAGGGCAGCTTGCCTTACCCTGCCTTGCTGCCCCTGAGGCCACGTGCATGGTCCCAGATGCGTGGAGCCAGGAGACCTCTCTGACACTTAAAGAAATGTGCTCATGTCACTGGGCTTCTCTGCCCTGGCTGGGTTGGCACAGCAGTTACCACACAGGCTGCCAGGGACCCTGCCAGCTGCACTCAAGGTCCCCACTGCCTGGTGGCCAAGAGCACTCCACTCCCGGATGCCAGGCTCAGGTAATGGCTCCTTGGTGTTTCCTTGCATTTCCTCAGACGTGAGAAGTACTGCGACTTCAGGAGAAGCTGCTGGCAGCCCCGAAGACTGCTCCTGACCCCATGCTGCCATGTGGCTGGCCCTTCATCGGGGCACAAACAGCAGTCTGAGGGGTTTTTGTGGGGAGGGAGCAGGGCCAGCATAAGCCAGGCAAGCTGCTTGCACCCCTTGCTCAATAAGAGGCAAAATGTCAATACTCAACACAAAGGGTGACTACTGAGAAGGAAGGAAGGGTTTGTCAGAAGGGAGTCCTCTGTAGCTAGAGAAGCATCCAGCTTAGAAAGGAAAAAATATGCCGAAACCAGTTTGGCTCAATGGTAGAGTGTCTGTCTGTGGACTGAAAGGTCCCGGTCAGGGGCATGTACGTTGGTTGCGGGCACATCCCCGGTTGGGGGTGTGCAGGAGGCAGCTGGTCAGTGTTTCTCTCTCATAGATGTTTCTAGCTCTCTCTCTCCCTTCCTCTCTGTAAAAAATCAATAAAAATATATTTTAAAAAAGAAAAGAAAAAATAAGCAATAAAATCTGATTTCCTTTTCCTCCAACCAGCTAGTGCTCTCTTCCCATCCCCCCTGCTACGTTAAATTAGAAGGGGGGGGGGGGTTGCTAATTAGAGCATTAACTTCGTGCCTGAACCCCACTTTTTTATGACATCCCCACATGGCTCAGAGCTTCCTCAGGGTCCCAGCCTGGGCTGAAGACATAGGCCTCTAAGGCAAGAACATCTCCCAGCTATGTACTTTGCAATTCTTCATTCTCTTTCAGCTAATGGCATGCCTTCATGCCAAATTCCACCAGGGCCCGGCCAGCATGCCCAGGCCATGGGCGACTGGGTGGGCTTCTCAGAAACACTGTGGGCTCTTTGTCTGAGGCTTCAGGCTGCCTGAGAGTGAGCCAACTAAGGACAAGGGGGCCCCTAACTCAGGGGCCCCCTGGAGCTCCCCACCTCCCAGTGGCTCCTCCCCTCCTCTCTTCCTGGTTATGTCAGGGGCTCTCTTCCTTCCTGTTGAGACGAGATGAAGGTGATGTGCCTGGCAGCTGTCAACTCGATGCAACTGACGACACCTTCACGGAATACCCACAATGCCCAAGGCGTGGTGCCGAGCTAGGGAAGCTGTGCCTTCAGCAATGTCAGATAAACCAAGGCCAAAGTCAAAGAAAACTAGGCAAGGATACAGAACACAGAAAAAGAGAGAAAGAATAAAAGGACGCATTCGCCTCTGTCTTCTCCAACGTGGTTTTCATGGGACCTGCTTCTTAGGAAGAGGAGCAGCAGGTCCCGTGACACCCACAGCTCCAGATCCGGGTGGAGACTCGGAATCCTGTGCCGCACAGCAAACCTCTGTGTTTCAGCTTTCTGTGAGAGCTTTCTTCCAACTAGCACTCCCAGCTGATTGCTTTGGACAAGCATGGGTAGTAACGTGGGTCTCAGAGCAGGTGCTAAGCCCCTCCTGTGCGGCCCTCATCCCCTGTTGCTGAGTGGGGAGCCTCAGCAGCCAGAGAAACGTGGATGAGGAGGAGTTAGCACTGCCTGGGAAGCCTTCAGTGTATTTCCCTGAAGGGATCACTCACAATGGCTCCAGGTGACCCCCAGGCGGGCGGTACAGTTGGAAGAGCTCTGACTTTGGTTCCCAATTTACTTCATTCATTTGTTTGTTCATCTGCTCTTTTGTTCATCTATTCATTTGTTCATCCATCCATCCATACATACATACTGGTGTCAGACGCTGGGCTTGTGCTTAAACACTTAGCTCACCTCTTTAAGCCTCAGTCTACCTTCCGTGTTAAATGGAGATCACTGTAGCTGTGCTCAGGTTAATGAAGATGAATGAAATGATGTCTGTGGAGGACCTAGCCCAGAGCTTTAAAAACCGGAAATTCCCTTCTCCCAGTTCTCCATAAAGAAGCCCTCCCACCTCCAATCCTGTGGCCCAGGGCCCAGCTACCCCTGGAACTGGAGCGCATTTGCTCCTGGAAGATGCCGTTTTGCTACAGTTGGTGGAAGGGGAGCTGGAGGAAGATGGGCCAAGGGATTAGGAGAGGGGCCTGTCTGAATGTAGCCGGACAGAAATGCCCGCCGGGGCAAAGTTTGAGAACGTTTTATGAGGCTGGCTACTGGCAGGGAGGGGGTGGGGGCAAATTCCCTTGCAAGGAAGGGTATGTGCTTAGAGTGGTTGGGATCTAAGGAGTGGAGGTAGGGGGAGGGGATGAATCTTTCCTTATCTTCATTGAAGATGAAAACAACTTCTATTCTTGCAAATTCCCTTGGAAATGCAGCCTCCTGGGGATTGGCAAAGGACTCTATTTCTCCATAAGGCTTAGTAAGCAACCTGGCTGGGAGCCATTCTGTGGTTTTCTCCAGCAGGAAAGCTGTGGAAGAAGCACCAGTGCCCCCTCCCCCACCAATGCTACAGTAGCAGACAAAGGGGGAGGGGTCTGCGGGCTCCAGCCCCTGTGACCCCACAGCAAGGGTGTGAGGGTGCCTCCTGAGATGCTCAGAGTGGTCCCCCCAGATGCCCCTCCCTGCCAGAGGGGCTTGCCAGCCCAGGTGACTGGCTTGCCCTGTGCTGTTCAAGTTGGACCGCAGGGAAGTGTGGTGTGTCTGGAGCACCACAGGTATCCAAGGAGCTTGGGGGGCGGGGCAGGGGGAATGGGGGATTTCTATTGAGATAAATATGAATTTTTTATTTATATGGAACAAAATGCAAAAGTCACATATATTTTTACATCAAATGTGAGATGTAAGCTCGAGGGGGCTGCTTCAGATTCTGCTTGTTGGTCCCTGAAGGGTTCCCTTTCATTCTTTTCGCCTTCTCTGGGTACTTCATAGAGAAAAGTTTCGTAAGTCCCCTCTTTTGGAGTTAGGTGTTTAAGTGATGACCTCTGTTTTGAAGGTCATCGTATCCATTTCCCTGCCTTCAGATAACACTCTCAAACCTGGCTACACACTAAAATCATCAATCAATCAGTCAATCAATCAATCAATAAAAGAGGCCTGACAGCCAGGTGGCCATCACCCCCTCTTCTTCACCAGTCCTCTCACATTTGGTTGTGGGAAAGACATGGGCTTTGGAGTTTCAAATTCTTATTTAAGCCCTTCCTTGCCGGTCATTTACACATCTGAGCCCGTTTCAATGCAAAGTACCTGCTATGGTCATTAAATGAGATAACATACAGAAACCTCCTAGTTTATAGTCAGTGGCCAGCTAAGGCCCATTTATTCTGTTTCATCTCCTCAAAACCTCTTTGCTGAGAAGTTGAGCCCCTGACCAGGACTTTTCTAACAGCCCGCACAGCTCCAACATTTTAGAGCAACCAAAAGTGCCATCCGCCTGACCTCTGAATTCTCCAAATTCAAAACCTGAGGCCTGCTCAACCTCTTTTTAATAAGGACTGCTTCCAACTTGACCCTCTGCACTGTTAATAAAAAATGTAAAATGGTGCCTCTACAGTGGAAAGCAGCATGGTGGTTTAGAGACTTAAAAATAGAATTGCCGTCTGGTCCAGCAATTCCACCCCTGAGCATACATCCAAAATAATTAACAGCAGAGCCTCTCAGAGGCATTTATACACCCGTGTTCATCGCAGCATTAGTCACCATAGCAAAGTTGTGGAAGCAACCCAAATGTCCATCAGCAGAGAGATGAGTTTTTTAAAGGTGGTATATTTATACAACAGGATCGTGTCGGGAAAAAGTTCTGACACATGCTACAACAGGGATGAATCTTGAGAGCATTATACTAAGTGAAATAAAACAGGCACAAAACTACAAATACTATATGAACCTACGTGAGGTGTACAGAGTAGTCAAATTCACAGGAAGAGAGAGTAGAGTGGTGGTTTGCAGAGACTGGGAGTGGGAGGTGGGTGAGTAATGGGGAGTTTTTGTTTAGTGAATACAGAGTTTCAGTTTGAAAAAATGAAAACGTTCTGGAGACCAGTGACATGGCAATGCAAATACATTTCTGAATTGTACACTCATAGTGGTTAAGAGGGCACATTTTATGTTGTATGTAATTTACCACAATTAAAAAATGTTTTCAAAGGGGGTGTTTCTTGGATGGGAGGCCATTAAGTTGAAGAGAGCAATTAGGACACGTGATCTAAGTTCCAAGGTTCCCAAATATCTTCTTCCAACCCCCAAACTCCCAAGTTCAGACTCGCAGCCTGTGTGTGCGCATCTCCACGGGAAGGCCTCGCCGGGAACGTGGCACAGAGCAGCACGCTGTGGGTGTCCGCCCAGGTCTGCTCCTCCCTGTCTTCCCAATGTCAGGGATAGAGCGCCCACCCACCCAGCGGCTCACACTGCACATCTAGGGCTCATTCTTGACCTCCCTAATGCCTCATAGCAGGTGCACCTTCGGTTCCCTATCTAAAAGTACATTAGCCTTCACCCACTGCTCTAGGCTAATCTGCCATCCCTTCTCCATGAGTCTGTGGCTTCCACCCTCACCTCCCTTCCCCACCCAGCAGTCTCTGCCATGTGCCTTTAAAAATCTGAGTCAGGCCCTAGCTGGTGTGGCTGAGTGGATAGAGCATTGGCCTGTGAACCAAAGGGTCCCAGGTTCCATTCTGGTCAAGGGCACATGCCTGGGGTTGCGGGCTTGATCCCCAGTAGGGGGTGTGCAGGAGGCAGCCAATCAATGATTCTCATCATTGATGTTTCTATCTCTCATCTCTCCCTCTCCCTTCCTCTCTGAAATCATTAAAAATATATTAAACAGAGGAAAAAGTGAGTCAGATCCTGTTGCTTCTCCCGAGTAGATTAAAAGACAACATGTCTTGTTTAGATAAAAACTAAACCCATTCCATGGCCTGACGGTCCCTTCCTGGCCTAGCTCCTGTGTGCTTCTCGGACCTCATCCTCCCCTTGCTCGGGGTGTCTACATCTGTCAAATGGGTACAAGAGCAATCCTCTCTCCCACGTGGTAAGCATCACTGGGTGCCAGGCCGGGCACCTCACTCACAGCCTCTCATATCATCCCTTTTCAACCCAACAAGCCACGTGTTGGGAACCCCTAGAATAAGTGAAAGCGCATGGTGCTGGGAAGGATGGACACTAGCTCTGGGGAAGGGACGGAAGGAGAGAGGGACACCGGCAGCTGAAAGAGTTAATTAAGATGCCTCTTCCCAAAGGCTGCCCTCCCCATCCTGTGGGTTTAATGAAAAACCCAGAGCCTGTGCAAATACCTTGTGGGGCGCCACTAACTCATTCAGCAGAGAGCGCGCCGCGCTGCCAGCTCCGGGAAGACAGTGAGTGGAAAGAAGGTGGTTTTCCTCGCGGCTGGATGGGAGCTCCGCCCCCACAGCGGAGCCCAGAACGCCAGGATCCTGGCTCCTCAGCCCCTCTCTTCACAATATTTGATTAGGAATTTGGGGGCGGGACCCTGGCCTGGCTCAGGCCCGGACACTCTCAGTGCACACGCTCACTCCTTCGCTCTCACACACACTTCCTTCACCCCACGGAGTGCACAGGCAGAGGGACGTGGTCACGCTGAACGTCAGCTCCAGGTAAGTGCGGTCGTTTTGCTGGTTCTGGTGCCTTGTAGTTCCACAAGGAAATAACGGAAAGGGGCTGGGGAGGGGAGAGGGGCAGGGAGAAGTCATTGCTCCCTCTCCCTCTCTGGGCCCTGCCCCCAGGATGCTGGAGACAGCCAAGGGGAAGTGGAAAGAAGGGGTCCCTCATTCTACTTTTGTCCTGCAGCTCCTTTCTGACTGTTGGGGGGAACCTCCCGTTCTCAGGCATGAAAAAGCACAGGGGGGCCAGCTCTGCCCGGCTACTACTCATAAATGCCACCCCCCCAACCCCGTGTCCCTGCAGCCTCTCCTACAGAGGGGCTGTGGGGCCGAAACACTGCTGGGGGGGCAGAGGGGTTTTGTGTATTGAGTCTGGGTGTGTGTGTGTGTGTGTGTGTGTGCATGTGTGTTGTGTGGTGTGTGTGTGTGTGTGTGTGTGTGTGTGTGTGTGTTGCTGGGGTGAAAGAGGGAGAAAGAGACCATGTCAGGGAGTTATGAGTGGGGGTCCAGTCCAGAGAGGGACTGGCTTCTGGTCTGACCTCCTCCACTCTGAGAGGAGGGAGGAGTGGTTCTGGAGAGTGGAGAAATGAGAGGGCAGCAGTAACTCCTAAGTAAGCTTCCCCCACTCCCAGAGTGGCAGTCTGAGAAACTTCCCCTCACAGAACTCTGAGCAGGGGAGGGTCTCTAGCATTAGGGGGTGATTTCAGAGCAGACAGCAAGAGATGGGGGTAGGACAAGCAGAGGCATAATGTCCCCACCAAACCCTGTCAGCAGTCGGGGCTCCTAAGGAGAGGCCCAGTGGACAGGATGCATGCCCCTGGACAGCTGAGTCTTGGGGAGGACGGTGGCTCTTGTCTGCCAACGTAGCCAGTCTGGAAGGAGAAACGGAGACAGAGGCTCACTGTGCCAGCCTCCAGACAGCCACCTTGGTCCTGCAGCAGCCGGAGCTGTGCATGGAAAAATGTGCTGCTGGCAGCGGGCCGCTCCATTCGTCTTCGCTCCTGGCCAGAGCCGGGCCCCAGCCAGCGTGCCCAGGCCATGGGCGATGGGGTTGGCTTCTCAGAAACACTGTGGGCTCTTTGTTCGAGGCTTCAGGCTGCCTGAGAGGGAGCCAGGCTGCCTCTGCTCTGCAGCCCAGAGGCTGATGGGACGAAGCTGGCCTAAGAGAACTGCTTTCAGGGGACCAAGAGGTCTGGGAGGGGTGGTGGACACTGAGTGACTCTATTGTCACGGTCAGGGTGCTTCCCATCGGCTCATTGGAGTTCGTGCTGGCTTTTAGACTTCTTTCTTTCCCCTGTCCACCGCGGCCAACCCCAGCATGGCCTCAAAGTAAGGTGAGAGATATCCGTGACTTTTTCAGGACCAAAAAGGGTCTAAGGTTTCCACATCCAAAGATGACACTCACACCTCCGGACGGTGCCCCTTGCTCACAGGTGCCCATTGCTCATAGGAGCTGTGCAGCACTTTGCCTATAGGTAGTCAGAGTAGGGTGCTCAGGCCTGATACGTCACCCCCTGACCCCTCATCTTCCATACCTTCAGCTTCCCCCTCAGGTGACACCAAACCTACATTTATCCCCAGGCCTGCCTGTTCTCATCTCGCTGGCATGTAAGTTCAAAGGCAACAGGCTGATGCCAGTGTGGGGGCCTCGATATGGAGCCTGGTAATCCAGATGTCTCCACAGGGGATGGTGGGGGGCCGAGGGGGTGCCAGAACCCCATTCTAAAGCCACGTTCCCTTGGGCACACGTGAAAGTCTCCGGTTCCTATTCCCTTCTGTGCCGGCCCTCACTGCACGGCTCCTGGCCGCACATGGCCCTTGCGTCATGTCCGTGGTGGAGCACGAAGCGCGCTAATACTTTCCTAGACATCACCGAGGACAGCAGGTGGGCTGACTCAGACGCCCTGCCCCCAGCCGCTCTGGGAGACAAGTGCCATTCCTGGGCGCCGGCGCCTGCCAAGTGGCATGGGGAGCCACACGCTGCTAACCCAGGAGCATTCTCACCCAGCAGGCTGTCCTAGATGCTGGCACTCTGCAGGGCAGCCCAAGCCTCCCCAAAGGCTCAAAATCAGAAACCCTCAGCCTGCCCGAGAGGCAGGGGACCTCTCAGCAGTAATTCAGACCTTCCCCTTGGAGGTCTGCAGCCGCCGCTGGAGGTTTCCCAGAGACATGAAAAGGGCCCCCGGGGCCCTTTCCTTGGACTTTGGGAAATTAGTATTTCCCCGGGGAGTCCACGTTGGATGTGAATTCAGGCCCGAAGAGCACCTCACCCCACAGGGCTCGCTATGGGCTCTCCGGCCGCCACAACAGAGCCTTCGGGTTGCCATGGATCTGCCCCTCCAAAAAAATGCAGCACCCCTATTCAAGTGTCTTCTCATCTCAAAGACTGCTTCTGTGCCTCTGCGCCCCGGGGGGTAATGCACCAGCTCCCCTCAGTCAGCCAAGGTCCAGCTGGGAGGAGGCATGCAGGAAAGGAGAGCAAGGCTCCTATGTTCAGGTGTTTGGCACTAAACCGGATCCGCTCAAAGCCCTGAGCCTCACCCACTCGCTCCCTGGAGCCTCACTCACGTCTGCTCGCTCTGTTCTCTCTCTCCCCCTCTTGCAGAGACAACATGCAGTGGGCCTCTGTCCTGCTGCTGGCAGGGCTCTGCTCCCTCTCCCGGGCCCAGTATGATGACGACCCCCACTGGTGGTTCCACTACCTCCGCAGCCAGCAGTCCACCTACTACGATCCCTACGAACCTTACCCTTACGAGCCCTATGAGCCTTACCCCTACGGGGTGGAGGAGGGGCCGGCCTACGCCTACGGCTCTCCACCCCCACCGCCCGATCCGCGAGACTGCCCCCAGGAGTGTGACTGCCCACCGAACTTCCCCACGGCCATGTACTGTGACAACCGCAACCTGAAGTACCTGCCCTTCGTCCCCTCCCGCATGAAGTACGTCTACTTCCAGAACAACCAGATCTCCTCCATCCAGGAAGGGGTCTTCGACAACGCCACCGGGCTGCTCTGGATCGCTCTCCATGGCAACCAGATCACCAGCGACAAGGTGGGCAGGAAGGTCTTCTCGAAGCTGAGGCACCTGGAGAGGCTGTACCTGGACCACAACAACCTGACCCGGATGCCCGGCCCGCTGCCTCGGTCCCTGCGGGAGCTCCACCTCGACCATAACCAGATCTCCCGGGTCCCCAACAATGCTCTGGAGGGGCTGGAGAACCTCACGGCCTTGTACCTTCAGCACAACGAGATCCAGGAAGTGGGCAGTGCGATGAGGGGCCTCCGGTCGCTGATCCTGCTGGACATGAGCTACAACCACCTCCGGAGGGTGCCGGATGGCCTGCCCTCGGCCCTCGAGCAGCTGTATCTGGAGCACAACAACGTCTACTCCGTCCCCGACAGCTACTTCCGGGGGTCCCCCAAACTGTTGTACGTGCGGTTGTCCCACAACAGCCTCACCAACAATGGCCTGTCCTCCAACACCTTCAACTCCAGCAGCATCCTGGAGCTCGACCTCTCCTACAACCAACTGCAGAAGATCCCCCCCGTCAACACCAACCTGGAGAACCTCTACCTCCAAGGCAACAGGATCAATGGTGAGACCTTGGCCGAGGGGCGTGGGAGCAGCAGTCTACATCACTGGAAAGACCCTATTCTGAGTGCCGGTGGCAACACAAGAGACATAGCGGTAGAGTCACTAGAGAGCACAGAGAAAGCAGCCTGAGACCCAGCCTTACACGAACGGCGGGGTTAGTAACATGTAGTGGCCAGTGGGTTGGTAAGAAGACTTCCCAGACGTAAGTTTCAATGCAGGACCGAGAGATAAGTGGGCATGGGCTAGGCAGGGGTCTTCAAACTACGGCCCGCGGGCCACATGCGGCCCGCAGAGGAGTCTGATCCGGCCCGCCAGGTGTTTTGGGCAGTGAGCGCAGCCGAGGTGTTACAGTAGGAATTAGTAGTTCATATAGTCCGGCCCTCCAGCTCTCTGAGGGACCGTGATCTGGCCCCCACTTTAAAAAGTTTGAGGACCCCTGGGCTAGACTAGGAACTCAGGGCAATGCCATTCTGGGAAGACAAATTCCCACCAACAAAGGAACCGGTCATTGAGTAGGTCACCTGCAGGGACAGCCAGGAAATGCGTGTGTCTGAGAGGACGGGGTCATGGATTGAGGCGCAGTGAGATTTGAGTCTGGAAAGGGTTGGGAGAGGCAGTTCTTAGAGAGAAGGGATTGAAGTTGAGCTTGTATAATCCATC
The DNA here is from genome assembly GCF_964339955.1 of Pipistrellus hanaki. Lineage (NCBI taxonomy): Eukaryota > Metazoa > Chordata > Mammalia > Chiroptera > Vespertilionidae > Pipistrellus > Pipistrellus hanaki. The sequence continues at coordinate 33,664,311 of NC_140520.1, forward strand.
CTGGGAGGGCGGACGGAGGGGGGAGGAGGGGAGCCGGGGAAGGTGGCTAAGAAACCATGGCATCTGCACCTACTCACTGGCCCAGAAGAGGGTGAGCCCTCTGTTCCCACACCGTCTACTCCTGCCTCTACAGCCTGGTCTTGAGCTTGGGTGATTATTTGCTTTTCAAACCTAACAGCTGGTGGACAAGAATGTGCAGCCGCTCAGAGCTGAATGCAGTGTTTGTTCGGGTCAGTTCTCCCTGGAGTTCAAGGAGACCCTGGAGGGAGGGCGGGGGTCCCCCTGGAATAGCGGGAGCCTGACCACCACAAAGCCCTGAGGTGGTGGGCGAGGAGACTGGGCTTCCCTGCAGATGCCTAAAGGAACCCAAAGAGCTGCCTCTGGGACCCAAAGCTTCCTGCAGATTGGATTACCTGGTTGCTTGTCAGCTCCTGCTCAGAATCTTGGTTCAGACTGTGCTTACATGGCTCCGGGCCTCTGATGTCTTAATCCTACCCGGAGGGTCCAGAGCCAGCATTTAACCTCCCTTCCTCTGTCAGCCAAGCCCCCTCTCCCTGGGGAAAGAAAGATTCACTAACAAAGGGCTTTGAAGCAGAGCCTGCAGAGAGCAAAGAGCACCTACAGGGCTGAGTAATCACCCATGCCTCTTGATCCTCTTTCTCCCTGAGCTCAGGAAACTGATCAGTCATTTGGTGAGACGTTAACGAGCTGGACAGCCCTCTGAGCGAGTGAGCGAGGCACCAGCCCCAGAGGCTGGCAGTGGGGCTAGAAAGCTGATGAGGGCCCTAGCTGGTCCGGCTCAGTGGATATAGTGCCGGGCTTTGGACCAAAGGGTCCTGGGTTCAATTCTGATCAAGGGCATGTGCCTTGGTTGCAGGTTCCTCCCTGGCCCGGCCCTGATTGGGGTGCATGCAGAAGGCAACCAATCGATGTGTTTCTCTCATGTTGATATTTCTGTCTTTCTCTCTCTCTTCCACTCTCTCTCTAAAAATCAATGGGAAAATATCCTCAGACAAGGATTAACAACAACAATAACAACAAAAGAAAGCTGACGAGGTGTCTGGTCCTCTAGTTTGAATGTACGACACAATTGTGTGCACTGCAAATAGTTTTATTTTTTAATATATATTTTATTAATTTTTTACAAAGAGGAAGAGAGAGGGATAGAGAGTTAAAAACATCGATGAGAGAGAATCACCTCTTGCACAACCCCTACCAGGGATGTGCCCGCAACCAAGGTACATGCCCTTGACCAGAATCAAACTTGGGACCTTTCAGTCCACAAGCCGACACTCTATCCACCAAGCCAAACTGGTTTCTGCCAGTTTTGTCTTTAATGTCTTTCTCATTCTGAGGGAGCAGTTCTCTCAGGTGTCTCTAAGACATTGCATGCCACAAGGGGTTTGACATTTGCCGGCAGTTGTCCATCATTCCACTGGCTCTCCATCACCCCTCCCAGAAGTCACCACTCCCTACCTGCCACCCATTCTGAACCCAGGAGGACTGTCATTTTGGAAATGGCATGTGCTAAGCTGCACTCTATCAGAGTTTGACCTTGAAACTGTGACAGCAAAGAGCACCTGTCATGGGAGGGACCCATTTGTTACTGCCTAACTATACGATCAGAGAAACGTGGGGTGGAAATGGCTTCCTCCCAGCGTCTATTTACCACCCTGCCCTCGTGCAGAACGTGTTTGCTGCTCAAATATTAGGTGGCCCATCCTGTCTAAAACTCTGGTGAAGATAAGATTACTTTAGTAAAGCGTTCTAAGTTCTCACAAGAAAATTCTACTTAAATCAAAAAACCTAAGAATCTTCTGCCCTGGCTGACGTTGCTCAGTGGTTGGAGCATTGGCCTGTGCATCAGAGGGTCTTGGGTTTGATTCCCAGTCAAGGGCACCTATCTGGGTTGCAAGTTCAATCCCTGGTCAGGGCCCGTGGAGGATCAATGTGTCTTTCTCACATCAGTGTTTCTCTCTCTTTCTCCCCCTTCCTTTTCCTCCCCTCCACTCTCTCTGAAAATCAATGGGGAAATATCCTTACTCCTAGGGTGAAGATTTAAAAAAATAATAATAATAACATTTTTCAGTGTCTACCCCACATCCCTTCTTGTACAATTTAAGCCAAATCCTCTTTGTCTCCTTATTAGTTTCTCCCCTACTCTTCTCTTTAGACAAACAGCAATTCCTTATTTTTCTTAATTACTAAATTAATGGGCCTGGCACAATATTGGGAAAGCAATGCACCATCATTGTTATTAGATTTTCTTCTTCTTCTTTTTTTTTTTTTTTTTTTTTTTTTTTGCCACTTTGACGTTAACAGGCATCGTTTTTGCTTTGTTTTACTTTTTTGCAGTACAAAGATGGGGAAACTGAGGCAGGGAAGGAAAGCAGCCTCTCAGTGTCACCCAGGTTGTGTAGCATTGCACCCTGAGCCCCTCCTTTCATGGTACAAGGGGCCCGGAGCTCGGCGTCCGGCTGAGAGTAAGAGGAGCACCTCCCTGAGGCAGATCACGGACAGGAAGACAGAGCCCCAGCTTAGCCCCTCTCCTAAGGCGAATGACAGAACGGGTCCCCTGCGGGGGCGGGGGTGCAGACAGGATTGAAGCAAACCCCCCGCCCCCCGAGGGAGGACCCAGAAGACGGACAGGAACTAAAGGGTGTGCAGGGGACAGCCCCCCCCCCCCCCCTTCCTTCTTCCACTAGCAGGGCCCTCACTTTTTCCAGCCTGGCAGCGGCAGGGAACACAGCTCGGACTGTACTCAGCAGCTCTGGGATCCAGTGGAGCAGGGCGGGTCCAGCAGCAGGAACTTGGAAAGACTTATGTCAGCTTTCAATCCGGGCTGGAGAGTGTCCTCAGAGTCCCCAAGCAGAAGAGCCCTGTGCAATGAGTGAGCTTGGAGAAGGAGCACGGGGGGCTCAGGGTACCCAACATGTAGGCAGTTTACACACAGTGTGCCCACAGCCTTCGGGGCCCCATATTTACACGTGCAGAGCTGGGAGCCAGGGTTTGGACAGGGGTACGGATTCTATCCTGGGACCTCCAGCACAGTCCCAAATAGGGTCGGATACTCACGCTGTGCCACTCTGCACCTCCCCAGCTCACCCCGCCCGCTGCTGCCATGCAGACACTACAGACGCAGCCCCTGGCCTTTGCTCTGCCCGCAGCCTGGCCACCCTGAGGCCATGGACCCATTCCCCAGGACCAGAAAGGAAGCATCCCAAAGCATTTCAGATTTCCTCTCCCGCCCTAGTGCACTCTGGAACAGGGCCTTCCTCCCCTCCCCTCCTTAGGCCTTGGGGCTGGATTTTCCGTCTTCCCTTCACCTTGGCAGCAGCCTCACCTTACCTCCTCTGGATGAGTTCTAACAGAGACGGAAACCAATTGATTGTATTCACTTAAAAACCTGTTCTCCCTCAGCCTGTGAGCTCTCTGTACTGTCTTCCTTGGCAACCTTCATTTCACCCCAACAATGCCCTCCACCATCGCCCCTGGGGAGTCAGAAAGCCTGCCTCCCACTCCTGCTGCCCAGCTTCAGGCCCGCAGGGCTCCTGACCATCGCGGCCAGCCGAGAGCGCCTCCGGTGGACACAAAGCGAACCTCACTCTGGCTCAGCCCGGGGTTCCAGCCTTGGAGATGTACCACGTGGTCCCTGTCCTTGAGACCCGACCCAGACTAGACCGACATTCACTTGGGCATCTTCCTGCAGCCCTTAGGGGCCTCAGAGCTTTCAGAGGCGACTCCTGCTGTCCCTGCTGGGTTTTTAACTGAGTTCTAGTTTGTCTCTTCTCAAGTTCCTGACCTGCAGACCCTGGACAGAGGCAGCTGATGTGCCTCAGAGGATGATCGGAGGGAGAAGGGGGTAAAAAGCTACAGAAGAGTTCGTTAAAACCAAACAGAACGATCGCACCTATTAGGGATTACGTGGTTTGGGGGGGAAAGCTTCGAAAGGGGGAGGAACTCTTCAGGGATTTAAAAGAAAGAGATAAACCACAATCATACGAAATGCAGGAGGCAGGAGGACTGTGTACTTGGCTCCTGGGGCTCTTGGCGGCCTGGCTCGTCTGACTCAGCGTGACCTTGAGCTTCAGCGCCTTGCTCACCCCTGGCGGTGCTGTGAATGGAGGGGCACAGCCCCCCCGGAGCCTGGTCCGCAGGGGTGGTCTCTCTGCCCTGGAGTTCCCACGTTAATTTCCTGCCACTTTCTCTGTGTGCAAAGTGGCAGGAGCTATTCCAGCTCTGAGTCCCTCCATTTTTCTTGTCTTTCATCTCAGAGCAATTGAGCCAAGCCTTCTCAAATAGGGCTGGAATTTGCTATCCTCTGCTTCCCCCTGCTGCATGCAGACGGGAAGGGCCAGGTCCAACACTCCAGGGCATTCCAGGGTCTGCAAAGTGCTGTCCAGGCTGGGGTGTGCGTTGGAGGCCAGAGCCGCAGACACAGCTGAGGTCTCACTTTTGCGCCCCCTAGTGGTAGGAGTCGATATGACTCCAACCCTAGAACCCTGGCTTGGGCCACCCGGCCAAGCTCCAGCCTCTGGCATCCAGCAGCTTCCCAGGCCTGGCTGTGGATCCGGAACCCTGATCCGGGCTCCCCCCTCCCACCTCCACCCCTCTTATGCCCGCAGAGTTCTCCATCAGCAGCTTCTGCACCGTGGTGGACGTCGTCAACTTCTCGAAGCTGCAGGTGCTGCGCCTGGACGGGAACGAGATCCAGCGGAGCGCCATGCCCGAGGACGCGCCCCTGTGCCTGCGCCAGGCCAGCCTCATTGAGATCTGAGCGGCCCCGCCCGGCCCGCCCTACGCGGGGCCGACCCCCACGCCCACCGCATTTGGCTTGATGGTTTGGTTTGGCTTTTGCTGGAAGGTCTAGGACAGACCAGGCGACAGAACTCCAGGGGCTCCCCTGATATCTTCTTCCCTGTAGGCGGGGTCAGGTGGGTCAGGGCACAGGCAGCGGAGGTGCAGGGCCCAAGCTCCCCTTCCCAGGACAGAGGTGGCGGCAGAGGGAGCAATTCCCGGCAGTCCCAGCGTCAGGAAATCTCCCTACCCTTAGCTTCTTCCCGAGGGCCTGGCGTCATGAACTCTCACAGTTGCCTGGGCACACGGTTCATTCGCTATTTTCCCAACAATCCCCGGCTCTGAGCAGCGCCCCGCCGCTCCTGCGTGTGGGGGCTGGTCATGCCACTCCCTGGACTGGTACTCGCTGCTCCTCAGAATATACCTCTGTCCAACTGCCTCCCAACTCCACCTCATCCCCTCAACCTGCCCCCTGGACAGCTCTCTGGCCTTAGCCCCAAGGCACTGGGCACCTGCCTGCCAGAGGACTCACCCCCAGGCCTGCGATTGGAAGGACATAAGAGTCACCTCTCTGCCTTCCTAACCTCACTCCTGGAAAGCCACCAGGCTCAAGGCCACCGTTATGATGACCATATTCAGGGCCCAACGTGGGAGGAGACAACCAGCCTCAGGCTTAAAGGTGGAGGGGGCTCTGCCTTAGCAGGTGATGGGACCTGAGCAGAGGAAGGTCAGCTGGAACAGGCCGGATGAGGAGGTTGCCCCACGCTCGCTCTGCATGGCCAGCAGCTCCCTGCTTGGGTCTTATCCTCAAAGGAGAGACCAGGATGAGAAAGGGGGTTTGGCCCCTCCTCTTAGCAAGCACGAAGGCCTACATCGCGATGGAGAGGCAGACTCCAGCCAGCCCCAGGCTTGCCTGCTGGCCCGAGGAGGGGGTGGTGGCTCACCTGGTCCGCTGCCTGTGCTGAGGCCACAGGTCTGCAGGGCCAGCGCTGGCTGGAGATGCTCACCGGTGGCTGAGGCCCAGGCCAGGCAGCCAGCTCCTTCCTGCGCTGAGCGAGCATCCAACCCTCTGCTTTTGCAGCTCTGAGCTCCACTCTCCTTCCTGAAGGTGCCTGTTGCTTTATAGCTTGGCCGGAGAGCTTTGCAGTCTCCCCGTTTCTGAAAGGTAACATCACCTGGAGCCTAGCCCTCCTCTTTGGGGCCCCCCATGGGGATAGAGCCACCTGGGAAGCCCGGGGCAGGGACGGCTGGAAGAGAGGTAGCCCTATAGCCTGGTAGCCCCTGCCCGATGCCAGGGTGGCCCTGACAGTGTGCATGTGTGGGAGCAACTTCCCCAGGAAGCGAAGGAGGGACCCTTGGATTATGTTCTTGGTCCCAGACCCTGAAATCCGCAAAAGCCAAACAAACCAGCTCGTTTCAACCAAGGAGCTCTGGTGGGAGGGGCAAGGCTGCCCCTGCCAGGCTCTTCAGAAAGCACCTGCATGTGAGCGCCATCATGCCGCTATAAAGGATCCTGTTACAGGGACAGCATGAGTGGTGGCTGACTGACCAATAAAGGTATTTACAACTGCATCTGCAGGAATGGAGTCATTGAAGGCAGACGCTTTGATGGGGCCTAGTGGGGTCACATGAGCGTCAGGCAGGAAGAGCCCAGCTTCTCATCTATTCTGCTTGGGCAGATGTAGCTAAAGACAAAAAAAAAAAAAAAAATCAATTGTATAAAATCTCTAGTAAGCATACTTTGTGCATTAGAAGCTCTTTTTAAAATATATATATATTATAGATTTCATAGAGGAAGTGAGAGATAGAAACATCAATGATGAGAGAGAATCATTTATTGGTTGCCTCCTGCACGCCCCCTACTGGGGATTGAGCCCACAACCAGGCATATGTCCTTGACCAAAATCGAACTTGGGACCCTTCAGTCTGCAGGCTGACACTCTATCCACTGAGCCAAACCAGCCAGGGCTGGAAGTTCTTATTGAGGTCTAACTTCAATCTCTCTAGCCACACATTTCCTTCCATTTAGTCCCCAAGAGATAAAGAACTGGCTTTTCTCAAACATTCTAATGTTTTTTATCCTTCCTTCAGCCCCTCTTGTCAAACCAGTCATTCTGGGTCCCAGAGGGCCTGCGTATCGTTGTCTTAACCTCTCCTGCCCTCTAGCGGCAACTGTGCAGTCTGCGCAGCAAAGCCCAACTGGGCCTGGAGGAGGAAAATAAGCATCCGTGTTTGCTCATTCACTCTCTCTACACACATACACACACACACACACACACACACACACACACACATTTCCTGAAAGCCTGGAAGTGCCAGAGGTTGTGCTAGGTGCTTAGCAAATGTTATAAAGCTAAGAGGGCAGGGTAGGGTTGCGACTTTTGGGACAACCCACAGTTTCCTAACAGAGAAATGACTGGTATTTATTGAGCATTCATATATTCTGTGCCAAGTATGTTACCAATGGTACAACTCCACCGGAAGCCAGAGTCCACGACTTTGGTTATAAACCTCTGGAGTGAGACCTGGGCAGGGAGGGGAGTGTATGAAGACCAGAAGGAGGGCGTGGCGTCAGGCCTCTCTGCAGGGGCAGCAGCTCAGCACATCCTCGGGGAGGCGAAGGCGTGGGCTCAGGCAGGGATGCAGCCCAGCGGTGAGAGAGTCCCCTGCCTCTACTTCTTAAAAAAAAAACTCTCACCCCCGGATGTTTAGGGATAGGAGAGGGAGGAAGGAAAAGAGGGAAACACCAATTGGTTGACGCACCCCAACCAGGTATCGAACCCCCAACCCAGGTATGTGCCCTGACCCAGAAGCAAAACCGCAACTCTTTGGTGTAGACCCCACACTGTGGGGATGATGCTCCAGTCCACTGAGCCACCCGACCAGGGCTCTGCTTCTACATGTTGCTACTTGGCGGCTCCCATGAATATCACAACCGAGACAGAGCCGGGGCAGAACAGGAGCCGCACCCAGGCCTGCTGCAGGGCTGCCTCCCGGCTGCCTCCAGTGCCTCTCCCGGGGAGGAGGGAGGGTGGACTGACCTGCCCAGGCTCATTGGGCTCTTTTCCTTTAGGCGCCATCTGATCAGTACTTGCTAGGTGCTGGGTGCTTTCCTAGGTACCTCGTTAGCATCATAACCTCCCTGTGCCCTGGGTACTATTACTTTCACTATTTTACAGAAGAGGAAACTGAGACACAAAGTGGCTGAGTCACCCAGGAAGGAAGCCTCAAGGCTAGGATTTGACCCCCGGGCCATCTGTCTCCCTGGCCTGTCAGTCTTTTTTTTTTTTTTTTTTTTTTTTAAATATATTTTATTGAGTTTTTACAGAGAGGAAGGGAGACGGATAGAAAGCTAGAAACACTGATGAGAGAGAAACATTGATCAGCTGCCTCTTGCACACCCCCTACTGGGGATGTGCCCGCAACCAAGGTACATGCCCTTGACCGGAATCGAACCCGGGACCCTTCAGTCTGCAGGCCAATGCTCTATCCACTGAGCCAAACCGGCTTCGGCTGGCCTGTCAGTCTTGCTACCCCGTTTCCACTGTGTGATCCTGGTGAAAGCAGGACCCCCTGGAGTGTGTAGAGGCTTGGCAGTCACGGGGTGTCACGGTGGAGGGAGGCCATCTGATTTGATTTCTCATGGACCTAAATCCATTCTGCTGGCATTCACCGTCTCTTTATGAATTTTCCAACTCGCAGCCACTCTTTATTAGCAAGTGCTTGCGGCGTGCCCGTGGGCAGGCACTGGGGATGCTGCAGAGAGCAACAGCCCTGCCCCAGGGCAGTGATAAATGATGAACAAAAACCCACCCCAAGGAGAACCGCTGTGAGCACAGATCTAGACCAGGAGCCTGGCCTGGCCTGGCCTGGAGGGTAAGGGGTTGAGGTCAGATATGGAGGGAGAGTGTAGTTATCCAGAGGAGGTGATGGGGGCAGGGGCCGAGCAGTCCAGCAGAGGTGAGACCATGGGTTAGCACCCTAGTGCAGGCCGAGGCTTCGAGGCACTGAGAGACAGAGAAAATGGGTGCAGCACAGGGACCAGGGAAGAGAAGTTTAATCGATGCAGCTGGAGTTGGAGGCAGGGGTAAAACCACCTGTTGCCTTTGTTCTCTCCTTTCAGACACAAGTACCAAGAAATTTTACCAATATCCCCAACCCGCTGTCCAAGGGCCTGTGCTGTTCTCAGCCTCACAGTTCTCCATTCCAACCGCTAGTGGGCAGCATCTCCCTTCGCACGGCCAGAGGCTCTCAGAAAAGTTAAAAAGGCTTCAGTTTGCTCCCACCTTCTCCCAAGCCTGCTCTGATTACGCCCAGCCCCGCTAGACTCTGACCAAAAATCAAGACCCCAGAAGGCAGGGTGTAAGCAGGGTCGTGACCTTGTATGCAGTGAACCTCTTTGGCAGTCTGGTGAAGCCAACCTCTTCTCAGAATGTTTTTAAAGGCATAAAAGAATATTGTTTTTACAAAAGAAACCAGTTACCTTTGACCCACCAGTGTGGCTCAATTGCTTGAGCATTACCCAGTGCACTAAAAGGTCACTGGTTGGATTCTGGGTCAGGGCACATGCCCAGGTTTCTGGTTCAGTCCCCGGTTGGGGTGCATGTAGGAGGCAACCGACCAATGGTTCTCTCACACATTAATGTTTCTCTCTCTCTCTTTCTCTCTTTCTCCTCTCTCTCTCTCTCTCTCTCTCTCTCTCTCTCTCTCTCTCTCTTTCTTTCTTTTCCTCTCTTTTTGAAATCAATAAAAACATTAAATAAATAAAAACCAATTACATTTAAATAATTATAAAATACATAAATGTTTACATCGTGTATATTTTTATTAATGAACTAAATAACAAGATCTAGCAACAAGTCTAATTAGCCATAATCCCTGTGAAGTGCTGGTGAGCATAAATGGCATTTCTAAGTATTTCCAATCACTAGTGTGATTTCAGTTGGTGACGAAGCCTCAGGTACTCCTAATACCGCTGTGGTCTGTTTCCTTCACAATGGACAGGGATGCTAATTTGCAGGTAGCTGTGTGGAAAATGAAAATACAGTGTCTTCTCATCCAAATTCCCCAGCTGCTCTTCCTCAAGCCACGAAAGGACAGGCAGAGCCCTGGATCGTCGAGAGGAGGTGAGCCGTGGTCTTTCCCTCTCTGAGCGCAGCTCAAACACTCCACACGTTTTAGCTCTCTGCAAATCCCTGAGCCAGGCAGCATGTCCCCAGCTGGTACCTTTAGGATATGAAGGCATGGATGTAGAGTCCTGGCTGGTTTGGCTCAAGGAATAGAGTGTCGGTCTGCAGACCAAATGGTTCTGGGTTTGATTCCCGCCAAAGGCACATGCTTGGGGTTGTGGGCTCAATCCCCAGTGGGGGGCGTGCAGGACGCAGCCAATCAATGATACTCTCTCATCATTGATGTTTCTCTCTCTCTCCCCCGCTCTTTTCCTTTCTAAAATCAATAAAATATATATATTTAATAAATAAATTTTAAAAAGAATGAACATAGAGCTCTCAAGGTCCTTGCGATGGCGTTTGGTGGAAAGAATAATAACTGCCATGCATTTTGCTTTAGCCGCTTAAAAAACAGTTGCTTTGAACCCATGACACAGTCTGATGTAAATGCCAAAGGAAGCACAGGAACAAAGTGTCTCTTCGTTCTTTCTGAAGAGGAAGGAATGCTGAGGGCAAAGCTGCCAGAACAGCCCCAAGCACCTTCTCCCTGGGAGCTGGGAGCCACTTTTTAATTCGTTCCCTCGGCCATTCATCCCTCTGAGCTCTGGGGTACAGGGTCCGCAGCTGCAGTGTGTCATCAGGGGACTCCGTGTCCTGTGTAGACCTCCCCCAGAAAGTCCTCGGCCTCGGACAGACTGAGGGGAGCGCCCGCCACCAGCTGAGCCTCTGGGTGACCCTGGCCACCGCCTTGTGCCCAGTGGAAGCAAACACATTGCTCAACCCCATGGCAGCCCGCCTTCCCAGCGCAGCCAGCCTTCCTGGAAACCGGGCCTGCCCTGGGGACAGAGCCACATGGGTTCAAGCAGGACTGACACAGACACCGACCAAGTCCTTGGCTTCCCATGTAGTCCAGGGAGCAGAAACTGGGGGTGGGGGGAACTAGGATAGAGACGGTGAAATGGACAAAAGAACCCAGAAGACCCTGCCCAGGCACGCAGGGCTCTCAGCAAAATCGCAGACCGCCATGACTGCGTGTCCAGGTTGCCAGCTGCACTTAGAAAGAATTACACTTGACCCAATTCCAGAAGTAATGACAGGAAGTGGGTCAGAGTCCCAGGAGGAGATAATGAGGCCTACCTACATAAGCAAAAACATTCGGAAGCAGTGGGGTTCCCCTTGAACACCCCTAATGATCTACCCCCATAATCCCCACGCCTGCTCCACTGGTGTCACTCGGAGCCCTGGGCCTGAGCAAAATAAGCCGCTAGGGGCAGGCCGGGCCGATAGCAGCCGAATGGCGTAGCCGGCAGTTCCGAGGTGACCCGGGGTCAGATGTCAGCACCAGCAATGCTGTTTGCACAAGAAGGGGTGGGGAAAGCTGCTTCAAGGAAGAAGCGGCAAAACCCAAATCCCAAAGTGGAACAAAGCTATGCGGTCAGGTTCCAGGGCAGAGCCAGCTCCAAGCCTGGGGCGGCGGGTGAGAGGGGGACAGGTGAGTCAGTATCAGCCTGGGCCTCATTATGGCAACATCCCTGATGACTTCAGCCTGGAGCGAGTGTCAGGTGGTGCTTCCTGGCCCTCCTCACACGTGGCACCTTAATATGGAAACGCCCTGGCCGGGTGGCTCATTGGCTGGAACGTTGTCCCAAAGGGTGGCGAGTTTGATCCCAATCAGGGCACATGCCCAGGTTGTGGGTTCCATCCCTGGTTCCTGGGTTGTGGGTCCGATTCCTGGTTGGGGCACGTATGAGAGGCAACCCATAGATATCTCTCTCTCTCTCTCTCTCTCTCTCTCTCTCTTTCTCTCTCAAAATCAATTTAAAAACACATAGCCTCAGTGAGGATTAAAAAAAAACGCAAACATTTGTGTCCTCAGAAGTCTGAGACACGCAATCAATAAAGACTACGTGGAAATCGAACCATCAGATGGAAGGAGGGGCTGTGTCAGTCCCAATTCTCCATTAACAGAAATTGAATTTAGCCGATGTAAGCAGCAAAGGAATGCATTTGTTTGTTTGTCTGTTGCCTGTCAAGGAGGTATCCTGTCAGGGCGCTCACAGACGCTGCGGGAGGCTCTGGAACCAGGCCTGAAGGGCGTGCAGCCAGGAACAATGCCATGACCGTGTCCATGCGGCCTTATCGCCCCCGCTGCCGGGCACAGACCGGGCTGGCTCCTCCAGCACCACCGCGGGCAGTGGGTGCTTCACCAGAAGCACAGCTGCTCCTGCCTGTGGATCCGGGTGCCACCACTGCCCTGTCCTCCCCAGAGCGGGGCCCCTTCCTTTCCATGCCATTAACGGGTCACGCAAGGTTGACTGGGCAGAGCGTACCATTGCTCTAGAGGTGGGCGAGGCTGGGAAAGTGAGCACCACATCCTCATCTGCCTTCCTTGGCAGTCCCAGAAAAGGAGAGGACCTGAATCCGCCAGCCGCACACGGGGGTCTGAGGCTGGACCCTGCCTGCCAGGCATGCAACGACAGAACTGGCCCTCCACCAGGAAGGCGGGAGGATGGGGGCTCCAAATGAGGCACGGTGGGACAAGGTGAGGGCCTTGCATCTGTTCTAGTCTGTTTGATGTAAATGCAGGCATTGGAAGGGGCACACTCGCACCCTTCTTCCTCTAGTGGGAGGGGGAAGAGAGGTGGCCTCTTTTGCCCAGAGCAGGATGGGTGAGGACAGCAGCAGCCCTCGTGTCCCCCCTAGGGCCACCCCAGAGCAGCTGCTACAGCAACAGAAGCTGTGATGGCGTTTGTAAGCAAAGGCGTGGGCGGGAGCGGGTGAGGAAGCATCAGGAACGGGTGCCTCCAGGATTGCAGGTGAAGGGCCGCATCAAAAGTGAGCAGGAGCCTAAACCGGTTTGGCTCGGTGGCTAGAGCGTCGGTCTGCAGACTGAAGGGTCCCAGGTTCGATTCCGGTCAAGGGCATGTACCTTGATTGCAGGCACATCCCCAGTAGGGGGTGTGCAGGAGGCAGCTGATCGATGTTTCTCTCTCATTGATGTTTCTAGCTCTCTATCCATCTCCCTTCCTCTCTGTAAAAAATCAATGAAATATATATTTTTAAAAAGTTAGCAGGAGAGGAGGCCCCAGTGAATGCACGGGCATCTCCCCAAGCCCAGGACACAGGCACCAGGCTCCTGAGTGCGTGTGCAGACAGCGGTGAGGAGTCTGTGAGACCCTGTGCTCCTCCGAAGATGGAAAGGGAGAGGTCAGAGGTCGGCAGTGGTGCTGCTCAGAGAGGGGCCCACCCACCCATTGGCCCGGTGTCACATCACTGGGTTACCCTTTCACTGCGGAATACAGGAGGACGGGGTGGGGAACCACCGCTACAAACCCACAGTCAGTCAGTACCACACATGAATGTTTCATGTGTTAGTTGAGCAACCTGGGTAGATTGTAAATTCTTTAAAGGTACAGACCATGTCATATGATTCCTCCATATACCCCACAACAGGTAGCACAGAGACGGGCTCATACGTTTTTAATAACACTTGTTGGATCATATTCTTTGGGCCCCAGTGAAAATACTGGCATGAAATGGATTTAGTAGCCCATGATCCCACCCCCCAGCACACACATACACACCTTTTTTTTTTCTATCTGTCAAAAAAAATATATAAAGTACTCTCAATTGTATGACTTCATTTCTCTCCCTAAAATATCTGTACAGTGAGGACACGGGTATGATTCACCCATTTTACAGGCAGGGCGACTGAGACCTACCACTTTGGACTTGACCCTAAAGGCACAGACTCGACACGGAAACCCAGTTGGCTTCCCATCGGACCATATGGGAAGCCAACTGTCCCCAACATCCGGCACAATGATACAGCCATGCATTTGTTCTTAATGCAAAACATCCACTAAAGCTCCTTCCGCACGTACAGGGCCAGCGGGTGATAGAAGTGGGCAGCTGCCGACGCTCTGTGGGCACCGGTGTGCCAGCGTCTGTGTTCACTGAAGACCGTCCAGGTGCCAGCGTGTAGATTGGTGCAGAAGACGAAGAAGGCAAAAGAGAGGAGTCTCATCTCAATTGGCACTTTTTCTTTTCAAACAGATAATACTGATCTATCCTTTTCCAGTAGTTACCCTGAGCCTGTTGACAAAAGAGAACTTCAGGAGTTTGGGGAAAACAGCCCCATTGTGAAGTTAATGCAGGTGTATATATATGGAGAGATGAGGTAGGACACTCCCCAAGTCCGTGAATAAAAGGGAACTTAAATCTGTTTAACATGGAATTTATTATAAATCCTCAGACGCAGCTGTTCAAAAATTTTCGAGAAGAAGAAATTTAGGAAAAAAAAAAAAAAAGAAAGAAAGAAAAAGTCCTCGAGGAAAAGAGGAATCCGTCTTGCCAGGAGACTTCTCCCAGGGTAAAACCCAAGGGCTAAAGGCAGGACACACGCTCAGGCTGGGGCTCCGAGACTCTCCGAAGTGTTACCGAGTTATATGGCTTCACTGGCTGGAATTTTAAATGTCCCCAGAATCAAGTGTCACCTCTAGCCCCCAAATCAAGAATGGAGGGCTGAGATTAAAGGTGGGAAAGAAATGTTCATGCCTTTGTTATGAATGCCTAAAGCAATAGCATCATTTATCAACCAGCACTGAGTGCCAGGCATTTTGTCCCAGTAATGTGAGGAGGTAGGCCCATTTCACAGGAATAAACGGTCTGGAGAAGTTAGGCGGCTGGAGTGAAACCCTGGTCAGAGTTTGGAGTCCTTTTTAAAAAAAAATATTTTTATTGACTTCAGAGAGGGAGATAGAAACATCAATGATGAGAGAGAATCATTGAGTGGCTGCCTCCTGCACAACCCTCTTCCCCCCATCAAGCCAGCAAGCCGGACATGTGCCCTTGACCAGAATCAAACCTTCAGTCTGCAGGCCCGCGCTCTACCCACTGAGCCAAACCATCCAGAGTCCTAAGCTGGATGCTAATATGCTAGGTTCCCTGAGCCCGCACCTGCGTGTTTATGGGCATCAGGGTTGGGGAACAAAGCTATTCAAGAGACTTCCTCTTACAAAGCTCGGTATCCACCTCCTCGGAAAATGTGTATGTACTCCATTCAACCATGCCAGGCTGGTGCCCACAGGATGGGTATCTCGAAGGGGCTGGTGCATCTGGTTTTTAGAGGTAGGGTGCGCGGTCTTGGGACCATAGGGGGGCGTGAGCACACAGGCAGGCAAGGAGAAAACGAAGAGGGCCCAAGTCACAACTGGGGGACCTAAGTGCCCCCACCTCAGAGAGATGTAGAGAGGGGGCTGGGAAGGCCTGGAGGTTCGGAAACCCGAGCTCTAGAATTGCTCCAGGGCGGCAGGGCCGGCCCTGCAGGCGGCCACCTTGTGGGGAGGGGACTGAGAAACGGGGCACGACTGCGTTTTAGGGACCGAGAAGCTCAGGCAGCAGGTGGCGGGCGGGAGGGGCTGCGGGTACAGCCACCACCGCGCCCAGGCCTTCCCCCTTCACCACCTTCCCCCACTCTCCCACTCCACCCCCTCTCCCCCCCCCCCCTCCCACCCCACCCTCTCCGCAGCCACAGCCCGCCCCGCCCCTCGGTTTCCATCCTCTGCAGCTGAGCGTCAGGGCGGCCGTTGATTGGCTCGCTCTGTCCCCGGCCAGCCAATCAGCAGCTTGTTGCTGAGGCGGGGCTCGGGACGGAGGCAGAGCAGGCAGGGCTGCCCTGGAAGGTCTGGCCAGACTCCGCGCTGAGCGACGTGGCGGCGGGAGGGCAGGGTGCCAGGGCGCTCCCTCCAGGGCGGAGCAGGGCAGGGAGGATCCCGGAGGGCCGCGGTGGGGTCCCCTCGGCCTCAGCTGTCCCGGCTGCTGTCCCCAAGCTTGCTGAGGACCAGAGAGCTGCTCCCGCCGGAAGGAGCAGCCTGGGAAATGAATGAGAAACGGAGCCGTGGAGCCGGGCCAAAACGGTGTCTTGCAGTGGGTGCCCCTCAGGGACCCGGTGACCACCTCGTGCTGGTGACCTTCGGCTTGGGAGGGGCAAGCGAGGATGGAGAAAGCCCCAGGAAGCAGAATCAACTCAAGGCCCCTAACCATTGGACTTGGTCCTTCACCCCATCGTAGATTAGGACTAATGAGGGCGCCCAAAAGTCTGCAAAGCAAGGATGCTCACACACACACACACACACACACACACACACACACACCGACCCCAAGGACCTGGAGGCTATGGGACAGGCGCGTGTGGGAAAGGGGGTTACCCAACAGGACCTACAACAGTAAAGACCACACTTCCAACCCCAGCTTATTACAAAAGAGGGAAGGGGAGCCCTGCCCCCCCCCGAAAAATTCTGCTCTGACCTCAGGCTCAGGTTCCATATACCTGTTTCAGTCTCCATTGTGTGGTCGGTACAGATTCCCCCGGTCCTGGTAACGATGATAATGATGTGTAAGGACACATATTGTGCATACAAAGAGCCAGGCAGCTTCTGAGGGCTTCACATGGGTCAGTCCTCTCCACAGCACTGGGTGGGCGCTGCTTTACCTCCATCTGATGGTGAGAAACGGAGGCACTGAGAAGTGTCAGCGGCCTGTGGGAGCAGAGCTGGATTTGAACCCAGGTAGCTCCTACCTAGGGCCCTACCTGACCTTGTCTTCGAGGGGGAACCTTCTGGTAATACTACGCGAGAAAGGGGCTTAGAACTGGCTGCCTTTAGAAGCAGCATGTATGTGCCCACAAGAGCAGAACCTCCAAGTATCAGCCGTCTCAGTTTTCCCAACAGACTCTCTGGGAAACCAGATAAAATGGTGAATTTTGTGTTATGAGTTTCACCCCAATTTTTATTGAATGAAACCAGAGAAAATGCTCCTAGCCATCTGCCCAGCCCCAGTCACAGTCCCCAAGTGCCAGGAGCCAGGCAAAGGGTGGTGACCCCTCTTCTAGTGCCATGGCCCTCTCCTCTCCGAAATGGATCTCACGTGGGGCACACATGAGGGCTGAGGTTGGGGCGTGGTGGACAGACACCCTGCCACCAGCTGGTGCAGGGAACGGCCATCTGCTGGGCCTGCTTGGGTCGGGGGCAGTCCCTCTTTTACTCCCACCCCCCCCCTTCTCTTGTTCATCTCCCCCTACTTCGTCCTCCCCCGCCCTCAAGCGCCCTGCAGTCCTCTCCCAGCTCCTTGGGCAGGCCATCTGCCCCTGCTCCCCCTTCCCCAGGGACTCAGCTCCTTTTATTGAGACTTTTAAATAATTAAATGCCCCAAGGCCTCCCCCACACTGACCCGAGCCCCTGGCCTGGGGTGTTATTCAAAGACCAGGAGCCAGGCTGGAGGGCTGCCAGCCTCCCCAATACCCCCCAATCCCCTCCACCTGCCCCCTACCTCTGTTCAGCTCCTTTCTCTTCCTGCTCAGCTGCCTGGCGGCTAATGGGCCTTTTCTCCAGCTCTGGCCCCTCTGCCTGCCAGGCCACAGAAACCAGACAAAAAGAGAAGAGCTGTGAGGAACTGCTGGGGTGGGGAGGGAGGAAAACCCCAGACCCACCTGTGCTGGGAAAGGGATGGGGCGGAGAGGTCCAGAGCAGCCTGTCCTGGACCCCATCTTTGCGGAGTAGCTGGGGCCTCCTTCGCTAACCTTGGGGGGTGGGGGGGCTCTTTGGCTGAAGGGGGCGGTGGAGGGGCCGTGAAACGAGGAGAGGGCTGGAGGCTGTCAATCACTGGAGTGATCTGGGGCTTGGGCAGCACCCCCCGCCCATGCAAATCAGCCCAGCGACTCAGGAAAGTTTGGTGTGGACACAAAGAGGCTGCTTCTGTTGCCCGCTGCTCCCCTTCGCTGCCTATGGCAACACGCCCTCCTCCCCAGCCAGCGAGACAAAAGGCCGGGCCCAGCGGTGCACAGTGAATGGGCCCGGCCCTCCCTGGCCACGTCCCACCAGACAGATGGCAACAGTTGCCCACACTAGTTGCAAACCTCCTTTCATCCATCTCCCAGTCATAAAGGAGAGTGGCCCCAATCCCTCCAGAGCCCATTGGCTTCTCAGAGCCAGCCCGAGGACAGAGGGGGAGGGGGGGGGGCGCTGCCAGGGAGCGGGAGATGAGAGGGGAACTGACGCTGGATGTTTGGCTGGGAAACAAAAAGGGTGTTCAAAGCGCTGGCACTTGGGCCAGCCTGCCCATCTGTCCTCCTCTGGAGGAGGGGGAGGGGGAGTGACACTCTGCCCAGGCTCCTCCCTCTGTGCAGAGCCGGGCCCCTGGGAGGGGAGGCCTCCAGGGGGGGCAGCAATGCCCCGCTGCAGGAGGCTGGGGCTTTGTGCTTTGAGGGTCTCCTTAGGCAAAGTCTCTTGACTGGCGCTGCTTTGCTTCTTCAGAAACAGGGTTAGTTGGAAGAATCCCAGGCCTTGGGGAAAGATGGGGTCTGGCCATTCAACAGCACTATTTGAGTGGTTCTAGAACGGGGTTCCATCAGCGTAATCCACCTGTGTCCTCGCACGTTAAAAAGCTAAGCGTCCGCTCCCATCCCACCATCTGCTGCTGTGTCATCTGGGCAGTCGCCCAGGCTGCCCGGAGTCCCAGTTTCCTCTCCATCAACCGGGGTAAAAATCACCACCACCTCTTCTCCCAGCGGGAGAAGGGCAAGCTGACTGGGACCTGGTGCTCAGGAAATGGAGAGGCTGTGCCAATAGATGGCCTCCTTCTCAACCTCCCCACACCCACACTTCCCCGGGGGTGGGGTGGGCATGCCACTTGAAATGTTTTTCAAAGTACTCCACGTCTATGATTTCGTGAGGCAATCGAGACCAGAAAGGTCTAGGGCCGACCACAGAGCCAAATAGCAACAGTACAACGATTGAAATTTCTCTTGAGAGCCAAATTTTTTAAACTTAAACTTCTTCTAACGCCACTTCTTCAAAATAGACTCGCCCAGGCCATGGTATTTTGTGGAAGAGCAAAACTTGCAAGCCGCAGTTTGCCGACCACGGGTCTAGAGCAAAGCAGAGATCTGTTTTGGGAGCATAGGGATGGAGATTTCCCTCCCCTTTGCCCGCCTCTCCCAGTATCCCGAATCTCCTATTTTTTTTGTGGGGGTTTTTGGTCTCCCTCTTCCAACTGCCTTGCAGCATCAGCCCAGCCTGGTTTGGGAGGCACAGTGGGAACTCCAGGTGAAGGTGCTAAGAGATCTCAATACGTTTAAAATAAAAAAGGAGCATTCCCTATGTCTTAAACAGAAAAAAGGTATACCAGGTGCTAGTTATGATTCTGAGGCCACAGAAGGCCAGTCTTTCAGGCTACACCCCCCCCACCCCCCCCCTTCTGCAAAAGGGCTGGGCTGGAGTGCAGGGTGAGGAGTGGAGGGGAAGAAAGGGCCACAGTGGCTGCCCAGACCAGAGGGAATGAAGCTCCTCCTCCCTGGCCGCATGCCCTGCCCCTCCTCCCGCCCACCGGCCTCCAGGCTGTGTTGGCCAAGGTGCCCATGTGGGAGCTGGGTTGGGTTTCTTCCGTCTGGCCTAATACAGAAAGGGCATTTCTCAAAACATCCTTCTTTGTCAAGTTTTGCTCAAGCTGACCTCGCCCATCTCTGATGGCTTCCACTTGTCTAGCACGGCGTGAGCATTTATGTATCACGTATTGTTCTGTGTAATCCGCTCGTCTGCATTGAATCCCTGCTGTCAGTGTTTGATGTGCTCTCACGGATCATCACCCCCTCACCTCCTTTGCACTGACAACACCCAGTTCCGCCGTCTCTGCCAGAGTGTCTCCCGGGGACCTTTCTCTGGACAAAAGAGGGCCCTTACTCCAGGGTACCCATCGCCACAAAATATCCTTCCATCTGCTCATGCAGCCGGCCCTGTGCTGGGTTCCAGATGGACCCCGGCCTCCAAGGCCAGCATTAATCCACTTTCACCCCTCACATCCTAGCACAATTCTAACTTTAACGAGTGCTCTTAAATCCTGTCCCACCCACCGGGGTATCTCCGAATCTCACCCCAGCACACAATTGATGTTCCATTTTTTTGTTTTCCCACCTGGGCGGCGCCATGGGAAAAGCCTGTGGGCCGAGCAGTGACTGTGACGGGGAGATTATTTTCCTTTGGTGAGAACAAAAGAAGCCACTGAGAGCGAAGCCTCCGCCCTGCGGGGTAAGAAAGGAAGTGGGTCGCGGTGACCAGGAGTCCCTGTGCTCGCACGAGGGCTGGGAAACAGCTCTGAGGGTGAAGCATCGCTTGGCTGGCGCACCTCCATTGCATCGGGATTCTTCAACTGGAAAGAGGCAACCGGCAAGGGGTGGGTGTACACACAGGCATCTGGGCTGGACACCTGGTCCCCCGGTCCTTCCTGATGTCAGATTCAGACCGGGGTGTTTTTCTATAATAGATGCTATGGTGGACATGGAGCCGTATCCAAGAGGCCTCTAGGACCTTACGTTCAAGTTGAAATATGACCTGTAAAGAAAGCAGAAATTGCCCTGACCGGTTTGGCTCAGGGGATAGAGCATCGGCCTGCGGACTCAAGGGTCCCAGGTTCAATTCTGGTCAAGGGCATGGTCCTTGGTTGCAGGCACATCCCCAGTAGGGGGGTGTGCAGGAGGCAGCTGATCAATGTTTCTCTCTCATCAATGTTTCTAACTCTCTAACCTTCTCACTTCCTCCCTGTAAAAAGATTAATAAAATGTATTTTTTTAAAAGAAAAGAAAAAAAAAAAGAAAGAAAGAAAGCAGAAATCCATGAGAGGCATACACACAAAATCTCACACCCGTAAATGAGGATGGGAGCAGTGACTCCTTTCTATAGGAATCCTGAACATGTTTACAGAATCACTAAAGCCTGGGATACATGTCAAGGATCGCATGGAGGAGAGGCAATCTGAGCTTGGGCATAAAGCATGTGTCAGACGAGGGTCCAGACTCGTTGTCTCTTGCAGACTATGGACCGTGAACTGTGTCTTGCTGTAAACATCCCCGGAATCCAGAAGACCTGAGGGCCACGGTTGACGGGGAGAGAGAGAAGCAACCTTGGTTCCAGTTCTGCCTTCATTGTCTCTGCTTACTGAGCCAGTCCTGGGATGGAGTCTGACTGCCACTGGCCAGCGGTGTAGCCAGGGGTGATTTGAACCCCCTTCCCTGAGTGTTAGTCTCCTCATCTGTACCCTCAGGGTCAGATCAACCCCGCAGAGTTCTTCTGAGGATGGAATGAGCTTGTGTGCATGGCGAGTGCTCATGAGTGCTGTGTTTTATTGTGATTCTTCTAACCCCGTGGTTAGCAAACCGCAGCTCGAGAGCCACATGTGGCTCTTTGGCCCCCTTGAGTGTGGCTCTTCCACAAAATACTACGGCCCTGGTGAGTCTATTTTGAAGAAGTGGCGTTAGAAGAAGTTTAAGTTTTAAACATTTGGCTTTCAAAAGAAATTTCAATCGTTATGCTGATGATAGTTGGCTCTGTTGACTAATGAGTTTGCCGACCACTGTCCTAGGCCATCACAAACAGAAAGATGGAAAAAGATTAAAGAGTCAGCGTCCTCATTCATTCCTTTACAGTGCTGTTCAGAGCCTGCACAATATTGCACGCCAGGCCCTGTGCAAGCCTCAGAGATACTCCTGGTCTGTAGCACCCAAACAGACAGCCCAGCTCCCGGAGCCAGCAGCCCACCCAGGAGCTGGAGACACAATCACACGGATGAGCGGATCATTTCAATGGAAGGGGAGGAACTTGAACCTAATACTGCCCTGCCGCCCCTGGGACAGAGAGAAACCCAAGACAGCGCCTGTCTTTGCCCCGATGGGCTGGGGTTGGGAGGTCTGGGGGAGACGGGAAGGCGGTGGTGTTAGGTCTGAGGGAAGGACATGGAGGCCTTACCATGGCCACTGTCCACTCTGGCTTTTGCCTGCCATTTCACATGGGGATTAGGGTCCAGGGGAGCCAGGCCTTTGCCCTGAGGTCCCTGGAGTGACCCACACTTTAGGTCCTGACCCCACCCTCTCCCTCGAGGAAAGGAAATTGGGGTGCAGTGACCCCCTCGGGCCTGACCCAACACAAGCCCCTGTGCCCCTCTGCCTCCCGTGCTCCTCACTGTGGTCACGCTCCGGAAAGCAGGTGTCAGGAGGCAGCTGCTGTTGTGGTCGGTCCCCTCCAGATTCGAGGGTGCCCTGCCTCCCCCACACCGGAAACAGACTCCCTCTCCCTGCCCTGCACCACCCAACCCCGAAACAAAGACGCAGCCGGAAACACCTGGAGGAGCAGGCAGCTGGTGAGGGAGCTCTGCCCTGAAGAAAGGGCACTGTTCGGGGAGCAGCGCGGCTGGGGAGGCGGGGAGGGCTCAGGCATCAGCACTCCCCTGGCACCCACCAGCTGCTGGGAACGGACAGCTGAGTCGCTGGCATGTGCCATCTCTCCCAGCCCGCCTCCCCCTTGCCACCCCTACCCTCACATCCCCCCACAGCAAAGGATCACTCCCCTCCAGCACCCGCCTTCGGAGCGCCACCAGAGAAAGCTCCCAGCAGGCCTTGCCTCTGCCCCTTCCTTCCTTCCAGGCCTCCTCACTCTCCCGGAGTCTGACCCTCTGTCAGCCATGCCCAGGCGTGAGGCAGAGCCCTTCCCCCCGGCCTCAGCCTGTGTACATGAGAGCTTCGCTCACTTCCCAGCGTATGTACCTAGATCTGTGTCCAGATCTGCCCACTCAGCTCATTATTTCTGGTTGTTGTGGCTGTAGACTGGATGAAGCCTCCACCCAGGACCTGTTTGTTCTGTGTGTGTGAGTGTGTGTGTGTGTGTGTGTGTGTGAGTGTGAGTGTGTGTGTGAGTGTGTGAATGTGTGTGTGTGAGTGTGTGTGTGTATATGTGTATGTGAGTGTGTGTGTATATGTGTGTGAGTGTGTGTGTGTATATGTGTATGTGAGTGTGTGTATATGTGTGTGAGTGTGTGTGTATATGTGTGTGTGAGTGTGTGAGTATGTGTGTGAGAGTGTGTGTGTATGTATATGTGTGTGTATGTGTGTGAGTATGTGTGTGAGTGTGTGTGCGTGTGAGTGTGTGTGTATGTGTGTGAGTATGTGTGTGAGTATGTGTGTGAGAGTGTGTGTGTATGTGAGTGTTTGTGTGTGAGTGTGTGTGTGTGTGCACACGCGTGGGCTCTGCTCACAGGGCTCCCTCTCCACTTCTTAGCGACCCTGAAGAGGGCACTTTCCCTTTTAGGTCGGCCCAGGAGGACTGAAGGGGACAGTGAGGAGAGGCCACTTGCCCTGCGGCCCGCCGTGGGAACTTCATGGTTTACTCAACCCTTATCTTTTCATTCAGCAGCTGGTGTGCTCAGACTGCCCTGGGCCACGTCTCGGACAGCACAAAGAACCAGGACCCATGTTCCTGGTACGGAGGCGCATGTGGTCACAGCTGGAGGGCGGACGCAAGTTTGCAAAGCCACCAGACGTCAACCAAAAGCAATACACGGAGATGTGCTGACTGTGTTTGTTATAAAAGTGTCATCAGGAATAAGCCATGTGTGCGCACCATTAAGAAACTCGAGAAGAAATATGGGCAAGCCCTGGCTGCTGTGGCACGATTAGGTGGGCCTTGTCCGGTACACCTAGGGGATGCTAGTTCGATTTCCAGCCAGGGTACATGTCTTGGTTGCAGGTTCAATATCTGGTGTGGGGAGTGCAGAAGGCAGCTAATTGATGTTTCACTCCCATACCCATGTTTCTCTCTCTCTCCCTCTCCCTTCCTATCTCTAAAAAATCAATAAAAATAGTTTTAAAAAGAAATACGTGATACAAGTGTGAGCAAAAAGGCAATAAAAGTGATGAAAGCACATGTATAAATGCTGAAAAGCACTGAGGTAAGTAAGTGTTTGTAAAGAGAATAAGTGAAGTTATTCAGGGGCTGCATCCTGAAGGGGGAGGGGGAGAGGCCCCAACTGTGGAGACAGCCCACCGCCACCCCCTGTGCTTTGCTCCCTCATCTGTAGCCTGAGGTGACAATGCCTCGCAGGTGCTCTCTGCGGGAGGGTCTGTGTGTAAGGCAGCTGGCAGCGTGAGTGTTCAGCACACGCAAGGTGCTCGTATCCTAGAAAAAAAAAAGTGTCCAATGACTTTTACAAGTTAGTTTAGGCCATGCAAACGGGCTGAGTAGAGAAATTTGCAAATGCAGGCACAGCTACAGGGAGAGGTGGGCAGGAGAGAACGGAGGAGGTGAGGCTCCTGGCAGGTTCACTTGGGGCTGGAAACACTGGGAGAGCCTTGCATCGCCATCCTAGGGACTCTGAGTGGCAGAGAAAGGCAGCGGGGAGGGAAAGCAGGATGGAAACGGAGGTGTGGGCAGTCCCGGGCGGCCCAGGCTGGTGGGGCAGGTGGAAGGCGGTTGTGGAGTTTGAAGAGGGGAAAGGGCAGGTCCGGGACTCTGTGCTGGAAATGGAAGCGGAATGGGGAGAGGTGAGTTAGCACAGGTGTCCATTGTGCAGATGGGGAAATGGCAGGGGCCCAGGGGCGGAGAGGGACTGGTCCCGGATATCCAAGACATCCATTAGGAGCTATTGTCCGGCCTGAGGTGAGGCCCTCTACTACCCAACCCCTAACCCAGGCTATTCCCACCCCCAGGGGGCCTTCCAAGTGGTCCGTGGGAAGGCCGGTGGCTGGGGACAGGATGGGTGCTCCGTGGCTGTGGAGTCTTTCCTGCCGCCTCTGTCAGAGGGCCTTGCTGGCTCAGGCCAGCCTCTCCATGCCACTACCCTCTAGACAAGCCTGCTTGGGAAGTTAATTGATAACTAAAGTTCTCGCACATTGTGGTTGAAAGTGCCTCCGCCCCTCTCTAAGTCACATTTACATCTCAATAGCAGGTGCTTAAGAGCTTAGGAGCCTGCCAGGCTTAAAGGGTTGTTTTCTTAAGAAGGTACACTCCACATGTTGGCTCTTTTGAGCTGGGACTCCCCACAGGCAGATCCTGAATGGACCTGATTTTTCTTCTTTTTCCCCCCCTTCCATCTAATCTAAATCCCTTTCATCTAACTTGCTTATTTTTTGGCAACTTTGACATTTGTTCAACAAATATTCAATAACACCTATGAGGCCCCAGACACTGCTTGGCAAGGTCCTGGGCCCACGTTCTCGCTAAGAATCGAAGTCATAAGGACAAGGACAGAGGGAAGAACTGAGCATCATAGGAGCACATGTAGGAGCAAAGGCCCAGAGGCTGCAGTCGCAGGCACAGGGTAGTGGACACCAGCTGAGTGGAGGTGGGGAGAGCTGCCTCCAGCTGAATCCTTGCAGGGGAAGCCGAGGTCCCATGCAGGTCTTGGGTCCTATCAGGACCATGCTGGGTGCTCCTTCCTGACACCGTGGCCATGGTGACAGCCTGCTGTGGATGTGCTGGGTGCAGAGCCTCCCTCTGGGTGCACATCTGGACTGGGAGGGAGACTCTCTGGGTGGTAGCCTGGATTCTCCTTCCTCACCAGCTGTGTGAGTTTGGACAAGCCCCTCAATTTTCCTGACTCAGAAATTAAAGGGTTGGATGAAATATTTCCATTCCTTTCTTCAGCTTTTGATTCTAAATCATCTCCATTATCCCAGCAATCACTGGAGGGCACATTAGCATAGTAATTATCATCATTTTCAATTAGTGGAACTGAAGTTTTTAGGGGCTGGGAAGGGCAATGAGCACTCGTCTCCTCTTGTTTGCATCGAACTCCTGCCTGGAGAGGTTTCGGCTTCTAAGCAGCAGGGAGGCGGCTGCAAAGAGGTGAGGCGTTCGGGGCTTGATGTGAGGCTGCCTGGAAGGTTCTCTCATCAGCTCCACCACCTACCTACTGGCTGTGCACCCTGGGCCACGTCACTGCACTAACCAGGCCCCCAGCTCTCCACTTGTGAGAGTGGATTAGAGATACAGTCCAGCCCGGCTGGTGTGGGTCAGTTGGTTGAGTGTTGTCCCATGCACCAGGAGGTCGTTAGTCCCATTCCTGGTCAGGGCACAGGCCTGGTTGCTGGCTCCATCTAGGCAGCGGATCCATGTTTCTCTCTCATGGATGTTTCCAGCTCTCCCTCTCTCTTCCTTTCTCTAAAATCAATAAAAACATATATTTTTATAAAAACAATCCATCTCACATTGTTGTCATGAGGATTAAATTAGACTTAGTGCTTTTTACATTTAAGTTACTCAGTAAATGGGACCTGTAGTTTTAAGTAGAAGTTAAAACCTCATCTCTTCAAGGGGCTGCCAATTGGTCCTGAGATGAATAAGGATATTGGCATTCTGGCAACTGGAAGGAAACCATTATTAAAGTAATAGTTCCTACTAGTGCCTCCAAAAATGGCTAGACTCAAAACCATCTAAGCAAGTCTGTGTTCTCTCCCATAGAAAAATGGCTTTCAATCCTTTGTTTAAAAAAACCTTTGTAGTCACAAAGCCCATCCTAGTATCATATGTAGCCTATAATAGGCACTAGAAGAACCTACTGAATGAATGAATAAACTCATGTCTGACTGCTATCATTCTTGCTGAAATGGCGGTGTCCTTGCCAGACAGCTCATCTTGGCCCACAGAGCAGCTTTGACCCACAGAGCAGCTTTGCTGGCTCCATGGTCCACTTGTGATTAATACCAAACTGGAACACATGCTCATTCAGACACAGAGTGGGCGGGAAAGGGATTTTCCAGTAATAACTTTGCTTACCTCCGTCCCGCCCACCTGTAGAATCACACCCACGTGCTCTCCCTTCCCAGAAGAGAGAGAGAAATGAGGATGTTGGAAAGGACATGCAAAGAAAGCAGAAATTGCCCTGACCTGTTTGGCTCAGTGGATGGAGCGTCAGCCTGCAGACTCAAGGATCCCGGGTTCGATTTCGGTCAAGGGCATGTGCCTTGGTTGCAGGCACATACCCCAGTGGGGAGTGTGCAGGGGGCAGCTGATCAATGTTTCTCTCTTATTGATGTTTCTAGCTTTCTATCCCTCTCCTTTCCTCTCTGTGGAATATCAATAAAATAAAATAAAAATTTTTAAGAAAAAGAAAAGGACAAGCCAGACTTCTAGAGAGGGCTAGCGTTCTCTCCACATCACTTCTTTATAGAACTGGCAAGAAAAATGTTTGCGTCCAGTCTAAGAAGCTGCCGGGGCCCTAGATAACAATCTTATACAAGCGAGTGTACCCTAGAAGTGCAGCCGGCCCTACCCCCAACTTTGATAGGAGCCTGGTGCTCTGGACCCATCAGCTCCAAGGCATTTTGTTCCCAGCTGCCATCTGGCTCTACCACTCCCCAGCTCCAGACCCATAGACAAGGGCAGGTCTCAATTGAACCCTTGTCCAGGAAACCTGATGGGCTGCCCAGAGCATATCAGATAAGAGGGGTGTAGCTGGGCCGGTTGAAGCAAAGGTGACTTTATTTACAACCAGCAGCAGGGAGGGGCCATTTAAAGTTCAGTGAGCTCCAGGGGATAGGGGGTGGGACAGGACGTCAATGGGTGAGACAGAGGCTGTGCTAAACCGGGAGAGCAAGCTCAAGCCTTGTCTGTACCCCCACCCCACTCCTTGGAGCTAGTCCACTGTCATTCTGGGAGACCAGTGATAACAGTGACGGTTTTTCAAGAGACACCTGAGATGTACTTTTAGTTGACATCTCCCTAAATTCTAATGCTGTTAACTATTTTTTACAAAGTGTTAAACAGCCTGGCTGGAGTGGCTCAGTGGTTGAGCATCAACCCATGAACCAGGAGGTCAAGGTTTGATTCCTGGTTGGGGCACATACCTAGGTTACAGGCTCCATCCTCAGTGGTGTGTGTGTGTGTGTGTGTGTGTGTGTGTGTGTGTGTGTGTGAAGGTGTGCAGGAGCAGCCGGTGTTTCTCTCTCATCCATATTTCAGTTTCTCTATACCTCTCCCTTTCTCTCTCAAAAAAATCAATGAAAACATTTTTTAAAACAGGTTAAATGCTTTTTTTAAAGTACTTGCATTCATAGGCCCTCATTTACCTGTGATGTACTGGGACCACCTGGGTGTGGGGATATGGGGTTTACAACCCGCCCCCGCGCGCTCCCCCAAACGAGGAAGGAGACTTTGCATCCAGCACATCAACAGCAGGCTGTCACCATGGCCACGGTCTCAGGAAGGAGCACCCAGCATGTTCCTGATAGGACCAAAGGCACGCAGTGGGACCTCGGCTTCCCCTGCAAGGATTCAGCTGGAGGCAGCTCTCTCCACCCTCATTCAACTGGTGTCCACTACCCTGTGCCCGGGACTGCAGCAGCCTCTGGGCCTTTCTCAAGGAATTCCCTGTCCCCCTTCCACCCACCCACTTTTTCCTGGTTAACTCGTCTCTCAAGATTCAGACCATCTCTCCCAGGCACCTGTCCAGTGACATCTTTCCCTATCCCCTCCATGTGCTCCCAGGATGCTCAGTTCTTCCCTCTGTCCCTGTCCTTGTCTCCGGTATGCCAGGCTTTGTTGGGTGGGGTGCTGGCACTGGCCTGGAAGCCTGGAGGCCCGTGTTGCTTCCCAAAGGCTCTACGTGATCAGATGTCAGGCTCACAGCAATGGGTGTCTTCCTCCTGGAGCTTGTTTGTTGCAGCCTCATAGACTGCCCCACCCAAACCTCCTTATCAGGAGCCGGGACGGCTCTTAATCTGCAGCTCCCAGGGCCTTGTCTACACTCTCTGGGAGGTGCATTATCATCCAGAAACAGCTGACTAAGGAGCACAGGTCTCCCACGGCTCAGGCAGACTGCAACTGTTTACCAACTGGGGAAGCTGGGAGCAGAACTGACTACTGCTCAGTTCTTGGCACAGCAGCCACCTGCAGCTCTGGAGGCAGTTCTGTCCACAGCCCCTGCACCCCAGCTGGCCAGCGGCACTCTCCATGTCCCCTTAACTTCTAGACAAGCTCCCAGGAACTTCAGGTTTTCTACTCAATGAAACACCCATCCTGAGTGGGGCCTATTAGGAAACAAGATAGATTCTGACTTTGTACCAAACAAGAGAAGAGCCCTCTTGGATGGGAGAAAATTCAACCTTAACACTGGGTCCTTACATCCAAAAGAGTAGGTCCCTATACACGAGTGTGTAAGACATTTGTATCAGGAGTTACAAATGAACCCGGGACCTTCCTTTAAATCACATCTTGACATAATTGGGTCCCAGTAACCAATTCTATTTATGACACAGGTGAGCGGGCTTCCCTCATCCCCATATTCTGGCTCGCCTACCCTTCCAGCCTATCACTGTCTCCAGGGCTCACTTGCTACCTAGCACACCTAGGTCACTACATGTTTCTTGATGAGGGTCATGGAGGAGTGAAACAAGTGTGTGTGTGTGGGGGGGGGGGGGATCCCATAGTTCATGAGTCAACATGTTTAATTTTTAAAGACAGCACACCGATGGCCAAGAAAAACAAAACAAAAAACCAGCTCAGGTCAAAAATGCACTTGCGACCTCAGTAGCAACAACTGCAGTCCCACCATTCTGTCTAACAAGACAAGAACGGAGGGCAGCAGATGGTAGTTCCAGGGAGCTCAGGAGAGCCTGCACCAGGAATTTCTAACAATTCTGCCCCAGCCTGGGAAGGGGTGAGGGGTTCCCTGCTCGCCACCCCTCTGAGAGGAGAGGCTGTGTCTAAGCACCTTTGATGTTTCCTGCGCCCAGAACTTTCTGACCATACACTCTTGCTGAATGGAAAGAGTGCGTACAGCTGAGGCCTAGCAAGGATACATCAGATGAATCCTCTCACATCTAGCGTTTTCACAGAATATGCATCAGAGGGGGTCAATATGGAGCTACTTTCTGGAGAAGAGGGGATGCTTGGAAACGCCCTCACCACACCACTTAAGATTTTCCTTTTATCCGACCACAAGCTATAGATTTTCTGAGTGCAACTGAAGACATAGGGGATCTGGATCCGAGAGACCCAAATTAGCGATGCGGGGGTTTCACCTTCTCTACGCCACACAACTTCATCTGCTACAGTTTTATTAAAGTAACAAAACAGTGTACATTTGTCCATAAAGCTGTACATTCTTCCATATAAAAACACTATTATACAATGAGTAACCTTTGTCTTTTCTTTCAGAATAGCTTACAAATGCACTACTATTTATTTTCACCAAATAGGAGAGACAGGCCTGCTCAACAGTCCAGCTCTGGGCATTTCGTTTTTAAAGTGAACGTCAGAAAGAAGAGAGAGATTAAGCATGAGACCACGAGGCTGCTTCTGAAAAGGCAGGACCTGTTTGTAACGTGCAACAGCGAAATCTTCAGGGATTCACAGCTTTGTTCAACCCACAGGCCCAAATGTAAGCTCCTGGGCCTGTGGGGCCCCAAGTCCCCCTTTAAAGCAATTAAGACTGGAATCAGGGTCTGGGGAAAAACAGCTTGGATCTGGAGAGTTGGAAAGGAGGAGGCAGAATAGGCAGGAATGGGTTGGGAGAGTGTTTGGTAAATAGCACCTCTGAGTCAGAATTGAGTAGTTAAGACACCCAGGCAAGGGGGGTACAGGGGGGAGGGGACTCTGGGGGTTGGGGCAGAAGGTTCCTCACTAAGGGTCAATAGCGGGAGGGAGGCCAGGTTGACCAGATGGCCCAGCAATGTCCTTTTTTGTTTTTGTTTTTTTTAAGGTGATTCAGGTTTGGGAAACTCAAGGCCTTCCGAGAACCCCTCACGGATGTCACTGAGAAACCAAAGGTAGTTTTTTTTCCATTTTTCTCCAACCCCAAACAGTAAATATTGCACACGTCTACAGACAAATTTGGATTGCACTGAGAGAGACGGCAACCTCTCCCAGAGGCGCTCTGAGCACCAGGGAGAAAAAGCAATGCCCGATGTGTGGTGTTTAGTGTCAGCCCTACAAGAATGCCCTGTAATCCTCCAGAACCTGGGCTTTCTGGGGTCAGCCAAGGGGCACCTGCGAGCTGAGCAGCCAGCCAGTTCCGGGGACAGAGGGAGAGAGGCTCCCCTGCCCTCTGGAGCACCAGGAGGTCCTGAGGGCCAGTCCTCCGTCCTCCTGGGACTGGGAGGCCATATTGCACAGTGACTGAGAAAACAGGATCGCTCCGTGGCCCAACCAGAGGGGAGAGGAGCGGGGAGAGTGGGAGAGGAGTGCTGTGCTTTTAAAAAGAAGGCAGTCATGAAGGACTTGGAGTTCCCTGTAGCTTTTGAGCCACCTCTCAAAGGGATCGTGGCAGCAGCATTAGCACTTTCTTGTGGATCCAGAAAGAAGGGTTTTGTCAATACCCAGCGGACGCTCTCTGGGTCTTAAAAGAAGTCCATTGCAAATCACCCCCGAGCTCGTCAGCACGCTCGCACACAGAGCAGCACATTGCAAAGCGAAGGATTTGTGCAGAGTACCCTGCCACCCCAGCCCCCGTCTCCTCCAGCCCTGCCTCACTCCCGTGAACCCCACAAAACACAAAAAGCTTTCAACTCCTGGCTGGGAAGCAACACTACCGACAGGCCCCTGAGGATAGAATTAGAAACAAGGGATGATTCCAAGAAAAACTGTTTGGGATCACTCTCTGCCCAGGATCTCATCAGAAAAACAAAAAGTGAAGATGAGGCAACATGAGTTTAAGTCCAGGCTTGAATGGCCCTGAGGTCAGGGATGCAGGTGTCCGGATGGGGGAGAGGGTGAGGTCCCATCTCTCTCGTTCACAGCTGCTCACCACGCTTGTTCCCTCTCACATCTTGGGGTGCCAGCCCAGCTTCTCCCACCTTCCCCCTTGGTCAGGCCCCCCTCCCATCGGCAGACACCGGCCCCCCCAGACTGAAGCCACCACAGTTCTCTCCAAAGGCACCTGGGGAGGCCGCTTCCAAGCAGCACCCTTTAAGGATTTTTTTTTTTCTTTAAAAAAAAAAATCTTTACGGTTTTTTTTTCTCCCCTTTTCTTAAAAAAATAATATATATAAATAGCTCTTCATGTAAAACGCAGTTCCCCAGGTTGAGGTATGCCGTGGCCCGCTGTCCCCTCACGGTGAGTACAGTGGAGTGCGGAGCGGGGCCCGGGGAGCTAGCTGGAGACGGCCATCACGTAGTTCTTGGGGGGGCTGGTCCTGCCCAGCAGCATTTGGTTCTTGCAGGTGAGGAGCCCGTAGGAGGCCACCAGCGGGGCCTCCTCGTACAGGACGCAGATGGAGCCGTCCTCCCCGATGCGGTAGGACACCTCGTAGGGGTCCACCCACAGGGTGAGCTCGCGGGGCAGCAGCCGGTGCAGCTGGGGCTGGCTGAGTCCGATCTGGCTGGCCACCTTGCTGAGGATGGGGTCCATCTTGTGGTTGATGCGGATGCAGCGGTAGCCGGAGCCCTTGGAAGGCTTCTCGGGGAACCAGTGGTGCTTGTAGTGCTCTGTGGGGACAGGACAAAGGAGAGACCCCTCGGTTAGAGCAGCTGGGCCAGGGGTGCCATGCCTGCAAGGGGGGTGGGGGGCGGGTAAAGGAGAGGAAGTGACCGGTGGTTTCAAGTCAACAAAGTGGTTTGCCATGACTTTCAGTTTCAAACCCAGGAAGACCAGCCTCGGTGGTTGGACCCTCAGCAAACTACTGGGCCTCCCAGCCCGCGGCCCCAGAGGTTCCCTCTGCCTCCTTCAAAAGTCAGAGGCCTCGGCCACTGGCTGGCTCGGGAGTCCCATAGGGTTGCTTTACTGGAACATGATGTTCCTCAGCGGGCGGGACCTGCGTGGGCACCGCCAGAGCCGTGGGCACGGACACGCCGGCCCGGGAGCGAGCTGAGACAGCGGGGGGGGGGGGGGGGGAGGGGGGGGACAGGCCTCTCCCCGGCCGACTGGCAGGCAGCTGCTTATCTCCGGTCCACCTCCCCAGATCGCCAGCACCCGCCGATCACACACTCCCCGGGAGCCAGTGACGTTCTACAAGACTCGGTCGGCCCCCAGGTAGGTGGCGGGGGGCTCTGGGGACGGGAGAGTAAATACAAAAGGAGCCCGATTCCAACTTGGAGAGAGTCAACAACCCGCCCGGAGCCGCGCGCGCACAGCCGGAAGCAGGGCACTGGGACTGGGGCGGCTGAGAAGGCTCGGATGCGCCTCCTCTCCCCAAGGCTCCTCCCTAAAGGGTCCTCTCCCCTAGGGGCGTCCTCCCCGAAGGGTCCTCTCCCCAGGGGCTCCCTCCCCGAAGGGTCCTCTCCCCAGGGGCTCCTCTCCCCAGGGGCTCCTCCCCGAAGGGTCCTCTCCCCAGGGGCTCCTCCCCGAAGGGTCCCCTCCCCAGGGGCTCCTCCCCAAAGGGTCCTCTCCCCAGGGGCTCCCTCCCCGGCGGCCGGATGGGTCGCCGCAGAGTCCGGGGCGTCTCGGGGGGGTCCAGGGAGGGCAATCGGCCCGCCCTCGGACCAACCAGCAGGCACCCCTCTTTTCGGGCAGGAGCCGGGGTCAGGCTCGCACTCCAGGACTAAGATCAATCTGCGCCCGCTCCGTCCCCAAGGACCACCAGGGCGAGAGAGAGACGTGGCCCGGGGCACGGGAGCCTGTGGACCGCCCCGGGCTGGAGCGGAGCCGAGTCCCGAGCAGAGACTCCCCTGGCCGAGGAGGAGGAAGGGCGTCGGGCGGGGGGCTGGGGGCTGAGCCCGATGGCGAGGTGGCGGCCCGGACCCCGCGCTCACCTGCGAGCGCCTCCTGGAGCGCCCCGCTGAACACCTTGAGCCGCTGCTCGCTCACGCAGCCCCGCGTCCGCAGGAGCCCGGACAGGAAGCCCACGGCGGCGGCGATCTCGGGGAGCATGAGTGTCTTCTTCCCGGCCCGGCTGTTCTGGTTCATGTGCGCGGCTGGCTCCGGCGCGGCGGCGGCGGGGGGCTGAGATGAGAGGGTTCGGGGGGGGTCCCGCAGCTCCTGGGGTGCTCGCTCGTCCGCGGCGGGGGCTCTGCCCAGCGGCACCCGGAGGCGCCTTTTCATCCCCTGCGGAGGAGGCGGGGCAGCCGCGGCCGCGCCCATTGGCTGTCGCCAGCGGATGGGGGCGGGACCGGAGCCGCCCGCCCCGCCCCCTCCGCGCTGAGGTCACTGCCCGCTGACGTCAGTGCTGGGAACCCGAGCCCCGTGCCCAGGCCGAGGCGGCGGAAGGGGACCTGGGAGGCCCAGAGGGCCTGGAGGAGGAGAGCGCCCAGGGAGCGGGGCCGGGGTTCCCCGACCTTTCCTCTCTGCCCTTCCTGACGGGCTGGAGCCACCTCCTCCAGGAAGCCTTCTCGGATACCCTCTCTCCCAGTAAATCCCCCTTTCGGGCGCCCACATTTTTCCAACCACTCGCCAACATCATCACTCACCCTGACCGTCCCCATTTAGCGCTTTGTCTTGTTTCTTAACTAGTGGGGATGGGTTCCCTCTTTGGCTCTTTGGAAATGGGGACTGCCTTCTGTTTACGTCCTTCCCTCGAGTCCTGCCTCTAAAGCGGCCTTTTCACTAGCCTGGACATGTCCAGGCTCGCCTGTTGGTGGGTGGGTGAGTGGGTGGTTGTGGGGAGCTGGCAAGGTTTTTCTAGTCCCCGCGAGTTATTTTCCTAGTTCTGGTTTTCCTTTAAATGCCAACATTTTTAAATAAGGGGCCTGCTCTCTACTGTATGCATTTTGCCATCCACACCTCCTTTCTCCTTCCCCACCCCTGGTCCTTCCTCATTGTGGACTGACGCTTTTGTAGACAGGGCTCCTCAGGGGACAAAAGCTCCCTCTTCCACACACAGGACTGTGCTCAGGGCCTGGCTCTCCTGGACATCTGTGGTGGCTTCTAACCAACATCCCAGGGGCTGGCATACATACGTGTGAAATGGGCAAACCCAGTGGCCTCTGTAAATGCTTGTCCTTTACCTCTGGGCCCTGCTGACCACCTTTTCTGGGGGAAGTCTCCTGCAGGCTCTTCTACCGAGGTCCATGGCTGGCCGTGTCTGCCCCGGGTGTCTTCCTGCCCTGTCCCCTCACCTTGCGCCGTGTCCACCCCTCTCCCTTCCCTTTTCTCTCACCTTCCTTCCTCAGAGAGAGCCTATTCATGTGGCCCGTTTTGATGGGTTTTTTTTGTTTTTGTTTTTACAACTGACTTTCACATCTGCACAGCCCAACGTGGTGCCCCTCATCCCACTCCTCCTCCTACCCGGGCGGTCCCTCCCCTTGGGTGTCCGGCCAGCAGCTCCTGGCAGTCTCAGCCACTTCTCTTCTCCAGAGCCAGCTCTTCCTGGTCTCCATTGTGTCTGAAACACCATCATTTATCCCGTTACCCCACCCACAAAACGCATTCTCTTCTTGGCTTTTCCTTGTACTTTGCTCCTCAGACCCAGTCCCTAGACGTGTTGCTTCTTCATATCTAGAGGATTGCAGTGGAATCTGTCAGATCATCCCTCCCACGGTGAGCAGAGTCCTGCATCCACTTTCTCTTCCTATGTTCAGGTCACCTGACATACCCCGCCCCTTTATCTACGGCAGTAAGCCTAGACTCCTGTGCCTAATAGGGAAGACCTTTCATACCTTGGCCCCATCTGCCTTTTTAGGTTTTCTTCACTTTATTCTCCAGCTCACTCTCCTTACTGTTCTCTAAGCCAGTGTTTTTCAACCTTTTTTGGGCAAAGGCACACTTGTTTCATGAAAAAAATCACGAGGCACACCACCATTAGAAAATGTTAAAAAATTTAACTCTGTGCCTATATTGACTATATATAAAGTAATTCTCTTGAATAGGAATCAAATAAACACAAAGAAAGTATTTTATAATTACTTTATTATGAAATATTAAGTAAACAAAATAGTGAAAAATTATAAAATTCTTGTCTTGTCTGCACCTACGGCACACCAGGCAACATCTCGCGGCACACTAGTGTGCCACGGAACAGCGGTTGAAAAACGCTGCTCTAAGCGTCACACCGGCTCTGTAGTCCAACAGCCTCAACATTTTGCCCGTGATCCCCATCCCTGCCCTGTATCCTGGTACCCAATCCCGGCATGCTTGAACATGCCTGCCTTGCTGTACTGTAGCTCATGTCATAGCCTCTTAGATTCCTCCCTGTCCCCTTCCCACCCCTCCCGGTCCTCCACACTCCCGGAGGCACCGTTCAGATTGGTCTCCCACCTTGAAATCCTGCCCTGGCCATTTTCCCACTGCGGAATTCATATTAGTCGTACCTCCCACACTTGGCATTAATAATCTATTGTTTGGTACTGACGGTGATCATTTTAGAAGTTGACATCTTGCCTCCACAGTTGCAAGCTGCTTGACAACAGGTTCCTATGCTCATACAGCCTCCATTTCCAGGACAGTTCAGGCTTCAGGTGCCCTGCTCCACTGCGGCATGCACGCCTGGAATTCTCATGTTTGTCCTCGAACACAGTTCCTAGCTGTCCTCTTTGCCGGCCCCTTCCCAGAGCTGGATCGGGCCAGATGAGACTCTTACCTCTGCCCGTTGAGGGGGGAACAGGGCTGGAACTGGATATAAGATGACCAAGAGAGCATCACACCAAAGAGACCCGGTGTCAGCAAGACCAGCACTGACCAAGGTCAGACTCCAAGGAAGTCAGGAAAGCAGCTACAGACAGGTGTACAGTATCATTCAGCACCTGAATCTGAAGACACTTAATCTCTTCCTGGTGTGCTGTTGACAGGGATCTGGTGTCTGGGCCTTGCTTTAGTCCAGAATTGATGAAAAAGGTATTTTAACAGGCCATCACCTGACTGTTTGTTTTTTGCCTGAGGAATTAGAACTCTGTCCTTTTGTGGATTTTTGTATCACTCCCCAGGTCACACAGCTGGTTCCCGAAAAGGCAGAACTAGGAGCATAGCTGCTGACTTCAAGTTGGACCATGGAGCCCCTGTGCTGTTGTTACCATGGCCCAGGGTCCCACGTGGTCCTACAGAGCTGGTTTTCCAGATGGTGATGATGCAATGATGGGGGCGGGGTGTGTGTGTTAGTGTGCATTTTTCAACAGGAACAAGCAGACCTTATCCCCACCTTGCCCATTACCCAGGGTGTGTGATAGCTGTATCGTTGGTGGCTAGTTCCTGAATTCTGTAGAGAGTATAGATTATCAATAAGAACCAGAAGGCACACCCCCTACTTTCTCAGCCTCTTTTCTTTTTCACACAAACCTAGGAAAAGGAAGCTTAATTTATCTCAGAGTCAAACTTATTCCCAAGTCACTAACAGTGCAATTGTACACAGCTCCCAAATAAATTCCTTATAAGGTCAAATACATTATAGTACAAATTCTTTTTTTTTTTTAAATCAGTTTTCTTTTTTTTTTTTTTTAAATATATTTTATTGATTTTGTACAGAGAGGAAAGGAGAGAGATAGAGAGTTAGAAACATCGATGAGAGACAGTCATCGATCAGCTGCCTCTTGCACACCCCCTACTGGGGATTTGCCCGCAACCAAGGTACATGCCCTTGACCGGAATCGAACCCGGGACCCTTCAGTCCCCAAGCCGACGCTCTATCCATTGAGCCAAACCGGTCTCGGCTATAGTACAAATTCTTTTTGAAATTTCCTGAAACTGCCCTTCTATTGCTAGGACCAAGATCCTTAAAAACTCAAAGGGCCAGATTTCACTTCTTTTTGCCTTTGTGTGTTACCGGCTGCCTCCCTCTCCCTGGCACAGCCAAGAAGCAGCTTGAGCATCAGGATAAGGACAGCGGGTCCTTCCCCTCCTCCTCTTTCGGGTTTCTTCCTCCCCTTCCTCCTCATTCATTTCTTCCCCTTCCCCCAAGGGCCTTGAGTTGAATTTTGAACATGAAATGTCCAGACACACTGCACTGACCCGGGACTCCGCCCATTGCCAGAGGGCAGAGAGTGGCAGAAGTGGGTTTGGACGTGTGTATGCCTCACCTGGACCAGAAACTTCTGTGCCTGCGACTCCTGCTCCCCTGGTCCTGGATGCCCACCTGTAAGGCCCACTGAGTGACCCAAAGCATGCCAACTGCCGGCCTCAGACCAAATCCCCATCCAGACGGGTTCCCTCTCCTGAGGAGTCAGCTCTGGCCCTGTCTGTAGGGTCATCACACATGCCTTGCTCTCTTGTCCCCTTCAGGAGCAACAAGAGGCAGTATGCTACCCTTGTCTTCCCAGGGTCCTGTTGGGCCTGCAGGGCCTTGGCTGGTTGCCAAGGTTACCTCCCACTCTCCTGACCTTGTGTAGAAATCTGAGGTGGAGTAAGGCAGGGGCTGGGCTGAGATATTCTAGGAGGATGACATCAGCTCACTCCTACACGGCAGGGTGTGTAGGTTTGTAGGTGTGTGTGTGTGTGTGAGAGAGAGAGACAGAGAGAAACAGAGAGAGAGAGTGAGAGAGAGAGAGAGAGACAGAGACAGAGACAGAGACAGAGACAGAGACAGAGACAGAGAGACAGAGAGAAGTAAATACATAACAAGCATACATACTTAAGTGTGCCTACTTGCTCTGACATTGTGGGTAGGAGTGATTGCGAATGTGTGTTTGCAGATGTTAACATGCACTATTATATACTGAAGAACATCACTTTCAAGGATGGGTATTTGGGTGCATGTGTATTTTAGTGGGGAGAGTGCGTTTTGGTAGAGTATGTCTGAGTGTGGCTGGAGTAGATGCTAATTTGACCTTCTTTTCAAACCTGGTTAGTGACAAGCAAGCTGGGCTGCCCAGCGCTGATAAGAAGCATCACCCAGGGAGGACCAGACACCTCTTCCTCCCTCCCTAATCAGGGAGGGAAGACGGCGGGATATACTCGTACCTCTTTGCCCGCCTTGTTGGGCCATGTCCAGGGCATCTTTCAGCGTTCTCTATCATCTCTGCACAAAATTGTGCTTTTCAAGGTTGGCTGCAGGCCAGCCAGTCTAGGACGTTTTCTTCAGAATGAGGAACAGGAATCAAGGACAGAAGAAAATGACATGGTTCCTCAAGTCGGTTAATGAAGAGTGTCAGAAAGTAGGGGTGTTCGTTATATTATAAATTTCCGTCTTTAAGCCCCTTGCCCCACTCCGAAGTGAACTGGGACAGGGGCAGAAATAGACAATGCAAAGATGACTGGGGTTAAGGGAAGTGGGAAACCACACACCTGGATGAAAGGAAGACTTAGTAAAATATGAATATGCCAAGACCTTTCTAATCTTCAGGTTACAATAATATATTTATATTGATTTCAGAGAAGAAGGAAGAGGGAGAGAGAGAGATAGAAACATCCATGATGAGAGAGAATCATGGATCGGCTGCCTCTTGCAAGTCTCTCACTGGGGATCGAGCCCACAATCTGTGCATGTGCCCTTGCTCGGAATCAAACCTGGGACCTTTCAGTTCACAGGCTGACACTCTATCCACTGAGCCAAACCAGCTAGGGCTCAAACCATTGTCTCTGACCCCCACATCACTACTGAGCCCCCAACGATCTTTTTTCTCCCCAATTGAGAACTGGACATCTGTAAAATATTTTTTCTGGCATTTTAATCTCAACATACAACACATCAAGATATTTTTCTCCCTTCTTCCCCACGTGTGATCTCTTTCTCTCTCTCAATAGCACCCCCATTCTTTTCCTAGTCACCAGGCTCACACCCTGGCAGACATCTTTAAACACCACCATCCCACGCCGCATCTCCTCCCCCCCCCGCACCATAATCAGTTGCCAAGAGTCCACGTGTGCAATGTCTTTCCTGTGTTTGCCTCTTGCAATGAGCACTGCCTTCCTGGCTCCGGTCCTTCTGTCTCCTCTAGGCTATTGCCGTAGGTACCGGTTGGTATTCTGCCTCCCGTCTCTCTTCACGTCACTCCATGTTGAGGACTGGTTGCTAGAGTAATTTTTCCTTAAATAATAATCTAATTGTATTACTTTTGGCATGTAAAAACCTCCAGTGGCTTCCCATAACCAACACTCGGCATTAATTAAAATCTCTCACCCAACGCTCAAGTCCCCAAACTCATTAGTCAACAGAGCCAAATATCAACAGTACAACAATTAAAATTTCTTTTGAGCCGAAGCTGGTTTGGTTCAGTGGTAAGCGTCGGTCTGCGGACTGAAAGGTCCCAGGTTCAATTCCTGTCAAGGGCATGTACATTGGTTGCAGGCACAACCCCAGTAGGAGGTGTGCAAGAGGCAGCTGGTCAATGTTTCTCTCTCATCAACGTTTTTAGCTCTCTATCTCTCTCCCTTTCTCTCTGTAAAAAATCAATAAAATATATTTAAAAATAAAAATAAAAAATAAAATTTCTTTTGAGGGCCAAATTTTTTAAACTTAAACTTCTTCCAACACCACTTCTTCAACATAGACTTGCCCAGGCCATGGTATTTTGTGGAAGAGCCACACTCAAGGGGCCAAAGAGCCGCAGGGGGCTCGTGAGCTGCGGTTTGCTGACCACTGCCTGCCTATCCCATAAAACTGCTCAGGACAGTGGTTCAAATCACCTGAGTATGGTACACATTCAGATTAAAGAGCTTCCCAGAGGCTCTGATTCAGTGAGGTAGGGTCCAGGGCATCTGTATTTGTCATGAGAACCCAAGCCAGTCTGACGCAGGGAGTGGGGAGGCGGTCTTAGAGCTCCAAGCCCATAGCTGCCAGGCATATCTGCCCAGACACAGGAGCTGTCCCATCCCCATTGTATCCCCTACAGTACTCCCCACCCCCACCCTGCCGCTCCTGCCAGCAGCAGCACCTGATTCACAACGCTGGCTGAACTGACTGTTGGGGAGCAGGCCCACAGAAAGGATGGGATAAGCAAGGCCTTGACCCCTAGCCAGATCTGAAGGCAGCCCCCTGCCCTCTCAGAGAGACCTTCCATAACCAGAAGAGCACACAGGAGTTCCTCTGAACACAAGACTTTGACCTTAAGACATGGGTCGTTTAGACACACTTGCTCTTGTTAACTAACCTGGATTCTAATCCTGAACCTGCCACCTATTATCTTATGACGAGGCAAGTCATTAATCTCTCTTATTCTTATCTTTAAGATGGGACAATATGTTCGTCACAGTTCCTGGGTAGATGAGTAATAATATACAGAGAGAGCCTAGCACAAGGCCTAAATATCACAGATGCTCAATAAACCAGAGCTCTTATTATTGTCAACTGTCAGAGGCGAACTCTTCAGAAATCATCTACACAGCATTTCTCATTTTCCAGATGAGAAAAAGGAGGCTGTGAGGTGGGAATTCCATTATGCTAGAGTCCTGTCTCATGGCACTCCCTTCACTCATTCACTTGCTCGGGGAATACTAACCAAGTTCCCCTGGGTGGCTGGCTCTAGAGATACAGTGGGGTGTTAGAGCAGAAAGGCCACTTGGCAACAAGGAGTTAGGAGACTGAGTGTCCAGAAGGCAGTAGGAGCTCCTCGGCTCCCACAGCTGTGGGTGTTTCCCTGGGGGGGTGAAGGGGGAGTTAGGAGTGGAGAGGCGCGCTGTGAGCCTTGCAGGGGCAAGATCTCGAGAAGGCGTGGCCAGGAGGGTCAAAGATGATGGTACATGGGGCAAAATGAACATCAGAGAAGGCGATGGGAGTGACAGTTGGAATAGGCCATGCAGAGCAGGGAAGCCTCTGGCCTCCATGTGAACCTGCGGGATGTGGGGTGACTGAGCAGCAAGCTCTCCTGG
The DNA here is from genome assembly GCF_964339955.1 of Pipistrellus hanaki. Lineage (NCBI taxonomy): Eukaryota > Metazoa > Chordata > Mammalia > Chiroptera > Vespertilionidae > Pipistrellus > Pipistrellus hanaki. The sequence continues at coordinate 33,705,701 of NC_140520.1, forward strand.
AGAGACCCCCAGGGAGCAGGCTGCTTCGGTAAGTGAGGAGGTGGAGGAGTGCTGGGAGGAGGGAGGATGCAGGGGGCTTTGCTGGATCTAAAGGAGGCTGCAGAAAGGGTCTGGAGGGAGGTGGCCGGGGTCGGATGAGCGGAGCACGTACCCAGCGTGTGGGGATAAGAGCGTTGGCCCCTCAGACAGTGACCAGTGTCAGGAGGAGGAGGCAGGACTTAGTTCTGGCTGGGCCTTGGAGACAACTGAACGCAGGGCCCCAGGAGAAGGCTCTGCCACAGAGACAGGGAACCCTGAGTGTTGGGGTATGGGGGGCAGATGCTGCCACTTTCTGCACAGGGACCAGCCAGGAGATCGCAGGGCGACCTCTGTGACTTGCACGGTGGAGGCCCCCAGGCTCCTGGACTCACACAGACTAGCTGTCCTCCCGCCAGGAGGAGAACTGGAAGTATCACTAACTCATTAGGCTGGTCCCTGAGGCTGACTGTCCACCAGGCCCCATCCAGGGAGGGAATCTGCCTTTTTCTCTCTCCCCCCTCCCCCCAGCTTTTCCCTGAGGGTTGCTTCTCTGCTTCTGTGCCCTGCTGACCCACTACTGTCCACACACAGAGAACATCTGGTTTCTCTCCCTTACTTTGCCAGCCTGGCCCTGCGGTAAGGGCAGGGCAAAGGCAGGCTAGAGGGCCTTGGTGGAGAGAGAGAGAGAGAGAGAGAGAGAGAGAGAGAGAGAGAGAGAGAGAGAGAGAGAGAGAGAGAGAGAGAGAGAGAGAGATCCATGAGGGAGGAGCTGGGGGAGGGGAGAGATGTGGACAGATGGCCAGACCAGTGTTTGGCTACAAAGGTCCCAGGGCTGTGCTGTGTGAGTCCCTAGGTGTATCTCAGGGTGGAAACTGTCTGTGAAGGTCTATTATCCGGGAGGCCTCCCGGGAATGTGACCTCCCACACCCACACTCTCCAGGCCTCCCGGGTGGTAGCAGGAGGTGTGACTGTAAGTGCCAGAAGCTCCACAGGGGACCCATGGCCTTGGGGCAGCAGCAGATCTGAGGCTGAATTTATTGCCTCTTTCCCAAATTTAGAGGACAGACAGGTTGTAAAGCCTCCTCATCCCCACTCCCAGGGGCACAGGATAAACCCCTTCATCTCCAGACAGAAAACAAGAGGAGAGGTCTGAGACGGCAGGGGTTCCCCCAGATGTTGTTTCTGAAGAGCCATAAGGGGGCTGGGCCTAAGGGCCCGGTGTCTGGGGCTGGCAGGAAGCGGTGTCATGTGGGGGCCAAGGTGTGGGGAAAGATAAACTCAAGAAATGGGGAAGATGCAGAAACCGATTTGGCTCAGTGGATAGAGCGTCGTCCTATGGACTCAAGGGTCCCAGGTTTGATTCTTGTCAAGAGCATGTACCTTGGTTGTGGGCACATCCCCAGTAGGGGGTAGGTAGGAGGCAGCTGATGGATGTTTATCTCTCACTGATGTTTCTAACTCTCTGTCCCTCTCCCTTCTTCTCTATAAAAAAAAAAAAAATCAATAAAATATATTTAAAAGAAAGAAAGAGGGAAGACCCTGAAGAAGAGGTTCCCACCACTCTGGCCTCCTCCTGGCTCTGGGCTCAACTGCACCGGCTCAGACCAGGAAGGCCAAACCTCTGCTGCATAGGGCTGAGAGGAGCCTGGTGGCCAGCCTGGGAGTCAGCCACCTCCCTGAGCCTCAGCTTGCTTATCTGTAACCAGAGACTGGTCCACCCATCTCTTCCCTAATTTGTGATCTATGGTCCACACTGGTGACTTTGCTCCTATCCTTTGCTCGGTGTGGAGTTCGGATCCTCCACTTCTCTGCCCATCCAAAAGCCTGCTCACCCCCAAGACCTGGCTTCTGTGTTGCCTCCTGGGTGAAGCCTCCCTGCATTCACCCTCCCCACTCCATCAGCCCCTTTCTCCTTCGTTTGTAACTCTGTAAGCGCATAGCCTGGTACTAACGTTCACTGTGTAGACCAGTGAGGTTAGGATTCAGAGAAGGCACAGACCGGGTCACAGATCTGTACTTCGCTGCCTCGCACATCCCTTAGCCCTGAGCACAGAGTGGGTGTTCAGTGACCCTGGACTGAATTTGGTTAAATCCGTTATCTCCATGATAGAATGATGGCCATGTAAGAAAAGACGCGGACAGGGCCGGGGTGGAGAGGGGTTGGGGAAGGGTGACAACGATTCTAAATCTTACTGCCTCCAACCTCCCCATTAGAAATAGGTTGGTGGGGAGGAGTGTTTCTGAGGATGAAGAAAGGGTGCTCTGAACTGCTTTTATCAGCCTTGTTCTGAGGATGACCAACCCAGATGACTCATAAGCTTTTGAACTAGTTTGTAATTTACTTACTCTAGTGTGAAGGTTAGCGCACGTGCGTTAAAGCCATACTGCCCAGGTTCAAATACTAGCTGTGTTGAATTAAGCAAGTCATTAAACACGCTGTACTTAGTTTCTTTCTTAGAAACATCAATGATGAGAGAGAATCATTGATCAGCTGCCTCCTGCACGCCCCACACTGGGGACCCAGGCCTGGAACCTGGGCATGTGTCCTCAATGGGAATGGAACGGTGACCTCCTAGTTCATAGGTCAATGCTCAACCACTGAGCCAACCAGCCGGGCTGTGTTTTGTTTCTTTATCTATAAGATGAGGCTAATAGTAGTTCTCACCCCATAGAGTTGTTGGTAAATGAGTTTACAGTACTGAGATTAGCACGTTAATAGTGGTCAGTACTTGCTAACTATTATTATATACGTACTTTGCTTCCTGCCAAGAAAAATTTGAGACAGCTTAAAATTTTAAACCACAGAGAAAAGAGGATAACTATATGTGTGTGTTTATGTTTTATTGAAGATCAGAAACCAATGAGTAGTATGAGGGAGAGACAAAAGTAGGTATTTGGCAATGTGTTTGGATTAGTTACTTCATTGACACCTAAATTTATCTCTAGGCTTCCAGGAAGCTCAGGCAAAAAAAGGAATACAAGCATTGCATAATTTTCATTGTGCAATGTAAGCAAGTATTCAAATCAGCTTGTCAAAATAACACCCCCAACACACACACACACACACACACACACACACACACACGCTGAACTCAAGGAGAAATTTATGATGTGAAACGCTATGTTGGATCATTGGAGCCAGTGATCTAATGTTATTCTCAGTTGGCATTTGATATCATGAGACTCAGTTAGGTTTTCATGAGAGGTCATAATGACACTGGGAGCGATCAGGGACAGGGATGATAGCTGAGAAAATAACCATCAACATCCTTTTCATGTTTCTTTCTTTTTAAAACAATCCTCACCCAAGGATGTTGTTTCTATTGATTTGAGAGAGAGAGAGAGAGACATCGATCAGTTGCCTCCCATATGCACCCCAACTGGGGATCAAACCTCAACCGAGGCATGTGCCCTGACCAGGAATCAAAACCAAAACCTTTTGGTACATGAGGTGATGTTTCAACCAACTGAGCCACCCGGCCAGAGCATGTTTCTTTCTATGCTCCGCTCAGGGCTTCCTTCCCTCCTTCTTGGCTCAGGAAACTCCCTGAGGTCAGTCCTGCTGAGTCAGGCTCAGGGTCAGGTGGCCCCAGGGGTTTTCGGCTGTCCCCCTCCTGCAGTAGGGTTGTGAGGAAGCCATGTGGGGTCCATGTCAAAAGCTCCTGAGGTGAGTGGGGAGATGAATGTTACGGGATAGGGTTAAGGGTTTGGGGAAGGTGGAGCCCCCAAATTTGATCAGAATGATGATCTTAGTGACAATGAGGAAGCTCCTATAAAGATACTCCTTGCTCCTTCTGAATTTAAGAAGAGTTTGTTTAAAATAAATTTTCTTAGGTAAAAAACCGATGCGTAAATCCAGGGAGACCAACACCCCCCCCCCAGCCTGGCCTGCTTAGGAGGAGGGATCGTGCCCAAGAACTCACATACAGGAGCTTTGGACCCATCGCAGAAGGTGGGTGAGGGTTAGAAAGAGCTGAACTGCTCTGCTTGAGGAAACAGAAGGAGCCTCCATATTTGCTATTGGGGAGAGCAACAAAGAGGGGGGAAGCTGTAGAAGAGAGAGCTAAGAGATTGAGTAACATTCAAGTGGTGTGGGACGGGCGCTGGAGCCAGGGTTACAGAGGAAACAGGAAATTTTTTTAAAAACGTGTTTTGTTTTGTTTTTATTTTAGAAAAAGAGGAAGGAAAAGGGAGACAGAGAGAGAAACATCGATGAGAGAGAAGTATTGATCCGATGTCTCCTGCATGACTCTCCTCCCCACACCGGCCTTTGATCTCTTGGTGTATGGGTCAACACTCATCCACTGAGCCACACCGGCTTGGCCAGAGGGGATTTTTAAGAACAGAAAAGTCCGTTTTGAAGCTATTTGCGTTTTGCAATATTAACCTCTTCGTAGACACAGCCATTGGTAAGCCTTCGATGCATGTAAAGACTGTATGGCGTTCACTGTACGGAATCAGGAGAAGGGCTGCGATCCGAGCTCACAACAGTGGGAGCACTCACGGGTCAGCAGGAGGATTCCTAAGCTGATCGGACTTGAGACTCCCAGGAGTTCACAGCCAGAGGCAACGATGAGAAGGAAGTCCTCCCCTCCCTCCATCCCCACTCCCAGTGAAGTTTTGAGGACTAGCATTCCTCTCCCATAGATCTTACACTGAATCCTTTTTTAAAAAAATATTTTTTTTTAATTGATTTCAGAGAAGGGAGCGGGAGATAGAAACATCAATGATGAGAGAATCATTGGTTGGCTGCCTCCTGTATGCCCCCTACTGGGGATCAAGCCTGCAACCCTGGGCATGTGCCCTTGACCGGAATTGAACCGGGGACTCTTCAGTCCGAAAATTGACGCTCTATCCACTGAACCAAACCGGCTAGGGCTTAGACTGAATCTTCGAACCAGTTTTAGCCAGCGCCTCAGGAGCAGCTGACCCCAGCTGACCGCTCAGCCATTGGGAGTGTGGCCCAGGTGTCACCCTCAAGTGCCTTGCCTGTAATGAGGACAGCGGCCTCCAAAGGGAGGGTGCCTGCAACCCCCCAGCGGGTCCTCCCTGGCGGGGGAGGGGGGGGAGGAGGGGTGTGTGTTCCGTGGAGATTATCGAAGGCCAAGCCAGGGAATGGGGAGGAAGAATGGGGAGAGTGAGCACTGCCATTATATATGGGTCATAAAATCACTCGGTCCCAGGATGTGAACACCGTTTGTCCTCCTTTTTCTGAGAGATCAAAAGAAGGGGACTTGGTGCCTACACTCGGGGTGGAGGGTGGGGCTCTTCTGTCTGGTTTGGAGAGAAATGGCCCCTGCCCTCAGGAAACTCCAAGCGCAGGAGGAAGAGGAGGAGGAGGGGACGGGGAGGGGGAGGAGGGGCAGGCACACAGAGGACAGACATGCAAAGCAGCTGGCACACAAAGACATGTGAGCAGGTGAGCCTTGGGCAAACGCAGTGGAAATGAATGGAGGGGCTGATGGAGACCCAGCTGCTGCCGGAGGAGAGGCACACTGGACCGCTGCTCCCTTCCCCCACCCCCACCCCCACCTCGGCTTTGAGCAATTCTGTTTCCTCCCTGTCTTCACTGGAAGAGCAAGCTCACCCCAAACAGCTGCCCACGGGGCGGGCAGGGCAACAGGAGGAGGCAAACCCCAGATGACTTTGCTGACAAAGCTAAGGCTGTTCAGCCGGCTCCGAGGGCGTTCCCGGAGCGGCTGGGAAGCCAGGACAGGCAGGTTCTGGGAGCTGGGCACCTGCCGCGCTGCTCCTGTGCGGGGGAGGGGCACTGGGCAGGCTCCTCCAGGGCACCCAGTGACACCCCCCCCCTTCCCCATAATTCTGTGCAGCCTCCACGCTCACAAAGCTGTTTTACACCAACAAGTGGGAGGCTCCTCTGACCCTCGGCCCCAGCCCTGGCAGGTGTCCCCTATCAGGTGTGGGTGAGGAAACGGAGGCCTGGTGAAGGTCAGGGGCGGAGGCCTGGTCAAGGTCAGGGGCGTTAGGGACCCTGCGCATGAAGGGGCCCAGTGCATCCACTCGAGGCCAACTCGGCATCTGTCTTTCCGTCCAGCTCGGATCGTTCACCGAGAAGCCCGGAGAGGAGGGAGCTGACACCTGAGCAGGCTGCCCGCCTGGCTCCGGCTCCCAGGGCGACCGGAAGGCCCCTCCGCTCCCCACCCGGCTCTCCTTGGCCCAGCGGAGCGGATCGGCTTGGCAGCCCCGGACCTGGCAGGGCCTCCCCGCCCGCCCGCCAGTCTGAGCCCAAATAAGGGCAGCGCTTCCCGCCGGTCGTGACGTCCCGGGACCACGTCAGCGCGGGCAGGGGGGCGGGGGCTCCCCGCAAACTAGTGACCTCGGCGGCGGGGTGGGCGGGAGGGAGGGGGGTGGGAGACAGCGAGGGCGGGTTGCGATGGGGGAGAAAGGGGGGGAGGAGGGGCCCGCGGGTGTCCCTCACCCCTACCCCATTCCCACCCCCACCCCCACCCCCATCTCCGCCCCAACCCCAACCCCCGCCCCAACCCCAACCCTACCCCGCCCCCACCCCCGCCCCCGCAGCGCCTGGCCCACCCAGAGCCTCTGTTTTTCCGCCAACGAGGGGTCTGCCTAGTAAGGTGACCAGACGTCCCGATTTTGGCGGGACAGTCCCAATTTCCAACAATTTGTCCCGCGTCCTGCGGCGTTTTTTTTTTTTTTTAAAAAAATCCCAATTAATCCGGACGCGGGACAAATTGTTGGAAATCGGGACGTCTGGTCACCGATCTGGTGGCCTTGATAGGGCCGGCCTTTGGACCCCCAAGTGTTGGCGGTCTGTCTGTCTGTCTCACCTTCCAGCCATGGCCTGTGTTTACCCTGGAGGCTGACAGGTTACTTGGCGGTGGGTGTTTAAGGCCCCCACAGCTCCCCATCTTCTTCTCTCTCTCTTTTTAAATTTAATTTTTATATTTAAAAAATATATTTTATTGCTGAAACCGGTTTGGCTCAGTGGAGGTGTGCAGGAGGCAGCTGGTCGATGTTTCTCTCTCATCGATGTTTCTAGCTCTCTATCCCTCTCCCTTCCTCTCTGTAAAGAATCAATAATATATATATATACCATATATATATATACATACTATTGATTTTTTTCAGAGAGGAAAGGAGAGGGACAGAGAGAGACATCTGTGAGAAAAATCACTGGTCAGCTGCCTCCTGCACACCTCCTACTGGGGATGTGCCCGCAACCCAAGTACATGCCCTTGACGAGAATCGAACCTGGGACCCTTGAGTCCACAGACTGACGCTTTATCCACTGAGCCAAACTGGCTTCAGCTCCATCTTCTTCTCTTAAACAGACAGACAAGAAGACCCGCTGGGCCTTGGGCTTCTGGAGACCCCAGAGCGCCTCCCTGCAGGACTGGCCCCCCTTCCTACCAAGCGCCTCCCCCTTGCCCCAGCGCAGTGAGAGAAGGTCTGGCTCCGCTGTCAGGGCCTGGAGCAGACAGAGGAGAGGAGCTCAGGCTCACATTTCAGTGGGGTTCTTCCTGCAGCCCTGGTGGTGGTGGTGGTGGTGGTGGTGGTGGTGGTGGTGGTGGACGTGGTGGTGGTGGTGGCAGCTGGGGTGTGTAGGGGGAGATGGGGAAGGGGGGAGGGGGGAGGAGTCCAGCTTCGCTCAGGTGCAGCCTGTTGAGTGGAGCCCTGGTGGCCCGCCTGTCACCTGACATTGAGAGTGAGCCCGTGGGGAAGAGAGCCGCCAGGAGCACCAGGACCCCAGATCAGGGAGAGGGGGGCACTGCCAGGGTGTGAGAAATGAACTAGGACACAGATGGGAAGAGGCAGAAACCTGCCAGGGGCTCCGGCCTGAGCTGTGTGGGGGAACTGGGCTGCCCTGTGTCTGGGGAGGAGCCCAGACTTAGGGAAAGTCCCCGGGGGCCTCCCAAACTGTCCCTCACACCCACGGTGCTCACCCATCCCTCCTCCCTCCTCCCTCCCCCATCTGACCCACTTCCCCTCTCTACTTCCCCTGGTAGCTGATCGGGTGAAAAGCTCTGGGCACAGTGAGGGAGTGGGGGTCCAGGGCTTGGAGGAAGGCTGGGGCTCTCCTTGGGAGGGGTCTGCCCAGGATGTGGCCAGTTTGCCTTGGCGATGGGCACCTCCCTCAGGCCCAGGCTCCGGGCAGTTGGTCAGAAAGGCTGTGAGCCTGGGCATGTAAGAGGCTGCAGAACAGAGGCCTCTTCCTAGGAGCCAGTGCCCTGGGGCTGGCCAGTGCCCGCGGCATTGAATGGAAACCAGGGGGCAGCATTGGGGTGCCCTCTGAGCGGGGCTCTTCCAGGGACTTCGGAGTCTCAGCTCTGCCTTTGCTGTGAGGTCTCAGGCAAGTTCCCAGCCTCTGAGTCTCCGTCTTCTTGTCTGGAAGCGGAACTAAAGGTTGAGGAGTAGCCGTGAGGAGAGAAGTGCCCTCCAGGGCCCACGGGGGAAGCTAGCCAGAGCCATCAGGTTTGCCTTTGGGGGCTCCCTAGCCCCCAGCTTCTCCCTCTGGGGTACCCTCCTCTCCTCCCCAGTTCATCACTTGGCGAATTCTTCCTTCCTAGCCTCACCTCCTCCTTTTACTTTTCCTCCTCAGGCAATTCTCCCCGCCGTGGGTTCTCACAGCCTCCGGGGTCTTGTCCACAGCTCCTTTACGGAGGACAATGCAGGGCAGGGAATGTCAAGTTCATTGCGTGACCCAGTGTCAGGCCCAGGGCCGGGCACACAGTGGGGGCTCAGGGAAAGCCGGTTCCCAGTTGTCTGTCAGCAAACCCCAGTGATCACCCAGAAGGAGGCGGCTCCAACAGAATCGGGGAAGCAGGCAGAGGAAGGAAGGAAGGGAGGAGGGGAGCCTGTCCCGGCACTGTTCTGGCTCAAGGATTCCTGCTGCTTTCACCACACAAAACCAAGGTCCCCGCCCCTCCCTAGGCCCACATTGTGCCGACTGGCATCAGGGCTGAAAGAAACCTCTAGCCCCACCCACTCCACTGAAGGAAGTCCTGCTGCCACAGGTTCCACTTCGTCACAGCCCGAGCACTTGCTCCACCCCCCCGCCTCCGTTCCCCGCCCCCCCCCCCCCGCCCCCCGCCCCCGCCGCAGCCCAGCTTCCTCTTCTGCTGCCTCATGGAAACAAAGAACAGCTGTGCTGCCTTTGGTTGGTTGAAAACTGAGAGACAGGCTTATCTCATCCCCACCTCTGGTGACTAAAGATCTGGGCACACAGCCAGCTCCACCGGCTCCTGGGCTCAGGGGCAGCCCCGAGGCCTACCCTTCTCCCTGGGATGCGTTGGTAACCACTGAGCCACACTTGCCCTCAGCGGGAGATCTGCCCCCGGGTGCTTTTGCTGCTCCGGCCACGCCAGCTCCCATCCAGTGGCCCCTGCACGCTCACGCTTTCCCACCAGGACTGAGTCTGCTGCGGGCCTTGCACAGGCTGGGAGGGAGCTGGGTCTGTGACGGCGAGGTTTTCCCTCGCTGAGGCTGACCCTCGGGGAAAGAATGTCCAGTTTGCTCAGGCAGCCTGCCCAGAGGGAAAGGGTGTGTGTGAGTCACCAGCCCTGAGTTCAGGGCCACTCGCAAGCCTGTCTGAGCCCCAGGTTCCTCACCTGCCAGGCGGAGGGGTGGGGGGAGGGCATGGGGGGAGGCGAGGCCTGCTTGCAGAGTGGCAGCAGGACAAACTGCGCTGGCAGTAGTGCCACCACACCTGTTACTTCTGCCTGTCACCCCCACAGGCCCCCAGCTGCCAGCTCCTCCACGGCCCTGCCTTTCTTAACCCCCAATCCGTCTCCCCTCCTCGGGCAGCTAAGTGCGCCCCAGTCTGCCTCCTCTGCGCTCACTTATTCAAAGTGTGCACCTGTGCCTGGGCGGGTGGAAGCTCAGCGTGTCTGCGGAGTGTGTGTGCTCACCTGCCCTTGCCCCTCCCTGGCATCAGGAGAGAACGGGCTTGTGCCCTGTGGATCCTTGACTGGCACCTCTTTGTTCCCCACAACGCAGGGGAGCAGCAAACGTGCCGAATCGTGGTGTGTACGTGGGAGAGAGCACGCAGCCAGACAGCTTTTTGGGGCAAAACTCGAATGTTCCCACGTGGGACTTTGAAGACAGAGTCCTAGATGGTTTTGTGGACTTTCCTCTCGGGAGGCAAGCTAAGTTTGGATTCATCGGCCATTCAGAAGGCAGCTGCCTGCAGGAGGAGCCAGAGAAGGGAGCGGAGCCAGCCCCAGGAGAGGGGCCGGGGACAGCCCTCCTTCCCGAGAAGGACAAAGGGCGAGGTTTCCAGCTCTCAGCCGGGCCAGCTGGCCCTTCAGAGGGCAGGCATGCCAGGCAGCATTCCGTCGGAAACCTGCCCGGCCTTGCCCACCGTCCCTGGGCAGAGGAACTCGAGGTGGGAAGCCCTGGCCAGATAAACGCCCTGCTACTCCAGGGAACAGAACGTTCTAGAAGACACCAGAGAGCTCGAGTTCTGGCTGAGGGAGCAGGCCTAGACTGAAATGGAGAGGGGCTGGGAGTCTCCCTCGGCAGGGCCGGGGATGTCCTTGCTGCTGATCACGGTAACCAGGGTTACGCACCGGCTGCTCCAGGTGCTCCTCCAGGGTAAGGGGGGGCCAGGGGTCCGGCTGCTGTGCCCGAGGGCTTGGGTTCAAGCCTCAGCGTCAACCAACAGCCTGATCGCCTCTGTGCCTCTGGGCCCTCATCTGTCAAGTCGGAGTTACCAGAAGAGTGTCCTGTAATGATCAAGCCTAGTGAGTTACAGCGAGAAAGCCCTTCCTTACGGGGCGTCTGGTCTATTTCTCTACGCGATGGCAGGCTCTGCTCTTAGTTCTGGCCCCTTTGGCCAGGCCAGGGTGTATGTAAACATGTGTGTGTGTTTCCTCTGGCCTCTGAGCTCCCGGCCAGAGGAGGAGAAGCTCCGCTTCTTCCTGGGGGAGAGGCCCCCACAGGACCCCACCAGCTGTTCTCCATGGGCGCGGGGGGGGGGGGGGGGGACCGCAGCCAGGCGGGGGGCAGGCAGGAGACACTCTGAGAAGCGTCTTAGTGTGAGGAACTTGCCTGGGCCTGTGCCCCTGGCTTCAGTCAGTCAGTGCCTCACCTGCCTGAATGTTGTTTATAACAATAGCCTTTATCTCCCAGCACTTTCACGTTTATGGCTATTTAACCTCACCTAGACCCAGCCAAAGAGGCTGTAAAGATCTTATCAGAGGGGCAGCTGGACCTTCCCTCTCCACACCCCTGCTCTGGCCGGCTGGTCCCCAGGGAGGAGGTCCCCGCCCAGCCCGGGTGGGAGTGGCCCCCGGGGGCAGAGTTCAGGCCTCACGGGGATAGGGTGGCCTGATGACAGGTTGATTCAGCGGGTTATTTGGGGAAGATGGGCTTCAAACACTCCCATCCGGAGTCTAGGAAGCCCAGGACACTGTGGACGGGAGAGCCGAACGCCCTTCTAGCCCGCAGACAAAAAACTCTGTCTGCGTGTCCAGAGACACATATGGCCTGGGCGTCCAGAGGGCCACCTGGGCCCAGGTTCACCCTGAGCTGACTATGAGGAGGGGTCACTCACACGACTCTCTAGGCACCCGGGGAGGGAGCAGGTCCTGCGCTGCGTACAGGGACTGGCAGACTGTGGCCCTGCCCCAGCTCTCCAGCGTGAACAGGAGTGAGGGAGCGGGGATAGGGGGGGCAGGAGCTCTGCCATCGACTCGCTGGGCCTCAGACCCCCTCAATCACAGGGGGGCGTTGGCTCAACTGTACCCCAGTGCCCTATGAGTTTGGACCAGGCTGAGATGGCCTCTGTGCAAAACGATATCAATTCCTCCCCCCTGTTGTCATTTGTCTTCAGTTTGTTGATCTCATTTACAACCTCTTACAGGAATTCCCCCCCGCCCCCCAATTGAGTTCATTTCAACGTTCTCCAAGCAGCTAGCACACGCCAGGCATGGGGCTGGTGCAGGGAAGTCTGTGGGCTCCGGCTGCTGTTTTCAAAGTGCTGCCAGTCCAGAGGCGGACAAGCAAACCGGTAATGACACCAGGGTCTCCGGAAGCCCCGGGTGACAGAGAGGGTCTCCCTGAGGAGGCTGAGACCCTCCAGAAGTCACCTCTCTTCCCAGACACCGTGCGAGGTAACATAGATGCTATCTTATTCATTTCTCCCTTCCAGGAGCCTTCAGGCTGGGAAAGCCCATTTTACAGGCTGAGAAACTAAGATCCAGGTGCCGTACTCTGCAGTCCAGCTAAGACTCACATTCAAGTCCGCCTGACTCCATGCTCTTTTCTTTTCTTTCTTTCTTTTCCTTCCTTCCTTCCTTCCTTCCTTCCTTCCTTCCTTCCTTCCTTCCTTCCTTCCTTCCTTTCTTTCTTTCTTTCTTTCTTTCTCTTTTTTTTCTTTTCCACAGAGAGGAAAGGAGAGGGACAGAGAGTTAGAAACATCGATGAGAGAGAAACATCGATGAGAGAGAAACATCTGCCTCCTGCACACCCCGCACCAGGGATGACTGGAATCAAACCTGGGACCCTTGAGTCCGCAGACCAAGGCTCTATCCACTGAGCCAAACCAGTTTCGGCTGACTCCATGCTCCTTTCCACCCAGCGGGCAGACTGGGAGGGGCCCGAGCAGTTGACCCTGAACTCTGCTCAGGGTCTGAGCCCCCGCTGGCCTTTTCTGAGTCCTTCTGGTCCCTCCCTGTGGCCAGCGGGAGAACTGCCGCTTTAAGAGACACAGCTCCCTCCTCAGAGGGCTTGGTTTCCATTCATTTTTAATGGCCCAGCTGCCATGGCCTCCCTGCCTCCGTGCTCCTAGCCGGGGAGTTTCTCTGCAACTGAGCACCATGCCCCAGCCTGTCCACGCTTACTGGCACCAAGAACCTTATCTGTCACGCTAGCCGTTTAGATTACCCTGGCACAGAGATCAGGGCCCGGGAGGCAGCAGATGGCAGACTCATCAGGCACCTTGTGCTTGCTGAGGGAGGAGAGGTTATTGGAGCAAAAGGGAGAGAGGATGGACGACATGAGGGGGGGGGGGGGAGCCTGGAGAAGGGACATAAAACGGGGACAGAGACCCAGCCACATGTCCCTGTGGTTCTGGCCATGGTCCCCTCCACTCCGCCTCTTCTCAGTGACCTCCAGGGTCGAGCACTCAAGGGCTGCTCACTGCCCCGTCTCAGAGCCTTCCTGGGAGACCCCGAAACACAGCAGGGGGATGAGTGGGTACATTTCGGTAGGGCTTAAACACAGAGCTCCTTTGGGCCCACTGCTGTCCCCTGAACATCTGGCTCTCTGCTTATTTTCAGGCAGAAATCAGCAGTAGGTGCCATTCTTATGAGTTGCTGCAAACAGGGAGCTTGAGTGACCCAGGACATAGGCACATGGCAAAGGTCACAGTGCCCACACCTTCAGCCTAACCCCCGTGTGCCTGTGAGCTGGGGGAGCTCATGCCCGGGGTCCAGGCTCCATAGTCCCCGGAGGGGGAGGGACAGGCTCCAGCCCCTCCCCTGGGGGCCATGTGATGCCGGAGCAGACCGGCAATGCCTATTTGGGGAGTAGAGTGTCATGGTTCCAGCGCAGCTCCGAGGCCACTCAGCTGTTATTTGCAGACCTTGCCTAATGACCCAGCCTCCGAGCTCAGAGGTGGGGGCTGGACCTGCAGCCGGGTCCAATTTCTCCTGCTCGCTGGCTGTCCCAACCCCTCGGCATCCCACCTTCTTTCTTCCCAGGAACACTGGATTCCCTGTAGGGGAGGTGCCAGAGGGAGGCGCTTAAGAGGGGGGCAGAGGGCCCACCTGAGGACCAAGAGGGGTTCCTTGTCTTGAGGGTAGGGGGGCAGGAAGGGCAGACAGGGTCCCTTGAGTGGGATAGACATGGCCCTGCTCTGTAGGGGCTCCTGGGGCTGGGGTGGGGGTGGACAACAGGATAGGTAATGGCGATTTCATAATTATTTCCCTCCTCATTCAAATGGGAGGGAAACTGGGTGGATGAATAGAAAATGGCCAGCACATCAGATAAATGTTCCCAAAGCTTGGACCGTTGACTCCTAGGCTGGTTTTTAAAAAAATATATTTATTTATTTTTTAATTTTTATTTATTTATTTATTTATTTATTTAATTTTTTTTTTTTTTACACAGAGAGGAAGGGAGAGGGATAGAGAGCTAGAAACATCGATGAGAGAGAAACATCGACCAGCTGCCTCCTGCACACCCCCTACCAGGGATGTGCCCACAACCAAGGTACATGCCCTTGACCGGAATCGAACCTGGGACCTTTCAGTCCGCAGATCGACCCTCTATCCCCTGAGCCAAACCAGTTTTGGCCCTAGGTTGGTTTTTCGAAGGTTGAGACTGGAATCTGAAGGGCATTCCTGTGACCCCCTGACATCAGGGCTGCAGGCGTGGTAGGGATGAAACTGGCCTCTCTGCTCTCTATGTCGGTGTCCCTGGGGTTTCATGCTGACGAAGTCCCTCTCTTTACCCCTCAGCCTGTGCCCTTGGCCTCCCCATCAACCACTTCATAGCCTTTTACCCCCAATGCAAGCGCTCTGTATCAGAACAGTCCCTGTCTCGAAATGTTGTGACAACTAAATGAGACAATCCTTGTGGAATGCTTGCAACAGCATTAGCACCCGGTAAGCACTCCATCAATGTCGCCATGGTTACCAGAGGTCATGGTACCAGGACAAAGGTGGCCAAGGCAGCTCCAACCTCCAGGCACTGGTGTGGTTCCTCAGCCTACGTGCGGCTTCTCAGGAAAGACAGTCCAAGGAGGGCGGCACCGATTGCCCCGGGAAGTCCCCCTGGGAAGCCCAAGACAACCAGCCAAAGGGCAGCTAAGGGCATGGTCCCTCCTTCCAGCCTAGGGCATCACGCCACTCCCTCTTCCCCTGCCTCTGCCTGTGCCCAGTCTCTCCCGAGAAAAGGAGGAACTTGGAATCCCCAGCCCCACCCTCCACCAGCGGCCTCAGTTGGGCAATGCAGGCTGAGACAGAAGCATGGTTTGGGGTTTGGCCTCCTGAATCCCAGAGCTGACGGCCCAGGGGCAGTGAGGACTGGCCCGAGCCCAGCCCTGAGGCTGCGGTCCCAGTATTGTACGGCTCTCTAAGCTCTCCCCTGCTCTCATCCCTGCGGTCACGGCTTCCAGCTCTTATAGCCGCGGGGAAATGGACTCCAGCAAAACCTCCCGGAATGATCTGTTTCTTCCACAAAAGACGTGCTGAGCACCTACTTCGTGCCAGACAACACTGTGGATGCCGGGGTGGCGCAGTGGGCAAAACCGGCAGAATCCCTGCTCTCTGGGAGCTCACGTTCCATGGGGGAAAGGGGTGAACAGGAAACTAAATTAGAAAATATTAATTTCTATTAATGATAAAGGCTAATAAAGAGGGGAGTGGGATAGACAGTGTCAATGGTGAACGTGTTATTGAGATGGAATGGCCTCATGGAGAACCTCATGGAGAAAGAAGGTGACTTTCTTCTTATTTAAAAAAAAATGTATTTCTTTATTGATTTCAGAAAGTAAGGAAGAAGGAGAGAGAGATAGAAACATCAATGATGAGAGAGAATCATTGACTGGCCGCCTCTGCATGCCCCTCACTAGGGATCGAGCCTGCAACCCAGGCATGTGCCCTTGGGCAGAATCGAATCTGGGACCTTTCAGTCCTCAAATCGATGCTCTATCCACTGAGCCAAACTGGCCAGGGCAGAAATGGTTGGATATTTTAAAGGAAGAGCCCACAAGATTTGCTGATAGACAAAATGGGGGCTTTAAGAAAAAATTGTATGTGCATATGCCCGGTATAATGTAAAATCCTT
Organism: Pipistrellus hanaki; assembly: GCF_964339955.1. NCBI lineage: Eukaryota > Metazoa > Chordata > Mammalia > Chiroptera > Vespertilionidae > Pipistrellus > Pipistrellus hanaki. The sequence continues at coordinate 33,721,493 of NC_140520.1, forward strand.
TCTAGAGTAGCACAATATCACTAAAATTTCACCATAATCATGTAAATGAGGTTCCATTGTTATTTGCCGTGTTACAGAATAGGGAAATGAGATGGAGGGAGGCTAAGAGGCTTGGAAAATCACGTGGCTGGGAGGTGCTAGAGCTGGTCTACATCAGAACCCACAGCAGCCACAGGGCAGGTCTCATCCACTTATTTAACGTGCTTCATTGCGCAGCTCCTCTGCAGCAGACACTGGACTAGAGGTTAGGGGTGCAGAGATGAGTGAGGACATCTGGACCTTGAAGAACATGTGCTTTGGAGGAGGAGGCAGAGATGTACAAACATAACAACGGTGAGGTAGGTGTGTAGAATCCTGGCCCTCAGAGGGCTGGGTGACTAAGTCTGCATAGCGGGGAGGGGAAGAGAAAGCACCTCAGAGGGGGTGATGTGTGGGGAGATTGCAGACGAAGCTGTGCCAAGGACAAGAAGGTAGAAAGCGGTCTGTGCAAAGGCTCTGGTTTGGGAGGTGTGGAAGGAGGCCTGGGCAGGCAGAGGTGAGCTGCCTGGGAAAGAGTTTGCCTGAGGCCAGAGGGCATCACTGCAGGTTTCCAAGGGCCGGAGAAGCCATCAGATCTATTTTCCAGAGATCTCACGTAGTGGGTAGGTGCCAGGAGAAGAGGACATAGTTTTCCCTGTTTTCGGATGACGCTGCCCGGGGAATCTGAGAACAGATGTGGGAGTGTGTATACATTTCCAGGAAACAGTACTTTCTGGGTGTGCGTGTCTATAAATATACTCGTACACAGGGCCTGGCTTGAGTCTCACTTGAATCAATGACAGCACTTGCCACACTCCCTGAGCTGCCTCTGCTGCCCCCTCCTGGCGAGGAGCCCTTACAGCATCCGATTTCACCACCTGGTGGACAGGGCCAGCTTCTGAGCTCTGTCTCACCATCATTCCCCTAGGGGCATGGCCAGCAAACTGTGGCTCGAGAGCCACATGCAGCTCTTTGGCCCTTGAGTGTGACTCTTCCACAAAATACCATGGCCTGGGTGAGTTTATTTTGACGAAGTGGCATTAGAAGAAGTTTAAGTTTAAAAAATTTGGCTCTCCAAAGAAATTTCAATCGTTGTACTGTTGCTATTTGTCTCTGTTGACTAATGGGTTTGCCAACCACGGCCCTAGGGCACCAAGGCGAGTCTCTACATGGCAACACTAACGATGTGCGTTCGGCCAGAGGAGGAACTATGGAGACGGCTAGATCCAAGCTGGGCCTGAACTGACTACACAGTGGAGTGAGAAGTGGGATTTTATTTGAAAACCTGACCCACATCCAATGGTTCAAGGACCATCCTGGTCAGAGGTAGTGAATGGATGAGATAGATGACCCTTATCCCATCCAGCTCCATGATCCATGAATAGTGGTGAGAGATGGAGACATGGAAAGACAGAAATGTATATCTGCACATATATTCTCTTTCTATGTATATATGAATGTTTACACTAGTACATGTAGATACACACACACATGCACACACGAGAGAGAGACACAGACAAGAAACAGGGACAGAAATAGACAGGGACAGAGAGACAGGGCAACCAAATTTGGGTTTTAACACGATAATCGTCAAGGCCCCAGCGGGAGCAGACCTACTAAAAATAGGCTATAATGTTGGTATGCAGTGGAGCCCAGCCCAGCTCCCCTTCCACGTCCCCAGCTCAGGAATTTGTACCAGCATTTCCCCTTGTCAGCCTGGAGGAAAACATGAAGATAGAGGGACAGGGACGGGAACAGGAAAAACCTAGACTCCCAGGGATTCGCACTGAGGACCGTCCCCTCCTCCCCGCCCCCCTGCCCCCCGCCCTGCCCCGAGGGCTTCCTCACTCCTCTGTGCCCACAGAGGGGACCCAGGTTGCTGGCAGCTCTTCCTGAGGCTGAGTCCCAGTCCAAGACCTGAGGGGGGCATGCCCTGGGCGCCCAGCTGCCCGCCGCAGTCAGAGGAGTTGGCCTGTCTCACGGGGCAGCTAAGCTGAGCCAGCACATCAGCCAGCTGCCTCCTTCGCCATCCGGCTCAGCAAGGGAGACAGCGGAATCCTGTTCTCCACGGGACTCGAGAGTCAGGGAAACGGTTCCTTCCCTCCTGGGCCCCAGTCTTCTCATCTGTAAAATGGGAATAAAAACATCTGCTACTGCCCTGGCCCATGGCTCAGAGAGTTGGAGCATTGCCTCATACATCAAAAGGTTATGGGTTCGATTCCAGTGGGCGCATATGGGAGGCAGCAGATCGATGCTTCTTCCCCACACTGATGTCTCTCTGTTTCTTTGTCTGTCAGTCTCCCTTCCTCTCTCTAAATATCAATAAGCATGTCCTCAGGTGAGGATTAAAAAAAAAGAAAGAAAAGAAAAGAAACATCCACTACTGTGTGATATCACTTATATGTGGAATCTAAAAGAAAAACAAAAACAAAAAAATCAAGTTCACAGGTAGAGATCTGGTTGCCAGAAATGGGGTGGGAGTGGACAAAATGGGTGAAGGTGGTCAAAAGGGGCACTTCCAGTTATAAAATATGTAAATCCCAGGGATAAAGTTACATAAGCACAGTGTCTATAGTATATAATACTGTGTTGCATATTTGAAAATCATTGAGAGTACAGTAAACCCTCGATTTTGTGGACTCGATTTAACGGACTTTGGGCTTAACAGAAAATTTCTGGCCCATGTATCATATGTGAAAATTAATGCCCTATTCATTTTAAAATGCTTTTAACCAAGATTCAGTTATAATTAAATTATCAGGTTATTTTTTTATGTTAATTCACTGTTATTTTGAACAAATTTTAGCAAACAGGCCCATGTTGGAAAAAACACTCTAGTAGTAATGCAAATAGAAATAAATATTGAATATCTACAACTATAGTCTACACATTTAACTCCGGAGTCACCGCTCTCAAACAATGTTAAATGATCAGCAGGTGGTCACATGGCACAGTGGGCGGTAATTGGCTCTGTTGTCACGTGGCATGACTCTCTGCAGCAGTTTTATCAGATGCCTCACTGTTCCCAGGGGCGCTGAGCCACGCCCAGCCATGCACATTCGTTTACTCCAGTGACTGATGAGTGCACGCATTTACCAGACCTATTCAGTATACACTTAAAATTACAGCAATGCATATGGAAAACGTTTCTGTGAATTCAACTTTCCATACCATTACACAAGCATGTCTACATACATAAAAACAGGTAAGCTAATTAGTCAATTTTTTAACAGACACGTTCAGAAAACCTACTTTATTATAGAATGGACTTTCGGCTTTCATGCCTGAATTAGTCCGTTACATCGGGGTTTTACTGCTGATCTTAAGAGTCTACATCATGAGAAATAGTTTTGTCATTATGTGTGGTGATGAATGTTATCTAGACTCACTGTGGTGATCATTTCACAATGTATACCTATACCGTGCACCTCAATAAAAACATCAACAAGTCTGCCCTCTGTGTCACAGCTGAGGAAGCTGTGGCACTGGGCAGTGAGTGACTGGCCCCGGTCATTGTCCTGCCCAGGATTTGGACCAGGCAGCCTGCCTCTGGGCCACGCTTTCATCACGCTTCTCGGCTGCCTCTCCAGCATCAGAGAAGGGCTCTGCGGTGTGGTGAGCGCTTTTGCTCAGGACGGGAGACTCCAGGACTGAAGACTCCAGGACTGAAGAGAGCCATTCACTCTGACTCTAAGCTTTCATTCCTATCCCTTCATTTGCAAACACAGTGGCCTCCACGTTGAGCTCGGTGCAAATCTTTGTTGCCCAAATGTTCAAATACAATCTGTACCCCTTCCCCAAGCCAGAGCACTGCCCCTGTGACAATGAGGAAGCCAGCAAAACTCACAGCGTTAGGCAAGTGAGGTGGTTTAATACAATCGAGAATTTTAACTAACTGCCCAAGACATTAAGTCATTATATTTTTAGCACTTTTCAGAAAACCCCTTCGACTCTTGTGGTGTAAGAACTGTTAACAAGCACAGCCGGTGTGGCTCCTGGTTGAGTGTTGACCCATGAACCAGGAGATTGTGGTTCGATTCCAGGTCAGGGCACATGCCTGGGTTGTGAGCTCAGTCCTCTGTAAGGGGTGTGGGGAAGGCAGACATCCAGTGATTCTCTCTCATCGTTGATGCTTCAATCCCTCTCTCCCTTCCTCTCCCTTCCTCTCTCTGAAATCAATAAGAACATATTTTAAAAAACGTTTCTGAAATGCAAAAAAAACCCCACACCCATCTTCATGAAAACAAACAGAAACAAAACATCTGTTGTGCTTACCCCCCACGGGATTGGGGGCACAGCTGAGGGCTTTGTAAGCTCTCTTGAGCACCACAGCACAAGGGGCCCTGGTTGTGTGTCTGCTCAGGGCTGTGCCTGCTTCCGGCCCCGGCGGCTCCAGGTGGCAGCGGTGCGGAGCAGGCTGTGTGTTTTCTTGGAGCTGTGCCTGAACTGGGGGTCCTGTGGAAGACCTGTTAGGGGACTTCCCGACTCTTAGGGGATTGTGTAGAGAGTGTGGGGAGGTAGGGGACAGGCTGGGAGGGGGCCACTGGGGAGACGAAAGACCTCTTCTCCATTCACCCGCCCCCAAACCTGCCTGCCCCTCAGGAGCCCGCAGGCCTCCAGGCTAGGAACACTGTGGGTAGGGGTGCTGGGGCAGACCACTCTGCAGGGTGTCCTTCCTTTCCCCTTTCCTCAGCCTCCACGCTCTGCCTGGAGTGGACACTGGGAAAGGGGACGGCAGGATCCGGGACACCGACCTGAGGGAGGGCCCGGAGGGAGGGCACAGCAGGCCTGGGTCAGATGTCCGCAGGAACCCGCCCTGTCCCCTGCTGTGAAGTTCATCTCCAGCAGCCTTGGCTCTGATGGTAATCCACGAAGAACGTCTCGTCATCAGCCCGGCCGGCGTGGCTCAGTGGCTGAGCGTCACCTATGAACCAGGAGGTCACGGCTCCATTCCGGGTCAGGGCTCAGGCCCGGGTAGCGGGTGCCATCCCCAGTGTGGGGTGTGCAGGGGCAGCCTATCAGTGATTCTCTCTCATCATTGATGCTTCTATCTCTCTCTCCCTTCCTCTCTGAAATCAATAAAATATAGTAAAAAAGAAAAAGAAAAAAAAAGTCTTGTCATTAGTCTGAATTAGTCACACCACAGTTATAGAGATTAGATCTTTAAATTAAGCTTATGAGCCAAAACTGGTTTGGCTCAGTAGATAGAGCGTCCGCCTGTGGACTGAAAGGTCCCAGGTTCGATTCCAGTCAAGGGCATGTACCTTGGTTGTGGGCACATCCCCAGTGTGTGTGTGGGGGGGGGGAGGGGGCAGGAGGCAGCTGATCCATGTTTCTAACTCTCTCTTCCTCTCCGTAAAAAAATCAATGAAATATATATTTTTAAAAAATTGAAGCTTATGAAACCCGCCTCACTCTCAGGATAGCAAACGTTACAATTTACCGAGTCCCCCCCACATGCTGGGCAAGGGGATAGACATCTTACACATTTCTTTTTTTTTTTTTTTTAATAAGTTTTTATTTTTCATATTATTACAAATGTTCCTCCCCGCCCCCCCCCCCATAGCTCTCCTCCACCAGGTTCCCACCCCACCCTCTGCCCTTTCCCCTCTCCCCATTGTCCTCATCCATAGGTGCACAGTTTATGTTCAGTCTCTTCCCACGGCCCCCCCTCCCCTTTTCCCCAAGAATCGTCAGTTCACTCCCCTTCCATACCTCTGATTCTATTATATTCAACAGTTAATATTGTTCATCAGATTTTTTTAATTTCCTTGGTTTTTAGATTCACTTGTTGATAATTACGTATTTGTTGTTCATAATTTTTATCTTTGTTTACTTTCTCTTCTGAAAGAACCCCCTTCAGCAATTCATATAATTCTGGTTTGGTGGTGATGAACTCCTTTAGCTTTTTTTTATTAGTGAAGCTCTTTATCTGGCCTTCGATTCTGAGTGATAGCTTTGCTGGGTAGCTTATTTTTGGCTGTAGGTTCTTGCTATTCATCACCTTGAATATTTCTTGCCATTCCCTTCTGGCCTGCATGGTTTCTGTTGAGAAGTCAGCTGACAATCGTATAGGTGCTCCTTTATAAGTTACTACCTTCTTTGCTCTTGCTTCTTTTAATATTCTCTCTTTATCTTTTGCTCTTGGAATTTTAATAATGATGTGTCTCGGTGTGGTCCTCTTTGGATTCCTTTTGTTTGGAGTTCTGTGCGCTTCCTGGACTTGTAAGTCAAATTCTTTCACCAGGTGGGGGAAGTTTTCTGTCACTATTTCTTTCAGTATGTTTTCGATATCTTGCTCTCTCTCATCTTCTGGAACCCCCATAATTCTGATGTTGGTTCGCTTGAAGTTGTCCCAGAGGTTTCTTACATTATCTTCAATTTTCTGGATTCTCTTGCCTTCTAGCTTCTGTGGAGGAGTGTCTTCTGGCTCTTTATGTTCCAAATCTTTGACTTGATTCTTGCGATCTTCCCTTCTGTTTTTAGGACTCTGTAGAATATTTTTTATTTCAGACAATGTATTCTTTATTTCTTGTTGATCCCTTATCATTTCTTGTTGACTCCTTATTAATTCTAGTTGATCTCTTTTCATATCCTCATAGGCCTTATCCATCTTTTCTAGGAAATTCTTGAAAAACCTTATAAGCGTAGATTTGAACTCTATATCCAGACGCTTTTTGTCCTCCATTTCTTTCGTTTGTGATCTCTTTTGTTGTCGCATTTCGCAGTTACAGATGGGACGGGGTTTCAGGGTGGAGCCTGCAGCTTTGGCTTCCGTCAGCCCCGCCCTATGCGGGTCCTTCAGTGCTCGCTGCCGGCGCCTCTGAGAGAAAGGTGCCCTCGATTTTCGCCTGCTGCCAAACAGTCTATGCTCTCCCACAATGAGCCCGGTATTGGGGTTCAGTTCAGTTGGAAGTGGAGTTGGAGGTGGCGTTCACAGCAGTCTGGAGCCCCAGTCTCCTTCCCGTCAGGGCAATCCCGCGGCACAGCCGACCGTCCCTTCTCTGGGGGCAGTGTGCGCGCCTCCGGGACCTCCTTTCTCCGCTTCCCCGGGTTCCGACTTACAGCCCAGCTCCCTATGGCTGAGCCTGAGTCCCCGGGGTCTGGCCCAGAACTGGGGTTCAGAGCAGTCAGGGGCCCAGCACAGTCGGAGTGTTTATCTCCTTCCCGCTAGGGAACGCCCGCCAGGCACTCGGCCTCCCTCCTCTCCGGCTCCGTCCTCTCCGCGCGCCGCGTGTCTCCGTACCTTAGGCTTTTACAGCTCCTCCGCGCTTCCTTCTGGTTTTCTCCTTGCTTCTTGTTGTAGGATTTCCAGTCAGTCGACTTTCCTGTAGTTCTGGGTAATGTCCATTTTATATTTTAGTTGTATTTTATTAAAATTGTTGTGTGCGGCTGCGGCTAGTTGCCTACCCGAGCAGCCATCTAGGATTGTCCGACATCTTACACATTTCAAGTCTAATCCTCCAGCCGCCTAGGGGTGGCTGTCCCCAGATGACAGGTGTGGGAGCTCAGGTCCTACGAGGGAAAGTCATGTGGCTGATGCCACACAGGGGAAGCCTGGGGACAGGCTGGCACCCAGGTCCCGAACTGGCAGCCTGAGGGGAGTGTGGGCGAGGAGAGTGAGGGGCAGTGCCCTCCAATCCTGAGAGCAGAGAGTCTCCGTGAGGTTGAGTGGGGAACACCCTCGGGGGAAGAACGTCACCAAACACAGCGGCAGCCCCGGACTTATTTGGGCATCTGGCTCTCAGCAGAGAGCTGTGTGAGAGAAGGGCTCCGAGGAACGGCGAGAATTCGTGGCGGGTCCAGCGCAGCGGGGCCAGGAAGCTGTGTTCCCAGAGGCCGCTGCGGTCAGTGCCCCCGGCTAAGGATGGGGCACTGCCACCGCCCAGACCAAGGGCTCCCGTGATTGCACGCTGTCATGGGCGCACGGTGTCTTACGCTCCTCCCAGCGCTCCTGGGTTGTTCTGTGATCAGCTCAGGTGGCCGGCGGAGAGGCTGAGGCGTGAGGACTCTGCCAGGGCCACTGTCAGCCCAGACACCTTTCCCCGAAGCGCTCCGGCAGGCGGCCACCTCCTGTCCACTCTGACAGATGCGTGTCCTCCCGCTGGGCTCGCTCCCTTCGCTGGGAGCTGCCTGGGGGTGCTGAGTGGTTCCAGCAGGACCCCACCACCAGCCTTAGCGACGAGTCCCCGCCCCTCTAAACAAATTCATTGGCATTCTGTTTGCCCACCTGCCTGCTGGGTGTTTGGTTCCTGCGAGCCAGGCCTTCAGATGTCACCAACTCTGGTGACCTGAGAAATAAAAACAAGTCCCAGACCCGTTGAGCAAAGACAGGCTGTTATCGTCACCAACGTTCTGCCTGCGGGAGTTGGGGCGGTGAGGGGCACAGGCTCCCTAAAGACCCAGTGATGCCTTGGGCTGTAGAATCCGAGACCCTTGCTGTGTGTCCTGGGGTAAGTCACTTAACTTCTCTGAGCTTCGCTGTCTAATGTACCTCACAGAACAAAAATAATGTGGAATCACTGTGAGTTAAAGTGCTCTGTGGTCTTTTCCCGCAGGAGCTCAGCCACCATGGCCGCCACGGTGCGGGCCTGCCTGGCCCAAGACTTCAGGGCAGGAAGTAGAGTGGGCCTTGCTCCTGTCACCTGCCAGACAGTTCCCCTGCTTCTTTCAGCCTCTGGAAGGCAGGCCCTGCGTCCAGCCAGCCCTCTGGACACCTGTCCCCAGGCAGGAGGCTTCTTCAGGCTTGTCACTCCTCAGCTCCTTGTCTGTACCCCCAAGTTGGGAAGGATGGTCACAGAGTGGCTTTTCAGTAAGTGTTTATGGGGGGCTCTGGGCTGTCAGGAAGCAAGAGGAGAGCCACCGACTGGGCGGGAGGAAGGCCCCGCACTTGGTCTACCTCCCAGTGTGAGTTCATCCTCTGCCAGTGTGGCTGCAGGCCCTGTGCCACCAGCCCGAACCATCCTAGTTGCAATAGCATCTCTGTTGTGGTTCCCCAAGGGCAGGTCAGCATCCCTCACCCCCACCAGACCCGGGACTGGGGTAGAAGCCTTGCTTTCTCCTACCTGCCCGCATCAGACTGACCCCCAGCTGGGCAGGATCCATTCTTGGGGCTCAGCAGGCGACAGAGCCCAGGCTGGCTGCTCTGGCTGATCCGATGAGCAATGACTTGCCTCTGGCTAAGACAGTGATCTCGCTGAGCTCTCGTTTTTGCCTTCTTGTCTAAGAACCGAAAGGCTGTTTTGCAATCTTTTGGCCCCTCTCCTCTCCTGCCCCGGACCCCTCTAACCTGGAGGACAGGGGCACAGGGCGGGATCGCTGCAGGGCATGGGGCAGGGCTGACCCCAGGGACCATCTCTGGAGGCCACCCAGGCAGATCCTCCCCATGGCAGGGCCTACAGAGCATCTCCTTCCTGGGCTAAGCGCGGTGAGTGGTTCTGGACCCTTCCCCGCCCCAGCAGCACCCTCTGCAAGCACAGGACAGGCTGTCTGCAGGAGAAGCTCTCCCGCCACTGCGGACAAAGCTCAGAGACAGACACAGGCGTTCCTGCACGGAGAGGGCTCACACACTCCTTTGGCCCCAAGTACTTCCACCTCCTCCCTGTCCTCTCCCCTCCTCCCTCCCCCACTCCTCCACCTTCACCCCCGAGAAAGTCAGATGGTGAGACATGGTGACTAGCTTTAAATAATCACAACCGGCTATTTTAGGCCTCTGGGGACAGGGTATATTTTCTGAGCTGCCAGAAACACACCTTGCATAAAGTAACACCTGTTGAGGCCTGACTTCCCAGACCACCAGCCCTGCACTCGGGCGGGGCAGCTGGAAGACGAAGGCCTGCCTCCCCCTGCTGGCGAGCCTGAGGACCACACCCCCTCTATACTGGATCCTCAGACAGTAACTCCGCCTGTTCCTCCTTCCCTCTCCCTCCGCCCAGGGAACCAGAGAGCTTGACTGCGGTGGGAAAGAGATCTCTGTCACTCAGAGGCAGTGTTCCTCTTCCTGTGGGGCGGAAGGAAAGATGAGGCTCAGTAAGTGTGTGACTTCCCCAGACTCCCCCAGGAAGTTGGAGCCTCCTTCTCTGCAGAACCCAGGAAGCGGCAGGCGTGTCCTCCTGTGTCCTCCTATCTCCATGGGCCAAGGCCTCCTCCCTACTGTGTTCCTCATCTCTGTCTGCCGGGCGCTCCATGAGCATTTGGGCTAAAGGAATGGCCGCCGTTCAACAGATCTGCAGCCAGAGAGACTCAGCAGGGCCAGGTGGTCTACGTGTCTCCTGGTTTGGGGGTCCTGGAGGAGCTGGAATCTGGGGTCCAGGAGAAGGGACCTCTCCACGGGGGGTTCTCACTCATGGAGGAGACAAGCCAGACGACTCTACCGAGAAGTCACATTGCTGCCCCAAGCAGGGACAGCGCTGAGTGTACAGCTGGAGGTAAGTGGCCCCAAGGGTAAAGGTTGGAGGGCTCCGGGATTAAGACTATGCTGGGGAGCTCAGTCTGGGAGCAGGTGCCCTGGCCTAGATCATGGCTTCCTCATGAGAAAGCTCCTGAGTCACGCTTCCCTCCATGCTCAGCATCTTCCGGATTACGAGAAGTGCTTGCCTGTGCTTCTTGGAGGGGCCCCTCTTCCTCTTTCCCAGAGAACATGCGGGTGGGAACAGTGTCCGTGTCCGGCTTTCCTCAGACCCTGGCCACCTCGGTCTCAGTTCTGCTGGACACCCCTGGGCTCCAGCTGAAGCGAGTCCTGGTGACTGACTGCAGCTCACAAAGGAGCTGTTTCTTTCCAGAGTCGCTGGCCAGGGAGTGTTGGGAGCCAGCAGAGTTGAGGCAAGCAACTCAGTCTTAAGAAAATAGAATTAAGTTCCTTCTAGCAGAAGTTATGCGGTGCCCTGAGGGCTTGGCCAGAAGATAAGATTAACCTGCAGCTTAGCATCTTCCTGCCGCTTCCCCTTCCTGATCCTCCCTCCTAGATAGCCCAGCCTTGGAATGTTGCACCTTAGACTGTTACACCTCCCTGTCAGTTAGCCAATCCTGTGTTGCCAGATGCCAAAGACCCCTCTGCATAAGCAACCCTGCCCCCCTTTGTTTCTGCTGTATAAATACAGCCATTTTAGAGAATAAAATTGAGGCTTGATCAGAACCTTGTCTTGCCTCCATTCTTCCGTATTCCTTGTTTGCCTCATTCTCTTAGGTGGTTCCTGTGTGCCCAGGTTGTTGCCCCGAGGGTCGGGACAAGGGAGGTCTCCCCACCCCCACTTGGCCCAGGCTCTCTACCCTCCGGGCCAGGGCCATGGGAGAAGGAATGTGTGGGGAAGTCCCACGTCCGCCCTGCTGTCCTAGCACCTAGTCATCGCACCTCTCCAGCCTCTAGGCATCTTGCTGGCTGGTTTGGTGGTAACTGCTGGAGTCTGTTGCCTTCGGTCCCCAAAGCTCCTCACCGAGGAGAGGGCTTCCTTCATGGTGCCCCTCCTTGCTAATTCCGCTGTGTCAGCAAGATCCCTTAGCAACAAATGCCATCACTGGGCAGTGGGTAAATACCTCCTAAAGGGAAACCCATTCTTACTGGAAAATGGTGATTCTAGGACAAGGGTCTGGAGCCAGATGGACCAGGATCTGAATCCTAGTTCAACCCGTTACTCTCTGTGTTGCCTTGGGCAATCTGCATAACCTCTCTGAGGCTGTTTCCGAATCTGCCAGTGGGATGATGGTTTGTATGCATGGGGTTGTGCAGGACTGAAAGGAGATAATGCCGTGACTCCACGTGGTTTAAATGTTGGGTCAAGGACAAGTGGAGCTAAAGGTAGCAACTGGAATATTAATACTACTATAACTTTTTAGGGAAATGTATTTTGAGGTAAACTACCAACATGTGAACTCTGAATTTTATTTTTTTAAAGGAATATTTTTATTGATTTCTGAGAGGAAAGGAGGAGTTAGAAACATCAATGATAAGAGAGAATCATTGATTGGCTGCCTCCTGCACACACCCCTTACTGGGGATCGAGTCCAAAACCCGGGCATGTGCCCTGACCAGGAATTGAACCCTGACTTCCTGGTTCATAGGTCCATGCTCAAACACTGAGCGTGAGTTTAAATTTTAAAAGAGGAAATAAAAAACTGAAAGGAATGTTTTTACTTGCTTTGGGTTATAATCTAACCTTGAGGGTTAAGAGTCTGCCTGTGTGGGTATGTCCATGGAAGAGTCTGCAAGTGATGTGTGTGAGTAGCCAGGTCCTGCCGGGTGCACAGTGGGGTGGTGGGGACTCATATGTAATCATTCCCTGAAGAGTCCTGGCTCTCATGGGCTTCAACCACTGACACCAGGACTCTTGGTGTGGGGTGGGGTCCCCTCTTGCAAAATCACTAGGAGCATCAGAGAGGTGGGCGGGAAGAGTCTCTTTTTTTCAGACTCCAGGGTGATAGGCCTGGGGGAAGATAAGTCAGTTGTTCCATGTATCAATGCCTCTGTTTGTACTTTGTGCATCCGTTTATTTTGTTTATTAAACTCCACTGAGAAGTGAGATCACATGGTATTTCACGCTCTCTGACTGGCCTTATTTCCCTTAGCATAATAATCCAGGCCCTCGCCGAAACTGGTTTGGCTCAGTGGTAGAGCGTCGGTTTGGGGACTGAAAGGTCCCAGGTTCGATTCCGGTCAGGGGCATGTACATTGGTTGCGGGCACATCCCCTGTAGGGGGTGTGCAAGAGGCAGCTGGTCGATGTTTCTCTCTCATCGACGTTTCTAGCTCTCTATCTCTCTCCCTTCCTCTCTGTAAAAAATCAATAAAATATATTTTAAAAAAATAATAATAATCCAGGCCCTTCCCTGCTGTTGCAAAAGGTAAGATCTCTCTTTTTCATGACTAAATAGTACTCTATTATGTAAATGTACCGATCACCTATTTTTTTATCCCCTCATCTACTACTAATGGGTTCTTGGGCTGTTTTCAAATCTTGGCTATTGTAAATAATGCTGCTGTGAACATAGGAGTGCATATATTCTGTCAGCATAAGAAACATTAAAAACTGTAGAGAATTTTTATGTGTTTATTTGAGCCAAGCTGACAATGATTGCTGGAAAGCAAAACCTCGACAGACTGAGAAAATGCTCCAGATAAAACCCTGCTTTAGGAGAAACCAAGATGGCGGCATAAGGTAGACACCCAAATGCAGCCTACTACAACAAATTTGAATTTAGAACTGGAAAACAGGAAACATCGACCTGAAGCACCGGATGGCTGGCTGAGAGGAGGCTCTACCATCTGGGAAGGAGAGAGAAGGCACGCTGAACCTCAGGAACTGTGAAGGTGCGGAGAACTGTGCGCACAAAAAGGTGGCTGCCAGACTTCGCTGCTGGCTTGCTTGTGGAGCACAGAGAGGGCGGGCTGAGTTCGCTGCTGGCTTACTCCCTGCAAGTGGAGAGGGCGACTGGCTTTCTTGTGCAGGAGGAAAACAGAACCACCCTATTTCTCTGATAGATGGCCTCAGACAGGGAGAGGCCAGACTGTCAGGCAGTGGGCAGAGATCTCTCAGAGGTGTGTGAAGCCAGCGGCCATTACTGCGGGACTCAGAAACCAGATCCTCGTAGGGAGGGGCTGACTAAAGCTTGTCTGCACCACCCCGAGACTCTGCCCCATCCAAGCAAAGCACAGAAGCCTTTTCAGTGGCTAGCTTTCTCGTTCACCATGAATAGGACTCTCCTAGGGAGGGGTAGACAGGAATCTAAAGCTTGTCTGTGCCTATACCAAAGAGGTGCGCGCGCCTTCAACCAATCTTCGGGATTCACCAAAGCTTGGCTGTGCCACTCTGAGTCTCTGCCCCATCCAAGCAGAATACAGAAACCCTCCTAGCTGAGACACTTCTGATCCTCATACCCTCTTGGCTTGGAGATCAACGCTTCCCAGTGATACCAACAACAAGCAAGGCTTAACAGCAAGACTGCACACACAACCCACAAAAGGCTACACCAAGACTGTCCACCTCAGGTAACTGGGAGGCTGACCCACTCAACCATATAGGACACCTTAGCACACAAAGCCACCCTACCAACTCAGGGAAGCTGTGAAAATGCCGAAACACGGAAACATCACAAATAAAAGAAATGGAGGACAAGAAGCAACTCGATATAGAGTTCAAAACCACACTTATAAGGTTTTTCAAGAGTTTCCTAGAAAAGGCTGATAAAATAAACGAGACCTATGAGGATATGAAAAGGGGTCAACTAGAAATAAAGAATACATTGTCTGAAATAAAAAATATTATACAGAGTCCTAAAAACAAAATGTAAGATCACAAGAATCAAGTCAAAGATTTGGAACACAAAGAGCCAGAGGACACTCCTCCACAGAAGCAAGAAGACAAGAGAATCCAGAAAGTTGAAGATAGTGTAAGAAACCTCTGGGACAATTTCAAACGAACAAACATCAGAATAATGGGGGTCCCAGAAGAAGAGAGAGAGCAAGATACTGAAAGAATACTGGAAGAAATAGTTACAGAAAACTTCCCCCACCTGGGGAAAGAAATAGACTTACAAGTCCAGGAAGCGCACAGAACCCCAAACAAAAGGAATCCAAAGAGGACCACACCAAGACAAATCATAATTAAAATTCCAAGAGCAAAAGGCAAAGAGAGAATATTAAAAGCAGCAAGAAAAAAGCAGGTAGTTACCTATAAAGGAACACCCATATGATTGTCAACTGATTTCTCAACAGAAACCATGCAGGCCAAACAGGAATGGCAAGAAATATTCAAGGTGATGAATAGCAAGAACCTACAGCCAAAAATACTCTATCCGGCAAAGCTATCACTCAGAATCGAAGGCCAGATAAAGAGCTTCACAAATAAAAAAAAGCTAAAGGAGTTCATCACCACCAAACCAGAATTATATGAATTGCTGAAAGGGGTTCTTTAGGAAGAGGAAGAAGCTATAGATAAAAATTATGATCAACAAATACATAACTATCAACAAGTGAAACTAAAAGCCAAGGGAATTAAAAAACCTGATGAACAATATTACCGTATTTATCGCCGTATAACGTGCACTTTTTCCTTGAAAATAATGGGAAACTGCATATGTGCGTTATATGCCAATAAATACAGTATTTAAAATTTAGGGTTTTTTTCCTGAAATTTTCCTCTTAAAATTAAGGTGCGTGTTATACGGCAGTGTGCGTTATACGCCGATAAATACGGTAACTGGTGAATATAATAGAATCAGAGGTGTGGAAGGGGAGTGAACTGACCACTCGGGAAAAAGGGGAGTGGGGGGTGCGGGAAGAGCCTGAACAAAAACTGTGCACCTATGGATGAGGACAATGGGGGGTGTGGAAAGGGCAGAGGGTGGGGTGGAAACCTGGTGGAGGGAAGCAATGGAGGGGGGGAAAATGAGGAACATTTGTAATAATATGAACAATAAAGATTTATTTAAAAAAATAAGAAAAATAAGCATAACCAATGGGGAAAAAAAATAAATAAAACCCTGCTTTATCCATCACCATCAAAAGAGCAAACCGATGGATAAAGCAGGCTATGCTCTGAGGTGCCTGCGCTTTGAGGGGTCCGGACAAAGGGAAATTACTTCTTTTCTGCAAAGGCGTGTTTATCAGGTATGTCATTCCAGATGCAAGGTGAAGATTGGCCTTTGTCAGGGGAGATTCTGGCGTAGGACATGGCCACCTGCCACAAACTGCTTTCAGTCCCAAAGTTTTCATTGGAGACCCTCCTCTGTGTTTCCTCTCGGTCTCTGAGGCCTCCCCAGAGCTTGTCAAGTTTAGCATGTGGCCCTTTTTTACTTTTTGAGGAAACTTGGTGCCATTCTCCCCAGCGGCTGCACCAGTCTGCCTTCCGCCAGCAGTGCATGAGGGTTCCCTTTTCCCCACCTCCTCTGAGCACGCTTCTGAGTTTCCATCCAGTGACTCCCAGTCTCCCACCTGGCTCCTCTGTCCTTGTGCACTTTGACCCCCACATTCTGTGGACTCGGGGTTGGCGTCCTGGGTGTTGGGAACCGGTGGCCAGGCCTCCTGGGACTGCCACAGAAATAGCTCATGAGGGGCCAGTTGCACGAGAGCAGAGGGCATGACTGGCCAGAACCAGTGTAAGCTCAGCACAGGGCCAGGCATGCAGTTAAGGAGTTAATGAGTCTGTTTCCGGCTGCTCTGTCTGCTTCTGCTTTTCGTACATGTTTGCCTCTTGACAGCCAGACCCTTGAACTACTCCTGACCTCCAAGCCCTGCGGTGAGGCCATCATTCCTCTGTGTGACACTGCACTTGTATTTCAGCAGAGACACTTCTGAGCACCTTGCATGGGTTTGGCTGACAAATTCAGTCACATATCCAGGGAGACAATTACATCTTCCGGGTTTGAGGAGACTTCTCAGGTCCCATTGCCTTCTTAGAGGAAGTGAAGCTGGAGTTTCAGGGAAGCTAAATCAGAAATGGGGTCCAGGGTTTCTGTTCCATGTGGTAGCCGGGTCCCGCTCAGCATCCGGCTAGTGGCAGCCCATTAGTCCATTGGGCAGGGGTCTTCAAACTACGGCCCGCGGGCCACATGCGGCCCGCAGAGGAGTCTGATCCTGCCCGCCAGGTTTTTTGGGCAGTGAGCGCAGCCGAGGTGTTACAGTAGGAATTAGTAGTTCATATAGTCCGGCCCTCCAGCTCTCTGAGGGACCGTGATCTGGCCCCCACTTTAAAAAGTTTGAGGACCGCTGCTTGGGTGTGGGGTCCCCATGGCTGTGGCAAATGCAGGAAGCAGGAGTGAGAGAGCCCCGCACGTCAGGAGTCAAGAGCAACCAAGAGAGCGAATTCCTTTGTTCAGGGGAATAAATATCCCCAAGTTTCATGCCCTTGCAGTGGCCACACCTATTCTGGCCAGTGGGCTAGTCTGAGGTGTAACTGACAACAAGCACTTTCCTTTAGTCACCCTCAGTTTCCTGGGCATGTGTCTGTTTTCCTCTCTGTCCAATCTGCGGGAAAAGACACGTGGCTCCCTGGAGAGGGCAAAGCTTTAGCGTTCTGGTGAAACTGCCCAAATGACATTCCTGTAATATTTGGCCTCCCCTTTGCTCCTTTCCTGTTATTAACAACTAGAGGCCCGGTGCACAAAATTCGGGCATGGGGGGGAGGAGGGGCCGCTGGGGGAAGGGTCCCTCAGCCTGGCCTGCACCCTCTTGCAATCTGGGATCGCTGGCTCCTAACTGCTCACCTGCAAACCTGCCTGATCACCCCTAACCACTCTGCCTGACTGTCCCTAACCACTCTGCCTGCCTCATTACCCCTTACTGCCTGCCTGCCTGCCTCATCACCCTTAACTGCTTGCCTGCATGCCCAATCGCCCCTAACTGCCTCTGCCTCAGCCCTGCTGCCAGAAGGTTGTTCTTTGTCCAGAAGGTGGTTCAGCTGTGCGGTCTAATTAACACATTATGCTTTTATATTATAGATATTAGCTGATTACAATAGCGTCAAAAGGATAGTTTTCTAGGAAGGAACTCAGTGTTCTTTGTTCTTCCTCATTCTTTCTGGTCATGTCAGTTTTCTTTGTGATGGCACAGTGTTGTTTAGATGACTTTCTCATAGATAAATAGCGTTGATTTGTCTGGCGATGTGGGCAGTGAGTGAGGTTTCTCCACCTGCCAGGCAAACACAAGCATGCAGAGCACTGAAGGTAGGCAGGCCTCTGTACCCCTCAAGGTGAGCCCTCCATCCCAGATACTCTTTACTGCCAAGGTTAACCCAAGCCTCCCAACTTCACCTGTTCCCCTGTGTGATCACTCTGACCTTGTTGAATGTTTAAGGCAGTGGTTGGCAAACTCATTAGTCAACAGAGCCAAATATCAACAGTACAATGATTGAAATTTCTTTTGAGAGCCCAATTTTTTGGTAGGTACATTGTTATTAACTTAATTAAGGTACTCCTAAGCTGGCCTTTCCTAAAAACTCAAGGGGCCAAAGAGCTGCATGTGGCTCGCGAGTCGCAGTTTGCTGATCACTGGCTTAAGGAGCTGAACTTTTCTTCCAATAATCCGCCAGAACCAACCTTTCCTTTCACCAAGTAAACTGCTTTCCCCACCCTCATCTTTTCTGATCTGGTCCGACGGGGAGACAGAAGCCTCACTGCTGCTGCCGAGTGTGATCTGTGAAGGAATAGACTTTAAAGCTGACTCCCTTCGCAGTCAGACTCAGCGGGGTGTGCAAACCAGATGCATCAGAGGTGGAATACGGAAAGGCAAAGCACATCTCCCCTGCTTCCAGCTTACTGGTGGCTCAGAAGCAAGCTGGAGTTTCCTCCCAGGCACAGCCTCTCCATGGCCTTTTACCTTCTCCGTGTCTCCAGTGAAGGTCTTGCTGAATATTCTATCATTCTTACCTAGAAGCTCTCTCCTACTCTATTTTGTTCCACATTAGCCCCATTTGATTCTAAAACACAATTCTCTTCTAGTCTCTATTCAGGGGTCTTTAAACTACGGCCCGCGGGCCACATGCAGCCCCTGGGGAGTCTCATCCTGCCCGCCAGGTTTTTTGGGCAGTGAGTGTAGCCAAGGTGTTACAGTAGGAATTAGTAGTTCATATAGTCCGGCCCTTCAGCTCTCTGAGGGACCGTGATCTGGCCCCCACTTTAAAAAGTTTGAGGACCCCTGCTATATGCTATGTAACTATAAGCAAAGGGAATGGGGACGTCCTGGGGAGCTTCTCATTCCAGATCAGGAAATATGAAATCACTGGGGCCCGAGAAATTTTAAGCTAAGCTTGAACTAGCAAAACTGATAGAACAACTAAGGTGAAAATTGGCTCTAATGATTCTTACCTTTGGGGGCATTTGCACTGTGGAATAAAGAGAATTTATCGAATTTTCCTCTGGAATAGTTGTCTGTTAAAAAAGAAGAAGAAGAAAAAGTCATCATCCATCCTTGGGTCACATAAGCAAGGCCAAAGAGATGCTGAGAATGCAAAGGAAAGAAAGCAGAGAAGGGAAGAGAAAGCAGGAGGGACAGAGGGTTCTGGATCAGGAATGGGTAGTGGGAAGTACTCTTGTTGATGATTTTAATTACAATTACCGTATTTTTCGGACCATAAGACGCACTTTTTTCTCCCCAGAAGTGGGGGGGAAAAGTCCCTGCGTCTTATGGTCCAAATATAGCCTACACATATACTTTAAAAAAAGTTTTTTTACTTGCCCGGCTCTGTGTGGTCTCTGTGTGCTTGCCCGGCTCGAAAATGGTTCTAAATGCTGCTGTTTACTTTACAGGGTTGATTACATGTGTTTATGACTGTGATGTTGGGTTTTAATGCACATAAAATATTTTAGGACACTATTTGTTTCAGAATCTTTTTTTCTTCATTTCCCTTCTCTAAAAACTGGTGCGTCTTATGGTCCGGTGTGTCTTATGGTCCAAAAAATACGGTATTAATAACTTGTTTACAAAATAATCAGATTATTTTAAAACTGTGTTGTGTTTAAGTGAACTTAAAATATATAAGATATAGCACTAGCCAGTTTGACTCAGTGGATAGAGTGTTGGCCTACGGACTAAAGGGTCCTGGGTTAGATTCTGGTCAAGGGCACATGCCCGGGTTTCGGGCTCTATTCCCAGCGGGAGGCAGCTGATAGGTGATTCTCTCTCATTACTGATGTTTCTCTCTCTCTCTCCTTCTTCCTTCCTCTCAATAATATATATATATATATATATATATATATATATATATATATATATATATATGTAAGCTATATAAGTCTCATGAGCTATGAGCCTCCAAAGTGATTAAAGGATAATTTGAATAATATTGTTAATTGTTGCAAATAAACCTTGTCATCAGTCAAAAGGGCCTTTGGAACGAGTCAGTAAAGATGACTGATGGGACACAGAACAAAACAAAACAATAACGGCAATAGCCAAAACCGGTTTGGCTCAGTGGATAGAGCGGTGGCCTGCGGACTGAAGGGTCCGAGGTTTGATTTCGGTCAAGGGCATGTACAATGGTTGCGGGCACATCTCCAGTTGTGGATTTCTCTCTCATCGATGTTTCTAACTCTCCGTCCCTCTCTCTTCCTCTTTGTAAAAAAATCAATAAAATATATTATAAAAAAAAACAATAACGGCAATAACCAAAGCTCCTTCTAGGCTGGTGAAAAGTCTCCTGGATCATTGAAGTTTATTCCTGAACATCCAAAACATCAAGTCCTGTGGTCTCCTGGGAATGTGTCTCTAGCAGGGTGGATGCACCAGAAAGTGATCAATTTTGACAGAAGCCAGGCTCAGTGCAGCACAGAGCAGTCTCCCCACAGAAAGAAAAGAGCTCTCGGGACACTAACATATAGGGTCTCCTCTTGGAAAAGTTGTAGGTAAGAGTAGGAGGCTGGGTGAAACTGGCATCTGGAGGCTCTAAGGTGTTCCTTTTATTACATGGGCCTCTGGGGGAAAGCCCTCCGTGACCACCGAGGAGCCAGTCCAGCCTGGACTGCAGTGATTGATCTTGGGGGTGAGGGTGGGAGTGGGGAGAAGGGACTTGCAAAGTTCTCTAGTTCACGTCTCCAGATTGCCTCTGTCTATTTAGCTTTTACAAAACTTTATACTCTTTTCAACGAGTTTCCTTTGGTTAAACCTTGTGTTCATTTACTGTAGTTTGGTGACCCGCACTTGGGAAGTCTTGAGTGTGGTCCAGAGCCACCAGGGGCCTTCTGAGTCCTTT
The DNA here is from genome assembly GCF_964339955.1 of Pipistrellus hanaki. Taxonomy (NCBI): domain Eukaryota; kingdom Metazoa; phylum Chordata; class Mammalia; order Chiroptera; family Vespertilionidae; genus Pipistrellus; species Pipistrellus hanaki. The sequence goes on from NC_140520.1 coordinate 33,742,188, forward strand.
TCTGATGGCTTCTTGAGAAAAAGGCATCTCTACGTCCAGTCTACTGGCATCACAACGCAAACGTAGTGTCAAAACCACACTACTCTACCTGGTGTCCTATGCAAAAGGGAGCAGGCCTGCTGAGGAGCTGTTGAGTAGCTATTGTGAACTGTGGAGAGAAGGGGTCATTCCACAGATCACAGTGTGAGCATTACTGGCTGGATCAGAACCAGGTGACCCAGAGGTCACCAGCTTCTGCATAAGAAAGAATCCACAAAGACTCGGGGAAGAAATGGTGCATTGTGTTTCAAGGATTGTACATCCTCATCTCCCAGGTTGTCCAAATCCATGGGAAAATCTCAAGTAGAACAAAAGGGGCCTCAGAGAGGAGGATAAGCCCCCCCCTCCCCCCCCCAAAAAATATAGGAATCGACTCACATTTGGGTTAGAGATTGTATAATACTCTGAGGTCTCTCCAGAAGGGGGATAGCAGTTAAGAATTTCCAGATGAGTGTCCCTTCTCTTCTCTTTATTGGACTTTTCTACAACCAAGTTGAAAGAGAATCAGAGTTGGCCCCTCCTTCCATTCACTACCCCCATTGGCTCACCACCCATCTGACAACCTACTTAGAGTGACCAATTATACTGGTTTCCCTGTAACTAAAGGGTTATTCCAGGACATGGGACTTTAAGTGCTAACCCCAGGAAAATCCCAGGATTTTCTGGTTATCCTCATTACTTCCCAGGCTCCGAAAGGGGTAGGCACTGGAGAGAGAACTGGAAGGACCTTGGCCTTAGGAGAGAAGCCAGAACTAAGGGATGCAGGCTGATGTTGTTCTCCTTGAGGCAGAGAGTAAGACCTCTTCCTTTCTGTACCCTTAGGCCTACCACCAGTTTGTTGAATTAATGAGGGAGTAAGTACATGAATGAGGGTGAAGACAAAAATGGTACATGCTCTACCTTTTACTTTTAGTCTCCATATAGTCAAAAGAATTAACACTGATACAAGGACAATGAGCAGAAAGGTAATCCTCAGGGCCATGGTGGAACCTAGGTCACCAGCAACACCTGTAAAGAGAGAACGGGAGGAGGCCCAGGGAAGGAATCAGAGTGAGCTAAGGAAAATGACCCAACTTTTAGAACAACTGCTACTTTCCTCCCAGTCTGGTGACTTCCCAGGGGCCTCCAGTTTTTACACAGGGTCCATTCCCACGGGGACCAGGAGCTAATGAAGGCAGAGATCCTGGGACTTTAGGCTTCTAGAGAAAGGGGAGAGACAGTCACCTTCACAGAGCTTCCGGGCAAAGATGGGGTTTGAAGAGTTGCTGCTAATGGGGTTCCTGGCCATGCAGACGAAGGCCATGTCCTCTTCCTCCTGCCTCCAGGTTATGGGGAGGATGGAACCATTATGAGACTCGTTGGAGGTCATCCCCAGGGAATTCCAGCTGTAAGTCACATCCTCTCCTCCCTGTTCCAGGAAGCATGTCAGATTGGCCACACATGTGCCGTTTTTATTGTTCTGCAGACCCGAGGTGATTCTGGGCTTTGATAGGTGCTCTATAAAAGAGAAATGGACAACCAAGGGTGGAAACTATGCCCATAGCACTCTTTTTCGAAATTATTCTATAAGCTCTGGACCGAAACCTCTCCAAAGTGCTGCAGAGTGGAGCAGCTAAGTGGTGATTTAGAGCAGAATTCTCATTCTTATCTGGAAAAGAGAACTATTTAGGTCTGCTTGTCCACAGCTATCCAGCAGCAGCAACAACAATAGTAAGATCTATAATAATAAAAACAAGATATGCTAATTTCGTGCACCGGGCCTCAAGTCATCAAGAATGCAGCTGCTGGTTATTAAGCACAGCCACATGGCAAGCATTGTGTTAAATGTATTTTAGATGTAAGCTAATTTTATCTTTTTAAAAATATATATACTTTATTGATTTTTTACAGAGAGGAAGAGAGAGGGATAGAGAGCTAGAAACATAGATGAGAGAGAACCATTGACCAGCTGCCTCTTGCACACCCCCTACTGGGGATGTGCCCACAACCAAGGTACATGCCCTTGACCGGAATCGAACCTGGGACCTTTCAGTCCACAGGCCGACGCTCTATCCACTGAGCCAAACCGGTTTCGGCTAATTTTATCTTTTTTAGAGGCTCTCCATTTCTTTGTCATTAGGCTTCCTTGAAGAGACTTTCCCTGAATTCTTCTGGATGAATGACACTTCTGGGGTCCCTCCCTACTCGGTGCTCAATCCTCTCTCTCAGAGGATGAGCAGTTGGCTCATTACTGAGATGGTGAGAGTCTGACTTCTATCATCTGCATTTCTGTACTTGTGGGTTGAACTGTGAAGACTGCTGCCAAATGTGGTTTGCCCTTCCCCTAGCTAGCGTGCCTGCAGAATGCATTCTTCTGTTCCCTTTAGCCGTGTATATATGGAAGACACACCTGGATCAAGGTGAATGGCCTACCTCCTACAAGTAAACCTGGAGGGCCGTCTCCTGGTGTCTGTGATATTGCATCTCAGTGAGTGAGGCAGCTATTCTTATAGCTAGTGGTTGAATAATTGTTTTGTAAATTCATCTTTCTTGAATGGGCTCCAAGGTCTAGACTTGGGGGGAAATATTTATCCTAGATTGCTTTAAAAGAAAAATAATGCTTATTTATTTATTTATTTATTTATTTATAATCCTCACCCAAGGATATGTTTTTATTAATTTTTAGAGAGAGAGGAAGAGAAGAAAAAGAGATAGAGAGAGAGATAGATAGATATATAGATAGAGAGATAGAGAGAGAGAGAGAGAGAGAGAGAGAGAGAGAGAGAGAGAGACATTAATCGGTTGCCTCCAGTACACAGTCTAGGTATGAGTCCTGCCTGGGAATCCAGTGTGAGCGAAAATGCCTAGCCAGTTGAGCCACCTAGACAAAGCAAACTAAAGCTATTTTTTATCTTTTTCTATTCTTGTGTCTATTTCTCAATTGATTGGAATCTGAGGAAAAAGAAGTGTGATTGATGTTTATACCCGATACACAGGTATCACTTTCCTCCCCATTACAATTACGGAAACTAAGTTTCAGAGCAATTAAGTAATTTGGCTAAGACCGTGCAACTAGTAAATGGAGAAGCCAGCATTTGACCTGTGTGATTGCACTTCCCATGTCACCCACCTGCTGCACCACACCGCCTCTTACAGGACCTCTGAGGAGAAGGGGGTTTCAGAAGTCAGATACATCTATTGATACTTCAACCATGCAGGAGTTCCATCTTCCACATTCTTGCCAAGTGTTTATCCTGCCTTTGCTGAAACATCTCCAGTACCAGGGAGTTTACCACATTACCTGGCGGTCACTGTACTCACCATAGACCCGCAGCCCATACTTCTGGGTGATGGGCTTCTGGAGGGACGAGCTGTGTATTTCAACTACGTAGGCACCCGAGTCATTCTTGCTCAGTTTGCTGAGCTCCAGGGAGTAGTTCCCGCGTGAGAAGGCTACCCTTTCCTGGTTATGACGGTTAGTCACTATGACAGTGTCTGATTTGTTTGTCGATGCTGGCTGTATGGTGACAAGAGTAGTGCGTCCAAAGAACCAGATAATGCTATCGATCCGATCTTGTGAGTGTGTCAGAGGGAAAATCACAAACCCACCAACGCCACCAACCAGCTCCTCCTGGGCTCCAGAGGCTGCAGGTCCTGCAGACACAGAGAACCATAAAATAAACGTGAGTCCCTGCTCTTTCCACCAATTACTCGGCCCCTTTGGGCTCTAGAAAGGTCCCTAGAAAGCCTCTCCGTCCAACCCACCCGGCCCCTGGGAAACCTTTTGAAACCTCGTTCCCAGGAAGGCATCGAGGCCAGAGCTCCCCCTGAAAGGAGTGGCTCAGCTAACCACCCCCCTCCCAGCGGCCTCTGGCTGAGGCAGAGCACAAGGCCCAGCTCCATCCCTGAGGAGGAGAACTGGGAGGTTACAGTCCAAGTCTCCGCCCACTGCTCCTGGGGGAGCCGAACTAGGTGCACTCGGTGCAGGTGAGGAAGGAGAGCCTTCCTGACGGAGGGGCGGGGGGGGGGCAGAGGTTTCGAGCACCGATCAGAACAGTGGGAGGTAAGCTGTAAGTGCCTCATGGGAGTGATAGCTTAAACATCTGAGGACTAGTTCCCTTTCCCTTGTATGACAGAGTGGATACTTTCCCTTTTATGTCCTTTGGTGACCTCCCCTTAAGCATCAGCTGCTCTCCCAGTACTTCAGAGCGAGAGAACCTGATGCCCCTGGCTGGTTTAGCTCAATGGTTATAGTGCTGGCCCTCAGACTAAGGGGTCTCAGGTTCGATTGCTGGTCAAGGGCACATACCTGGGTTGCAGAATCCCTGCCTGGGTCAAGGCATGTACGGGAGGCAACTGATTGATGTGTCTCTCTCACATTAATGTTTTTCTCTTTTCCCTTCCCTCTCTACTATCAATTCTCTCTAAAAATCAATTGGGGGGGGGGGGCGGTTCAGGGAGAGAGAAAGAGAGAGAGAATCTGATGTTACCAAATGTTGACCTAGTCCCTTGATTATAGGTCTGGGATCTTGACCAACATTTTTGCTAAATTTAATTTCAAAAGAACTGGTTCCTCTCCCTGGAGAAATCCCTTTTAGGAGGCAGTTCCTGATTTCAAACATTATTCTCCTGGAGTGAGGAGCAGGGGGGGGGGGGGGGGGGGGGGCGGGGGAGACGGCGGGGAAGGCTGTGGGTGTGGGGGAAGGGTGTCAGTGGGGGGGGTATTATTGTAATACTTTCAATAATAAAGATAAGTTAAAAATAAATAAGTAAATGCAATGTGGAGTATTTTTGAAAAGCACAAAACTACACACACATGCACAAAACACACACATTATTCTCCCTATAATTTATCGGTCAGTGAATATATTCTTTGAGTCCCTCGGGCCTTTATCAAATCATCCTGTTAAGAAATCTGATTTTTCAAACAACTGCTCTCCCTGCCTCCTTAATACTAAGGTAGGATGGTTTTTCAGTTGTTCTCTGATCACCTCAAAGTAAATGTTACAGCTGAAATCAATTTTATTTTTAATTATTAATGGATCAGTTAATGCATTTCTACTTTCACTCCAACAACAGAGACGAAGGAATTAACAGTTTACAGTCAAATGAAGGTTGAGCATCACTTGCCCTCAAGTCGGTGTAATTTTTACAGTGAGTAACTTTTTCTCCTCCTGAGGTTTTAGGAGGTGACAAAACTGCATGTGGCTTTCCTGCTTTAACACACCACACAAGCTGTATTTTCAGGGTAAATGTCAAAAGGTGTAAATTATGTGGTTATATAAGAAAACTAAAGGCCTGGGTACAATCGCATGTGGTAGCCCACTGCTGTTTGCAGCCCCCCACCGGCCCGCCACCCCACCACACTCGCTGCTCCGCCTGTCTTCCACCCACCTTGCTGCGATCAGAGCCTGTGGGCTGTGAGGGAGGGACCGAGAGGTGTATTTGGTCATCCTGGTCATCACGGACACTGGCTTTATATATATATATATATATATATATATATATATATATATATATGTCTATCTATCTATCTATCTATCATCTAAATTTATTTTCAGAAGAACTGGCCCCTTTCCCTGGGTAAATGCCTTTTAGAAGGCAATATATATATATATATATATATATATATATATATATATATATAGAGAGAGAGAGAGAGAGAGAGAGAGAGAGAGATGTCTCCACATTCGTAGTTCAAATGAAACTGGAGGATGACATTACAAATTGCCAGCACGAGTCTAGATGGAGTATATTGTTCTATCTTAATTGTATCTTCAGGAGGGAAGAGGGGTCATGAGAGAAGAAAGTAGCCCCATGCTAGTCCCTAAACATGAGTTTGGAGAATAAGGGGGTGAGTCCCAACAAGTTTTGTGTCCCCTTCCCAATTTACTGTGAAAAGTGATGTAGAAATAAAAGACTTCTCGGCTGTCCCAAACTCGACTGCTGTGATGGCTTCTCTGCCTGCCAGTGTGACCCTATAGAGTTTACCATGTCCAGGTAGGTCACGCTTTTCTCATTCAGTCACTCCTCTCTTTAACAAGATTTTTTTTGGTTCCATATTTATGCCAGGCACTGTTCAGGAGCTGAGGATATAACTGGGGGGCAAGCCAGCTATGGGGTTGGGAGATTACCATCTGATACCTAAGTACGTGTTTTAAAAAGGAGAGTATAACCAGTGCTTGGGAAAAATACAGCGAGGGGACTTATCATGACTGTGGAATCAGCTGACTCTAGGTCAGTGGTTCTCAACCTTTCTAATGCCGCGACCCTTTAATACAGTTCCTCATGTTGTGGTGACCCCCAACCATAAAATTATTTTTGTTTCTACTTCATAACTTTATTTTTCTACTGTTACGAATCATAATGTTCATATCTGTGTTTTCTGATGATCTTAGGCAACCCTGCTAGGGTTGAGAACAGGCAGTGGGCTACCACACGTGATTCTTCAGGGTGGCTATTGGACAGAGCCTTTTGCTGTGAATTAGCCAAAGTCTATAGGCACTGGGTTCCAGATCACCCAGGAGGGTTGGAGCTGGCTTCTTCTCCCAGGCACGTGGAATGCTGTGAACGCTTTAGAGCTCTGAGTTAACCGGAAGTCAGGAGAGCTGGGTTTCCTTCTGGTTCCTTCATAATAATAACTCCTGCAGCAAACACTAGTGTAATGGGCATTATCTTTCTTGATCCTCAAAGCATTTCCATGAGATAGAGGTGAAGCTGCACGTTATAGTTGAGGACACTGGGGCTCCAAGATGCTAAGTGACGTTCCCAAGTCCCCAAATTTGAAAATGAGAGAAGTGGGATGAGAAGTTAGTTAATTCTCTGTCTCAGGGTCTGTGTTCTGTCTCACTACTGCCTCGCCGCTCACCACTTCGAGTTTCGTGTTCTCAACTTTCATAGGAGAAAGAGAACAACCGGGTTATCACTTCCACCCCCTAACCTGCTCCCCCAAGTCTGCCCACAGTTTAGGTTTTAGGTGAGAACCTGCCATTTACTCCCCCTCTTCCCCCTTTTCTAAGTTTCACTTGAATCACCATTTCTGTTCAGGGAAAAAGTTTATAAGGTGAGAATTTTTTTAAAATTATTTTTTATTTATTTTTTAAAAAATATTTTTTATTTATTTTTTTACAGAGAGGAAAGGATAGAGAGAGAGAGCTAGAAATGTCGATGAGAGAGAAACATCGACCAGCTGCCTCCTGCACATCCCCCACCAGGGATGTGCCCACAACCAATGTGCATGCCCTTGATCGGAATCGAACCTGGGACCTTTCAGTTCACAGACCACTGAGCCAAACCAGCTTTGGCTTATTTTTTATTAAAAAAAAAAAAAAAAAATATATATATATATATATATATATATATATATATATATATATATATATATAAATGATTTTTTTACAGAGAGGAACAGAGAGGGATAGAGAGTTAGAAACATGAATGAGAGAGAATCATTGATCAGCTGCCTCTTGTACACCTCCTATTGGGGATGTGCCCGCAACCAAGGTACATGCCCTTGACCGGAATTGAACCTGGGATCTTTCAGTCTGCATGCCCACACTCTCTGAGCCAAACCGATTAGGGCGGTGAGAACCTATTTTAGGATCAACTGCTTAGAACCAGGGGCTTCCTAAATAAACCTCTAATGAACTCAAAAAGGGAGTGTGTCTGCTCATGCTGAACAGTTGGTGGGGCCAGGTGGTGGGGAAAGAAGGACTGGGAGTGCTGGCTGTGTGGTCTTGGGCAGATCACTTCACGCAGGCCTGGGGCACGTGTAAACAAATCAGCTCTGTCAGATCTTCAGAGAGACATCTGCTGGAGGTGCCCGCGGACTCTGATGACCGGAGGTATACTCCTAACTTACATTCCTGATCTGGTCTGAGGTCCCTGAGGGTAAGCAAAATGTTCAGACAGGAGTACTGTGACAGGTGGAGGAAGTTTCCAGTCCTTCATGGCCTTAAAGTATTGTACCTACAATATGAGTTATTTTTATTTTTATTTCTCCTCCCCCCCCTTTTTTTTTTGCTTAATCTTTACCCCAGGATATTTTTCCTTTTTTATTTTATTTATTTATTTATTTATTTATTTTTTTAGGGACAGTGAAAGAGAGAAGGAATGAGAGAGAGAAACATTGATGTGAGAGAAGCACATCGATTGGCTGCCTCCTACATGAGCCCTGGCCAGGGCCAGAGCCAGGGGAAAGCCTGTAACCAAGGTATATGCTGTTGACCAGAATCGAACTTGGGACCTTTTGGTCTGCAGGCTGTTGCTCTATCCTCTAAGCCAAACTGAGTTTGTTTTGTAGGACCAATATGAGTTTGTTTTTGACACAGGGACTGATTAAACTGTTTGGGTTAAGCCCTGACCAGTGTGCTCAGTGGTTAAAGTGTAGGCCTGTGCACTGAAGAGTTAAGGGTTTGATTTCCCCCCAAGGGTACCTGGTTCACAAGTGCAAGAAGCAACCAATAGATATCACACTGATTTTTTTTTCTCTCTCTCTCCACACCCCTCCCTTCCACTCTCTCTCTCTTAAAAACAAACAACAACCCAACAACAACAACAACAAATTTCTCAGATGAGAATTAATAAAACAAACAAAAACGCTTGGTTTAAGAGATAAAATTAGAGAACCAAGATGGTGGCCTAGGCAAATGCTGCCTCCCACAACCACATCAAAATTACAACTAAAATACAGAACAACCATCATTCAGAACTGCCTGAAATCTGGCTGAATGGAAGTCCTACTCCTAGAGAAATAAAGAAGAAAGCTCATTGAGACTGAAAGAAATAGACTTACAAGTCCAAGAAGCATGGAGAGTCCCAAACAAGATAAACTCAAAGAGGTCCATACCAAGATACATCAAAATTAAAACGACAATGGTTAAAGACAAAGAGAGAACCTCAAAAGCAGCAAAAGAAAAGCAGTTTCCTACAGGGAGTGCCCATATGACTGTCAGCTGATTTCTCAACAGAAACTTTGCAGGCCAGAAAGGAGTGCCAAGAAATATTCAAAATGATGAAAAGCAAGAACCTATAATCAAGATTACTTTACCCAGCAAAGCTATCATTTAGAATTGAAGTTCAGATAAAGAGCTTCACAGACAAGAAAAAGCGAAAGGAGTTGGTCATGACAAAAGCAGTATTACATGAAATCTTGAAGGGTATTCTTTCTTTTTTTAAATATATTTTATTGATTTTTTACAGAGAGGAAGGGAGAGAGATAGTTAAAAACATCAATGAGAGAGAAACTTCAAGGCCCCTAGTCATTTGTCTGCTCCCCTACCAGCCTGGCCGCCCCTAACTGCCCCTGTTTCGGCCGGCCTGGCCTCCCACTAACTGCCCCCTGCCAGCCTGACAGCCCCCTAACTGCTCACCTGCTGGCCTGACGGCCTTAACCACCTCTGCCTTGGTCCCTGCCACTGTGGCTTTGTCCAGAAGAAAGTTGGAATCCGAAAGATGTCCGGTTGACTCAGTCTAATTAGCATATTACCCTTTTATTAGTATAGATATGTATTACCAATGGAAACAGAAAATAGGGTGGTAAAGGCCTAGGGTGAAGTGGGAACTGGATGGAGGGGACCAATGGGGTGAGAGGGACCTGTTATACTTTCAACAATAAAAAAAAGAGAGCGAGAAAATTAAAATGTTTCCCTTCACCAATATAATTGCTTTACATATCATTTAAAAATATATTTCTAAACATAAAATATAAAGTATCTTATAAATGTATTTAAAGGAAATACCTTAAATATACATATATTGGGTCTAGTAATAATTAATGTCGTTTTTAAACATTCGTTTAAAATCTTGCTTGGCGTTGACTTGTATTGACATAACCTTCACGTGGTATCTACAGAACGTGTGAAGTGCAATTAACAAGTTTTGCTTGAAAAAGTTTGTGTTTGGTTTGGTTTTTGTTGCAAAACTAGGGCTAAGAAGATGGCGGATGAAGAGCATATTCGGCACTGCATGCTTTACGAGTTCCAATTAGGAAGAAAAGCAAGTGAGGCTGCAAAAAACATCTGTAGTGCTCTTGGTCAAGATGCAGTTAGTGCCAGAAAATGCCAACGTTGGTTTGAGAAATTTCGCGAGGGAAATTTTTCATTAGATGACAAGAGTGGTCCAGGCCGTGTGTCCAATTTTGATCAAGAAGCTCTTCAAGCTCTTTTGGTGCAAAATCCTCAAATTACCCAACAAGAGCTTGCGACAACTTTAAATTGTTCACAAAAAATAATTTCCAATCAATTGCGTGCACTTAGCAAAGTCCAAAAGTTTGGAAAATGGGTTCCTCATGAGTTGACCGACAACAACCGTAATCAAAGAGTCACAATTTGCAGTTTGCTCCTCTCTCGTCAAAACTGTTTGCCGTTTTTAAAGCAAATTGTTACCGGAGATGAAAAATGGGTGCTGTATGTTAATTTGAAAAGGCGGTCTCAATGGTTGGACAAAAATGAGGCTCCGCAGCCCACGCCAAAACCTGACTTGCATGCGAAAAAAGTGATGTTGTGTGTTTGGTGGAATTTTACAGGAATTCTTCATTACGAACTTTTACCATCTAACCAAACCATTACAAGTGCAGTGTATAGTGCCCAATTGGAAAGGTTAGCCCAAGCTTTAAGAGAAAAAGAACCCACGCTGATTAATCGGAAGGGCATAATTCTTCACCACGATAACGCACGACCGCATACTGCAAGAATCACTGCTGAAAAACTGCGCCAGTTGGAATGGGAAGTTCTCCCTCAACCTGCATATTCTCCTGATATTGCCCCTTCCGATTACCATTTGTTTCGTTCTTTGCAAAACTTTCTTCTTGGAAAAAAATTTAATAATGAAGAATGCCTCAAAAATGCATTGACCGAATTTTTTGCATCAAAATCACAAGAATTTTACAACAGAGGGATTAAAATGCTTCCCGAGCGTTGGGCACAAGTAGTAGAAAACAAGGGCAACTATATTGTTGATTAAATTTTGTTGTATTGTTTAAATAAATTCGATTTAAAAAAAAAAGTATTAGAAAACGACATTAATTATTACTAGACCCGATATTATAATCCTCACCTAAGGATATTTTTTTCCATTGACTTTTAGAGAGAGTGGGAGGGAAGGATGGGGAGAGAGAGAGAGAGAGAGAGAGAGAGAGAGAGAGAGAGAGAGAGAGAGAGAGAAAACCAGAGAAACATATTAATTGGTTACCAACCCCATGGGCCCCGAGCAGAGCCAGGGATCAGGAACTGAAACTGTAACCCAAGTGTGCGGGCGCCCTAGACTGGGAATCGAACCTGTGACCCTTTGCTGACTAACACTCTAACCACTTAGCAACATAGGCCAGGGATAAATACATATTTATGAAAAAAACAAAACACACCTGTATGATATTATTTTGTTTTAAAGATTGTCCTCTAAGGGAGGGAGGGCTAAGGTCCCGGGAAGATGACAGTCTTCATCTACTCTGTGGCAGGAATTGTGATTAGAACACAGGTCCTCCTGATCCCCGACACCACTTCTTCTAGCCCTTCCTTCCCTGGACACTCGGAAGGGGAGTCAGTCCCCAGAGTCCTTCCTTCTACTCTCTCTTCAGTCTCTTTTCAGAGACCATCGGATGTAAAAGGCGATATTAGATAAGGGAGCAGAGCCTCCTGAGTTGAGTCACAACCCCAGAGCGGTCCCAGGACCTAGAGCTACACCTCTTAATGGGGAAGGCAGCCAGGAGAACAGGAGGATCTGCTGGACTCACCCAAGAGCTGGCAGAGGAGAAGGATGAGGATGAAGTTCGCTGGGGAAACCGGCATTCTGCTCTGGAGGGCAGTGATTCAGATGAAAAGCTTCCCTCCTGCCGGTCTCAGGTTTCTTCTCCACTGGGGTCTAAAGTGTGTGGGAGGGACAAATGAGAATGAGCCACATCTGCTTTTAGTGACTAGTACAATACAAAAGCGGAAAAGAAATTGAAACACAGGTGATGAAAGTCCCATCTTTTTTTTTTTTCTTTTTTTTTTTAATATATTTTATTGGTTTTTTACAGAGAGGAAAGGAGATAGAGAGCTAGAAACGTCGATGAGAGAGGAACATCAACCAGCTGCCTCCTGCACAGCCCTTACCGGGGATGTGCCCACAACCAAGGCACATGTCCTTGCCCGAATCGAACCCGGGACCTTTCAGTCCGCAGACCGACGCTCTACCACTGAGCCAAACCGGTTTCGGTGGAAGTCCCATCTTACAAAGAGTGGGCGAAGATATTTGTAATACATTATTCCACAAGAATCTTGTATTCATAATATAAAAAGAAGTTGTACTCATCATTAAGAATTAGGCAGACAGCCCAATAGATAAGAGGCTCCAATCAGTACTTCATAAAAAAGAATATTGAAGTGGGACATCAAGAAAAACCACGAAGAAAAGAAAGCACATAGGAACAAAAGGTCAACAGAGACATTACAGTGATTGTGTGTGTGTGTGTGTGTGTGTGTGTGTGTGTTAATATTTACCAGAGGGGTTTTTTCCATTGATTTTTTTTTTTTAATCATCTATGTGAGAGAGACACATCGATTGGTTGCCTCTCACATGTACCCTGACCAGGGGCTGGAATTGAACCTGAGAACCTTCAGTCCGAAGGCCCATGCTCTACTCACTGAGCCAACCAGCTAGAGCTAAAGATAATTTTTTAAAAGAAGGAAACAGAGTGGTAGACCTAAATCCAATCAAACACAAGAAAAAATATTGCAGTCTGCCCTAACTGGTTTGGCTCAGTGGATAGAGCGTCAGCCTGCGAACTGAAGGGACGCAGGTTTGATTCCAGTCAACGGCATGTACCTTGGTTGCTGGCATGTCCCCAGAAGGGGGCGTGCAGGAGGCAGCTGATCAATGTTTATCATGGATGTTTCTAACTATCCCTCTCCCTTTCTGTAAAATAAGTAAGTAAATAAATAAATACATAAATAAAACATATATTTTTAAAACAATGCAGTCAAAACAGGCAGTAAAAACAATGTATGAGGCTGCTGCTGCTGGCTTAACATGGCATACTGTTTGACAGGAAACTTTTTTTTTTTTTCAAAAGTAGAAAGGGTACATTCTATATAATGAAAGGGTAATATGCCAATTGACCCAAATAGCAGAATAACAAGAACGACCCCTCCAGTCACTATGAGGCGCAATGGCTGTCAGGCTCTGATTGCCCAATGTGAACAGGGAACCGGGGGTGGGTGGTGGGAGACGCAGGTGGTGCCAGGCCAAAGCCCCCACCCCACCACACAGAGGGGGCGGGGCCTACAAGCAGGCAGAATGGCAGACCTCTTGGCTCCTCCCCCCAGCCAGCAGGCTCCGATTACCTGATGGAGATTGGAGAACTGGGGGTGGTGGCATTGGGGGACAGGGCTGGCTAGGGACAGCTGGGGAGGATGGCCCTCATCGCAGGCCAGGCCTAGGGACTGTACCTGAGCATGAGTTTTGTGCGCTGGGCCTCTAGTTCTGTAATAACAGTATAGTAAATACTAAGATTGTTAGGGGTAGAAATAGAATAATGGGTTATAGTTATAAGAAATATTAATCGAGCTCTGTTAACGGTGATGGTTCTATTCTGATTAGAGAAGGCACATGCTAACCTGGCTGAGAGCTGTACGCCCCAGGACATGGAAGGCTAACACTGGAATGCCTTCCATGAACCGAGAACTTCTCATCATTATGGAAGAATTTACAACCTCCTGACTGAAACAATCTATTCCTGTAGGTACACACATTTCCCGTAACCTGTAACCACTGCAAATTCCCCATGCCTGAAGTTCCTACTCTCCCATGTAATCTTTGTCCTTCTACCCACCCTCTACTCCACACCCCCTCCCCCCCACTCACCACCCTGTGAACATAGGGGTGCCCATATTCTTCAAAATTCGTGTTTCTGCCAAAACCGGTTTGGTTCAGTTGATAGAGCATCGGCCTGTGGACTCAAGGGACCCAGGTTCTATTCCGGTCAAGGGCATGTACACTGGTTGCGGGCACATCCCCAGTACAGGGTGTGCAAAAGGTGGTTGATCGATGTTTCTCTCTCGTCGAATGTTTCTGATTTTCTATCCCTCTCCCTTCCTCTCTGTAAAAAATCAATAAAAATATATTTTAAAAAAACATTTAGGTACATGACACTGTTGGACACATTTTATAGAATGTGCATTCTTGATTACCAAAAAACTCTTAAAAAAAAATTCGTGTTTCTGATTTCTTCAGATAAATTCCAAGAAGTGGAATTTCTGGGTCAGAAGCTTGTCAGTTTCTTCAAAAACTAAACATGTATTTACCATATAACCCAGCAATCACACTTCTGAACATTGATCTCAAAGAAATGTTTTGCCTTTTGTATTTTGAAGATCTGTTATTACTAGTAATGCACATTTTTTATTTTTATGCCTTCCAAATAAATTGATACCTTTATCATTATGAAATGCCCCTCATTATCACTTTGTCTTAAAGTCTACCTCAGTTTCAGGTTCAACTCCCGGCCCTGGTCAGGGTACATGTGGAAGCCAACCAACTGATGTATCTCTTTCACATTGATGCTTCTCTCTGTATCTTCCACTCTCTGAAAATCAATGGGTGAGGATTAACAACAACAAAATAATCTATACTAATAAAAGGGCAATATGCTACTTAAACTATTAGGTCTAGTAATAATTAATGTCGTTTCTAATACTTTTTTTTTTTTAAATCTAATTTATTTAAACAATACAACAAAATTTAATCAACAATATAGTTGCTGTTGTTTTCTACTACTTGTGCCCAACGCTCGGGAAGCATTTTAATCCCTCTGTTGTAAAATTCTTGTGATTTTGATGCAAAAAATTCGGTCAATGCATTTTTGAGGCATTCTTCATTATTAAATTTTTTTCCAAGAAGAAAGTTTTGCAAAGAACGAAACAAATGGTAATCGGAAGGGGCAATATCAGGAGAATATGCAGGTTGAGGGAGAACTTCCCATTCCAACTGGCGCAGTTTTTCAGCAGTGATTCTTGCAGTATGCGGTCGTGCGTTATCGTGGTGAAGAATTACGCCCTTCCGATTAATCAGCGCGGGTTCTTTTTCTCTTAAAGCTTGGGCTAACCTTTCCAATTGGGCACTGTACACTGCACTTGTAATGGTTTGGTTAGATGGTAAAAGTTCATAATGAAGAATTCCTGTAAAATTCCACCAAACACACAACATCACTTTTTTCGCATGCAAGTCAGGTTTTGGCGTGGGCTGCGGAGCCTCATTTTTGTCCAACCATTGAGACCGCCTTTTCAAATTAACATACAGCACCCATTCTTCATCTCCGGTAACAATTTGCTTTAAAAACGGCAAACAGTTTTGACGAGAGAGGAGCAAACTGCAAATTGTGACTCTTTGATTACGGTTGTTGTCGGTCAACTCATGAGGAACCCATTTTCCAAACTTTTGGACTTTGCCAAGTGCACGCAATTGATTGGAAATTATTTTTTGTGAACAATTTAAAGTTGTCGCAAGCTCTTGTTGGGTAATTTGAGGATTTTGCACCAAAAGAGCTTGAAGAGCTTCTTGATCAAAATTGGACACACGGCCTCGACCACTCTTGTCATCTAATGAAAAATTTCCCTCGCGAAATTTCTCAAACCAACGCTGGCATTTTCTGGCACTAACTGCATCTTGACCAAGAGCACTACAGATGTTTTTTGCAGCCTCACTTGCTTTTCTTCCTAATTGGAACTCGTAAAGCATGCAGTGCCGAATATGCTCTTCATCCGCCATCTTCTTAGCCCTAGTTTTGCAACAAAAACCAAACCAAACACAAACTTTTTCAAGCAAAACTTGTTAATTGCACTTCACACTTTCTGTAGATACCACGTGAAGGTTATGTCAATACAAGTCAACGCCAAGCAAGATTTTAAATGAATGTTTAAAAACGACATTAATTATTACTAGACCCGATAATTAAGTAGCATATTGGACATCCTTTCAGACATCCATTCTGGACATCCTTTCAGACATCCTTCCAGACAAAGTCATAGTGGCAGGGGCCGAGGCAGAGGCCATTAGGGGTATCAGCTGACAGAGGAGCAGTTATGGGGCAGCCAGCCCAGCAGGGGAGTAGTTAGGGAGCGGCCAGGCTGGCAGGAGGGCAGTTAAGTGGTGACTAGGCTAGCAGGAAACCAGTAAGGAGGTGATCAGACTGGCAAGCAGAATTAATTAGGTGCAATGAGGCAGGTAAGCAGGTGAGTGGTTAGGAGCCAGAGGTCCTGGATCGTGAGAGGAATGTCTGACTGCAGGGTTAGTCCCAATTCTGGGGATCTGGCCTAAAGTGGCAATCGGACATCCCCTGAGGGTCCTGGATTAGAGAGGGTGAAGGCCTCGCCATCCTGCCCTCTTGCACAATTTTCATGCACCAGGCCTCTAGTTAGTAAATAAATAAATAAATAAATAGACAAAAACAAATAAATGTTTTTTAAAACAGAGAACACTATAGACTAGTATTACTTAAGAATAAAGTTGAAACATTAACAAATAAAATCCATTCATGTATTATAAACATGTCATGACTGATTATCAGTTATCTCAGGATTGTGAAAATAGGCCCTCGTCATAAAAATTTATCAAAGTGAAATCCATCACACTGACTAAGGCAAAAATGACATATGACCATGTCAGAAGATATAATAAAATGTTGATAAAATTCAATAATCACTCATAATTTTAAGAATTTGTAGGAAGCTACAGAAAACATCATACTTAAATGCTGAATCTTTGGAAACAATACCGTCAAAGTCAGGAATTAGACAAGGTTTCTCGAGCCACTACTATTATTCATTAATTAACTGGTGTCTTGACCAAAAAAAATGAGACTAAATAAATAAATAAGTGAATAAGTAAATAAACAGATTGGAAAATGAGAGTCAAATTATCATTTTAAGATCAAATCCATCAATTTTTAAAAATCTGCAGATAAATTGCAAGAACCAATAAAAGAATGAGCAAGGACTCCAGCAAACAACTGATATTTTTCTACCTTCAAATCCAGTGATTTTTCCATTATGAGGTACCATCCATTTGTAAATCATACTTGTACAAATGTGGCAATGGTAGAAATAGTAGTTTTGAAATGTGATTTTTTTTAAATATATATATATTTTTTCATTGATTTCAGAGAAGAAGGGAAAGGGAGAAAGAGATATAAACATCAATGATGAGAGGGAATCATTGATTGGCTGCCTTCTGCACACCTCCTACTAGGGATCAAGTCTGTGCCCTTGACCGTAATGGAATTCAGCTCCTTTTAGTCCAAAGGCCAATGCTCTATCCACTGAATCAAAACGGCTAGGGTTTGACATGTGATTTTGATTACTGAGATTCTTAGCAAACAGAATAAAGTTGGAAAAGAGATCTTTTGTAAAAATGGGCTCAGTGGTAGATTGGAGAATATGTTTCATTTTAATTCAAACAATTTCACTTTTGTGTTTCCTGGAATGTTTTTCCTTGTCCTAGAAATGATTAAGCCAAGTCTTTTGGTAAAATATTGAGAGAAGCTGTCTTAAGACAGGAAAAGGCCTGACTGAATGAGATCAGTAAAAAACCCTCAGGCTACCCCACCAAAGCATTTAGAAAGAGAAACAACATCCACAAAAGAAGCCTATGCAAAAACAAATTGCCTTTGAAAAATAAAATGTATCAGCAGCATTTGTTAATTATTTCTTTTTTTCTTGAGAAACCATTCTTTCTCTCTTGGTTCTCTCCTACCCACGGCTTCTCACACTCCTATGCTCAACGTTGGGAATCTCTCCCATCTGTAAACGTTGAAAAATTTCTGGGTTTGGTTCTTAAACTTACTCATTTTTTAATCCCTATATTTCAATTGATTTCATTCAATCTCTTGATTTGAAATACTCAGTTTTATTTCTAACTGTGATCTCTTTCTTAAATTCCAACCATCTATCATCATCTCCACTTGAATATTCAACAAGTAGCTAGGGCTAGAACAATACTTCTAATACATAAATCAGATCCAGTTATTTCTTTGCTTGCCGTTCATTTCCCATATCTCTGAGGATAAAATGCAAAATCTAAAGCTTCACATGTGCCAAATCAGGCTCTTGCTTCCCTGCCCTCTACTTTCTCCACCTATCTTCTTCATTGCAGTAAATTCTTGCTGTAGTCATTAAGTTTTTCATGCCAGAAAATTATAATTATCTTTGACTCCACTTTCTCATATACCATATCCATTCATCCACAAATTCTGTTGTCTCTTCCTTGGGAAATGCCTAGAATCCAACCACGTTTTTCACCTTTACCAACCTTCACCACTACCATCACTTGCCAGCACGATTACAAAAGTTATCTAGTCTTCTTGCTTCCACCTTGGTCCCTTATACTCTGTTCTTCATAGGCCACTACAATGATCCGAGATATGCAAATCAAAACAACAATGTGGTACCATTTCACATCTGTCAGAATGGCTGTCATCAACAAATCAACAAACGACGAGTGCTGCAGAGGATGTGGAAAAAAAGGAACCCTCATGCTCTGCTGGTGGGAATGCAGACTGGTGCAGCCACTATGGAGAACAGTATGGAGTTTCCTCAAAAAGTTAAAAATGGAACTCCCATTTGACCCAGTGATCCCACTTCTAGGACTTTATCCCAAGAAACTAGAAACACCAATCAGAAAGGATATATGCACCCCTATATTAACAGGAGCACAATTTACAATAGCTAAGATTTGGAAACAGCCTAAGTGCTAGAAAACTGTGGTACATCTACACAGTGGAATACTATGCTGCTATAAAAAAGAAAGAACCCTTACCATTTGCAACAGCATGGATGGACCTGGAGAGCATTATGCTAAGCGAAATAAGCCAGTTGGAGAAAGATTAATACCACATGATCTCATCCATATAATGATCAACATAATTTGATGAACAAAAATAGATCCAGAGACAACGTAACACTGAACAGACCGTCCAACCTCAGAGAGAAGGCAGGGGAGGGGGTGGTTAGAGATCAACCAAAGGACTTGTATGCATGCATATTAGCATAACCAGTGGACAGGAACACTGGGACAGTGGGGGCTTGTTCTTGAGGGTGGGAGTGGTGGGGGGTGTCAATTGTGGAAAAAGGAGACACATGTAATACTTTAAACAATAATAATTAAAAAAGAATAGAATGCTTGTACCCTGTTTCCCCGAAAATAAGACAGTGTCTTATATTCATTTTTGCTCCCAAAGATGCGCTAGGTCTTATTTTCAGGGGATGTCTTATTTTTCCATGAAGAAGAATACGGTACACATTTATTGTTAAATGAAAATAAAGGAAATTTATTACCTGTATACAGTACAGTAGTACGGTAGTTGTCAACATAAACCAGACAAACTGTGAATCCTACAGTATCAAGAATTTACTCATTTATTCAATGACAGTCAGGTCATCATCTTCTGAAACATCATCATAACAATCCAATTCCTGAATTTCCTGGTGAATTTCTTCTGACTCCATTTCTTTCAGAATCAGTGGACCAAATCTCTCATGTTTAGCCTGGGGGGGGGGCTTATTTTCAGGGGGATGCCTTATATTTCACTCAGAAGGAAACCTGTAAGTAGGTCTTATTTTCGGAGGATGTCTTATTTTCGGGGAAACACGGTATATTTCAGGGAGAAAATCTGTCTCATCTCAAAGTGAGAAATGCTTGTTGCTTTAAAGCAGGGGTGGGGACCATATAAGGCCCACAAAAACATTTGGTCTGGCCCTGCTCAGGCCTTAGGGGTGAGTTAATTAAATGTTTGACCAAATACGGCAGGCTAATTTTTAAGTTGGTCATTTTATATGGCCTGAAAATGATGTTATAAATATCCAAATAGTCCTTGGTAGAAAAAAGGTTCCCCACCCCTGCTTTAAAACATAGTATTTAGTATTGGTACAACTTACCTCGTTTTAAAAATAGCTTGTTCAATAGTTATTTCTTTTTTCAAAGCAATTATAATTGAGGTATGTTGTGCGGAAGTGGGCATACAGCAAGCACAGCAGGCCTTTTTCTTATGTTATTTTTGCACTCAATCATCATTTAAATTTTTCTTCATAAATTCACCAAGTATGACATTAAAGTATGAAATAGAGAACTTTACATTTAAAGCTAGCAAAGTATGAGAACATTTTGAAGCCTTTCTCCCTAATATATTTTATTTATTTATTTATTTATTTATTTATAATATATTTTATTGATTTTTCACAGAGAGGAAGAGAGAGGGATAGAGTTAGAAACATCGATGAGAATCATCGATCAGCTGCCTCTTGCACACCCCCTACTGGGGATGTGCCTGCAACCAAGGTACATGCCCTTGACCGGAATCGAACCCGGGACCTTTTAGTCCCCAGGCCGACGCTCTATCCACTGAGTCAAACCGGTCCCGGCTCCCTAATATATTTTAAGCAAAATTTGACAAAATTCTTAGACACCTTCAGGAGAATGTTGTACATCTTCTTTCAACTTATTCTGAAATACTTATATTACTATAAAAAAAAAAAAAAGTCCTTGGGCCCACCTGCTGTGTCTCAGTGGTTGAGCGCTGAGCAATGAACCAGGAGATTATGGTGAAGCATCCATCTAATATGAAAACTGCTGTTTGAAATTTTAACCGTGCTGATTGGCTTCTGTGAATTCTTGCTTGCTAAGACTACTCCCACTTCAGCTAGGCTATTGAACTTTCCTATAGGCCTCTGGTTGAGGTCTCAAGGCCCAGCACATACGGGCTCTTTAAGAACTTGCAAAGGGTGCCGAAACCGGTTTGGCTCAGTGGTAGAGCGTCGGACTGAAAGGTCCCGGGTTCGATTCCGGTCAAGGGCATGTACCTTGGTTGCGGGCACATCCCCGGTAGTGGGTGTGCAAAAGGCAACTGGTCGATGTTTCTCTCTCATCGACGTTTCTAGCTCTCTATCTCTCTCCCTTCCTCTCTGTAAAAAATCAATCAATCAATCAATCAATCAATAAATAAAAATAAAACTTAAAAAAAAAAAAAAAAGAACTTACAAAGGGCCCGGAAACACTCCATATTTAGGAGACAAAGAAGGTAAAATCATATAATTAGGGAGAGTTCCTGCATATGGGGGTCCAGAATTTGAGATACATTTTCCTCCTTACCCACGCATAATAAATGTAACTCCATCTAAGTATTGCTTTGTTCTTCTTCGGTTTTCTGTAACAATGGTTCTATTCCCAGTCAGGGCACAAAACTGGGTTAGGGCACAGAGTAGTTTTAATGTGGGATCTGCTACTGCAAGTCATCTCACTCCTATGGTTTATAAGTTGCAGGCCCGACCCCAGGGTGGAGCGTGCAGGAGAAAAGCTGTAAATGATTCTCTCTCATCATTTCTGTTTCTGTTTGTGGATGTTTATGTATACATTTGTTTGTTTTTTAAAGAAAAAAGAAATGTCCCTGGAAAGGCCCAGAACTGCTTAGTCATCTTGCCTATTCACACCTATGGTCATTTTCTGTTTCGTTATTTGCCTATGAGTTATTGGCTAAGCAATAACTCATAGGCAAATAAAACTTTTCATTCTTCTATTATTATTCCTCACACATCTCTAGTGTACCTACTAGTTTCTATGCCCTTCTCTCACATCTTCTCTCTCCCAGTCTCACCAATCATGCTGCATGTCTTTGGGAAAAGGGACTCTGGAAGAAGGTTACCCTTTTTCTGTGCCCAAAACAGGGCGTGATGTGACTATACCCAACACACTGACCCAAACACCCAAAGACCTACCTCAAATACAGTGGTGGAGAGCCCAGGACCAGAACCTGCTGCTCCTCATTTGTCACAAACACGACTTGTATCGTCCATTGTGTGTGTGTGTGTGTGTGTGTGTGTGTGTAATTATGGATTTCAGAGAGGAAGGGAGAGGAGAGAGAGAGATAGAAACATCAATGATGAGAGAGAATCATTGATTAACTGCCTCCTGCATGCCCCCTACTGGGGTCGAGCCCACAACTCTGGCATGTGCCCCTGACTGGAATTGAACCTGAGACCCTCTATCCACTAAGCCAAAACTGGGTAGGACACAGAGTAGTTTTAATGAAGTCATCTCACTCCTATGGTTCATAATTTCTTCACGTGTAAACTTAGAATAAAACTGCCTTCTCATGCCTATGTCATGGGTTATTGTGGGAGCAAAACTATGAATGGGTATGAAAGCAGGTTTTAACTTTAAAGAGCTATTCTAGAGTGACTACAAAGGATAGAGAGAAGGGGGTTTTGCAGGCTGCATTGAGTTTGGGTACTTACCCAGATGTCTAGAGCTGACCTAGCCCAGTTTCATAAGTTCTGAAATGTATTGTAGAAAGCAGGACAGACAGAAAGAGAGCAGAGGAGTCCGAAGCACCCCAGGTCTTGTACCCATAACTGCGGAACCTCCACCAATCCCAATGGACTGGGAAATTTGGCCTTGGGCAAGGTGACTTTAATGTTCCATGCCTCAGTTTTCTCATCTGGGAAATGGAGATATTCATAGTTCTTAGTTCAGGTGACTGTAAGTATTAAATGAGATAATCCATATTAAAATAGCACAAGGACTACCTTCTAGTAAGCCCTAGTAAAATTAGCTAATATATAAATATATTTTAATCCTCCCTCAAGGATATGTTTTTTTTAAAAATATGTTTTTATTGATTTCAGAGAGGAAGGGAGAGGAAGAGAGAGATAGAAACATCAATGATGAGAATCATTGATCAACTTTCTCACTCACTCCCCACACCGGGATCGATCCCACAATCCCGCGCATATGTCCTGACTGGAATTGAACCATGACCTCCTGGGAGAGACAATTCAGAGTTGCAAGTACTCAGAATACTTTTTTAAAGAGACATATAGGATATGACTGCTTCTCATTTACCTGCCTTTTATTTTGAATAATAGTAATTCATCCTTGAATGCCATCTAAGGCTCTGGTCTTATCCCATCCCCAGTGGTCCACTCTGTTCAGCAAGACATGCTAGCACTGAGACTTCCTGGGAATGAGCCTTCCTGGCACCATGGGACTCCATTATCCAACCAAAGTTTGATCATCAATTCATCCTTTGGGTTGATTTATTATCAAAAGGGAGATGTGTGGGTGAAAAAGGGTCACATGCTAACCTGACTAACTCAGGGAAGGCCTGCATACCCAAGAGACCTCAAATAACCACAGAGTGTTAGCAGGAAACCCTGAGACACCCCCTTTCCCCGGTTGGGTTCGGGCTGCTTGTCGCTGTGTTCAATAAGGAAGGCAGGGTTGAATCATATTAGGTATTTATTGAGAAGGCTGCCAGGTGCGGTTGCTAGTGAGCACCCACAAACAAACAGAAGTCCAGGATGTGGCCCAAAAGGTTGCCTATAATTGTGCACTGGTTAAAGGGAAAGGGACTAGGGTAAGGAATGCAGCTACATGCAGGCCTGGGGGTCCACCGATGTCAGCTATGGACCCCCAGGCGATGAGATGACGTTTTAACTCCTGGTGGGTTGGCCTGGCTATGCTTGTGGGTTCTGTTTGCTGGATTCACAGCTGAGTCACCACTTCAATTGCTTTGCACAGGCCTTGAAAAGGAAACTTTAAGAAAAACTTAATCCCCTATTCACAGGAGTATCTGTGTTCTAAGATTTAAGATAATATGATTACTTTTCAGATTAATTCAGCTGCTCTATCTATCCTATCTAATACAAGGCAAATTGTCCCCTCGGGGCTGGAGCTCAATCAACCAGGAACTCGACTGGGAGCTCAACCACTTTCTGTGACATGCGCGGACCACAAAAAGGCAGCGCAGAACGAGGGGAGGCCCAGGTCCGTGGCCGGAAGCCGCCAGGAGCCCTACCTATGCACAAATGTTATGCATTGGGCCTCCAATTAGATTATAAATCCATTCTATCAAACAGATGAACTAAAATTAAAACTGCCACTGGGTTCTCAGATGTAAAGAAGGTAAACCTATAGTACTTCCTATTTTCAAGCCCTTACCCATAAGCTAGTGCGAAGGGAAGTCGGGTTTTTTTTGTTGTTTTTTTTTTCCTAGCCGCAGGCTATTCATTGAACACTACCCAGACTGCACATACCGGAAGCTCTGGAGAGAAGCATGGACTCCGAAGGGTTGAAGTGGTGTCTAGCTCTCCAGCTTCTACTGCCTCATTGCTTCTTGGAGACCAGCATTCAAGGTATTTTCCACAGATTGTCTGTCTATAATTGTGCACTGGTGGGACGGAAATGAGGACGTGGGGTGTGACTCAACCTGAGTTCCATCTTTTTTCTCCAGGGGGCCATAAGAAAGTAGGCCCCCTGCCGAAACCGGTTTGGCTCAGTGGATAGAGCGTCGGCTTGGGGACTGAAAGGTCCCGGGTTCAATTCCGGTCAAGGACATGTACCTTGGTTGCAGGCATATCCCCAGTAGGGGGTGTGCAAGAGGCAGCTGGTCGATGACTCTCTCTCATCGGTGTTTCTAACTTTCTATCTCTCTCCCTCCCTCTCTGTACAAAATCAATAAAAATATATTAAAAAAAAAAAAAGAAAGAAAGTAGGCCCCCTTTTAGTCCCGTGGTTTGCATTCTGTGAAGTACTAGTAGTTTCCAAATTTTGAATAAAAGGAAGTGTTGGCAGCAGTGGGAGGGAACGAGCTGGTGTTAGATAGGGTGGGGTCAGACCGGATCTGCATGGTGTTCAGCGACCTTGTTACTTGAGTTCTGGCTAGGAAAGGATTCAGAGTCAAGACTCAAATTATAAGAGAACATTTATTTAGAAAAATCACAGAGGTAGGAAAAATAATTTGTAGAAGAAATGGGCTTAGGAAACATGTTAAGGAGGTAAAGGTAGGGCCCTTGGAGCTTGGGAGTGAGGAAGGTAATGCCTGGGAGGAGGAGAGAGGGAAGAGAAAGGTGAGGGTGTGCTTCTTGGAAGACAGGGTACTGGGCCCTCCATCCTAAGGATTTTAAGGGTGGAGATTTTAGGGGAGGTTCCAGGGGATAATTGATTGATGATTGATTATCTTTATTGTTCAGATTATTACAGATGTCCCTCTTTCCCTCCACTTCCCTCTGCACCCCTCCACCCGGTTCCCACCCCATCCCAGGGTCCATATTTGGCTTCTATATATGTAGATGGACCACTGGTGTATATGCAGTCCTTCATTGACTGAAGTCAATTAATCTATATATATGTACAGTATTTACTTCTCCCCATCTACAAAAAGAGTCAACAGACCTCCTTTTACCTTGCATCTTGTAGGTATCATTTTTTTTTTTCTCCAACTTAACCAAACCTGAGTTTTTACAGCTGAGGTTTATACAATTTGGGGTACCCCCATATAAGAAAGAACAAACTGTATGTATAAGAATAAAAATAAATTTAGTTAGGATAAGGAAAGAAATCCCAGTGTGTCACAAGTTTTAAAAAACTTACAAATACTACCAGTATCACTAAAGCCAGCAAAGCAGCATAAAATATTGGTACTGAAATGTGTTCACGCTTTTATTATGCTTTGCCACTAATTATCTCTGTCTTCCATCCACTTTAAACCTTGTTTCTCTCCACACCTACTGCTGGGAAACTAATCGAACCAGTAGGGAACACAGGCCCAGAGAGGAGATGACTTGTCATTATTTTATTTTGAAAAATCTGCTGAGCCAACCTCAGTGTCCTTTTTCTTTATCACCTGAGGCAGAACTGAATGGATTATAAGCAACATTTCCTGTCGTCAAGCCCACTTCCCAATCTCCAACTTTCATTGAATTCCTGATCATGGGTCTATTATGCCCAGACTTCATGATCCCCAAGGACCACCAAGGAGCCAAGTCCAATGCAATAAACAAAAGAGCCTCTTCCATGTTAGCATGGGCTCTGTCCCACTCACACCGACAGCATGGCGGAAGAGAGCAAATTTCACCAAGCCCTGGGGTTTTACTCCGGTGGTGATGTCACTGCTTTGGCTGACCCTGATTGGTTGGGTGAGGGCTAGGGTCCAGTTACACAAAATGGAGGATAGCTCTGCCCTGCCCCACAGTGGAGTCAGGAGTTTATCCTCACCCCGCCCTGCCCTCTCAGGTCCAGGCTGTAAGCAGAAATTCCTTCCTTCTTCCCTGACCTACAAGCCCAGGCATCTCTGCCTTCTCTGTCTCACTAGCAGGTCAATTAGCAGATAAAAAATTCGCGCTCTCTGGCAGCAATGTGAGTCTTCAAATCTCCAATTTGTCTGAGAACTACCTACGTCTCACCTGGTTTTACACTACCAACCAGAAAATTCTAGAATGGGAGACCAACCAGCCTACTCCTAAGTACTACAAAACTAAGTTTAAGGACAGAGTGACACTTGATCTTCAAAATGGCACACTCCACATCTATGATGTCCAGAAAGAAGACAGCAGCACCTACATCCTGAAGGTGATGTTGACGTCTACGTTTGAAGAGGAATGGAGCATCCCATTGAAAGTGTTTGGTGAGTTTAGGGAACCCAGGGGCAAGTCCCCATTCTGGGCCCCTGGATGGACCAGTGGGAGGCTTCCTGGTAATCATGGGGCTCTCTTGGGACGAGGAGAGAAAAACCTCAGGACAGGCTTAATTTATTTCTCCTGAAGCCAATTCTACTTGGGAATGAGCCTGGGCTGACAAGAGTCCAAATTGATAGTCTTGGGACATTTAACACCTCTTCTGATGTTAATGAGTCTAAGATTTAAAAGGAAGAAAAACAATAGAGGTGGTTACCTATCTATCCTCTTGATTTTCTCCTTCGATAAGTTCTGAGCTCATTTTAGCAATATATTTAAACAAAGACTTTATCAGACCTAAGGAAAAATATAGAAGAGATAAAAGATGGAGTAGAATATTAAGGAGAGGGAGTTTTTAATCTTTCTGAATGTATGGGCCAACAACTTCTCCTCATAGCTCCAGCTTAACCAGTATACGTGGAATAAAGACATTCCTGGGTTAATTATTACTGGAATCAGACATTATTACTGGAATCAGACATTATTACTGGAATCAGACATTCCTGGGTTAAAAACTCTGGCCATTTACTAATTATGTGACCTTGGAGAAATATTTTAACATTGCTGTGCCCATATTAGGTAAATTTCTTCTTCTTTTTTTTTTTTTTTTTAAATAAATCTTTATTGTTCATATTATTACAAATATTCCTCATTACCCACCCCCCCTCCATTGCTCCCCTCCACCAGGTTCCCACCCCACCTTCTGCCCTTTCCCCACCCCACATTGTCCTCATCCATAGGTGCACAGTTTATGTTCAGTCTCTTCCCACACTCCTCTCTCCCCTTTTCCCCGAGAATCGTCAGTTCACTCCCCTTCCATACATCTGATTCTATTATATTCACCAGTTAATATTGTTCATTAGATTTTTTTTTAAATTCCCTTGGTTTTTAGATTGACTTGTTGATAGTTACGTATTTGTTGTTCATAGTTTTTATCTTTATTTACTTTCTTTTCTGAAAGAACCCCCTTCAGCAATTCATATAATTCTGGTTTGGGGGTGATGAACTCCTTTAGCTTTTTTTTTTTTTTTTTTTTTTTAGTGAAGCTCTTTATCTGGCCATCGGGGCACATACCTAGGTTAGGGGTTGGGTGTATATATGAGGCAACTAGTTGATTTTCTTCTCTCAAATCAATGTTTCGCTTTCTCTCTTCCTTCCTCTCTTTAAAAGTATTTATTTTTTTAAAATAATAAAAAAAGGGCCAAAACCGGTTTTGCTTAGTGGATAGAGCATCAGCCTGCAGACTGAAGGGTTCCAGGTTCAATTCTGGTCAAGGGCATGTACCTTGGTTGTGGGCACATCCCCAGTAGGGTGTGTGCAGGAGGCAGCTGATCTGTGTTTCTCTATCATGGATGTTTCTGACTCTCTACCATCTTCCTCTCTGTAAAAAATCAATAAAACATATTAAATAATAATAATAATAATAATAATAATAATAATAAAGAAAGTCCACCAACTTACTTCTGCCTGGAACTGAGTCACCAGTTCTGGGTGGGTATCCTGTATTGGGAGTGAGAGGAGGCCAAGAGGGCAGAACGTGCAGAAGTGCAAGTCAAAGGGACAGGTGCTCCAACTGTGGAGGTCTAGATAGACCATCATGCCAAGGAATGTAAGCTGCCACCCCAGCCCACAATGGGCCACTTCTGCCAGAGCATTGGCCATATGGTGGCCTCCTGTCCACTGAAGGCCCAGCAGGCCCCCAGATCACAGGGAAAGCCAGCCTACTTACAGGAGGAAGAGAAAGAGATCCGTAGCAATGATCCATTCCCAGAGGCCCAGCATTGAGCCCACAGTGTGTGTGGGGTATTCTTCTGTGATCAGGAAATGTCAATGAGCAGGTGGGATGAAGAAAGTAGAAACAGGGTGGGTAGGGGGCAGCTGGCACTGCTATGTATCTCAGTCTGGAGTCCACAGCATCTCCCCCTCTTCCTTCTTGGAGGGTAGGCAGGGAGGGGAGAGGCAAAGGAACTCCAACCACTCTCTATCCAAATGCATGTGAGGGCTTTGGGGGACACCCCTCCCTATATGCTCTGAGTCTTCAGCCCCAGAAGTTCTAGCTTGAAAAGTGACCTGGATAGGGAAATCGTTTTTCTTTTAAAGAAGGGTATGTAATAATACCATTTCTTGTGCCAGAGTGAAACAGATTAAGCTTGAGACCAGACTGATAGACCCAACTCACAAAGTTGGGAGGGCATCTCAGGCAAGGCAGAGTTTTTCCTTTGTCTTCATAACCCACTCTTGGGATAGGGTTCTGAGAACTGTCCCAGGCAATGGGTTGTGATGATAGGCAAAGGGGTGGTTGGGAAACTAGTTGCAGACCAGCTATTCCTAAGCTCATTCCCATCCCCATTCTGGGTCAATACCATTTTATTTATTTATTTGGTCCCTTGGAAAACTGCTCCTTGTCCCACTTTTCCAGATTGCCAACTGCACAAGCTGTGTGGATGACCCATCTTATGCACTTCAACTTTTTTTTTTTCTTCTACTTTTTAAACTTTCAGCCGAAACCGGTTTGGCTCAGTGGTAGAGCATCGGCCTGTGGACTGAAAGGTCCCAGGTTCAATTCCAGTCAAGGGCATGTACCTTGGTTGTGAGCACATCCCCGGTGGGAAGTGTGCAAGAGGCAGATGGTTGATGTTTATCTCTCATCAACGTTTCTAGCTCTCTATCTCTCTCCCTTCTTCTCTGTAAAAAAAAATCAATAAAATATATTTAAAAAATAAATAAATAAATAAATAAAATAAACTTTCAGGTATTTTGTTTTGTTGTTTTGTTTTTTGTGTTTTTATATATATACAGAGAGAGAGAGAGAGAGAGAGAGAAACATTGATGTGAGAGAGAAACATTGATTGGACTCCCTTCTACATGTGCCTCCAATGGGAATCCAACCAGTGACCTTTGGCGCATGGGACTACGCTCAATCAATTGAGCAATACCGGCCAGGGCCACTTTCAGGTTTCTTCTCCAATATTTACTTATTTATTCTAACCTCAGGATATTTTTTCCATTGATTTTTAGTGAGTGAAAAGGAGAGAGAGACAGAGACAGGGACAGAGACAGAGAAAGAGAGAGAAAAGAGAGAGGGAGAGAGAACAATGTGAGAGAAACACATTGTTTGGTTGCCTCCCGCATGCACCTTATTGGTGCTGGGGGAATCAAACCTCCAACCCAAGGATGTGCCTTTGACTGGGAATCAAACCCAACACCCTTTGGTGTGTGGGCTGATGTTCTAACCACGGAGAAACACAGGCCAGGAGCTTAATTATATTTTATTGATTTTTTTACAGAGAGGAAGGGAGAGGGATAGAGAGTTAGAATCATCGATCAGCTGCCTCCTGCACACCTCCTACTGGGAATGTGTCCACAACCAAGGTACATGCCCTTGACCGGAATCGAACCTGGGAACCCTTGAGTCCACAGGATGGCGCTCTATCCACTGAGCCACGCCAGTTAGGGCTTAAGCAAAGTAAGCTTCCTTTATTTTATTATTACTTTTTTATTTTTAAAAGATATTTTTATTGATTTGGGAGAGGGAAAGAGAGATAGAAACATCAATGAAGAGAGAGAATCACTGACCAGCTGCCTCCTGCACACCCCTTACTGGGGATGGAGCTCGAAATCCGAGCATAGGCCCTTAACCGACATCGAAACCAGGATCTTCCAGGCCAATGCTCTATCCACTGAGCCAAACTGGCCAGATATTAAATTTTATTTTTTGATTACAGCTTACTTTCAACACCTCCTTATGTTAATTTCGGGTATTGGCCCAGCGGATATAAGTTAGTAAGTGATCCCTCTGATAATTCAAGTGCCCACCTGGCACCATATATAGTTATTACCTATATTCCCTATGTTGTAACTACCAATTAGTACTTCTTAATCTATCACCTATTGTCCGCATCCCCAACATCCCTCCCTACTAGCCTTTGTCAGTTTGTTTTCCATATCTATAAGTGTGTTTCTATTTTATTTGCTCATTTATTTTGTTCTTTAGATTCCACAAATGTGATATCATATGGTATTTGTCTTTCTCTGACTGATTTATTTCCTGAGCATACTACCCTCTAGATCTATCCATGCTATCACAAATGGTAAGATTTCATTCTACTTTATGGCCGAGTAATATTCCATCTCATATATGTACCACAAATTTTTTATCCACTCATCTATTGATAGACATGGGTTGCTTTCATATCTTAGCTATTGTAAATAATGCTGCAATAAACAAAGGGGTGGATATATTCTTTCAAATCATTGTTTTGGGTTTCTTTGGATATATATCTAGAAGGGGAATTGCTAGGCCATAGTTCCATTTGCAATTTTTTGAGGAAACTCCATTCTGTTTTCTATAGTGGTTGCATTGGTCTGCATTCCTACCAATAGTGCATGAGGGCTCTCTTACTCTAGGTCCTCACCAACACTGGTTGCTTGTTGATATTTGATGATAGCTTTTCTGACAGGTGTGAGGTGGTATGTCATTGTGGTTTTGATTTGTATTTCTCCAATGATTAGTGATGTTGAGCATCTTTTCATACGTCTATTGGTCATCTGTGTATCCTTTTTGGAGAAATGTCTATTTAGATCTTCTGCCCATGTTTTAATTGGATTGTTTTTCTGGTGTTGAGTTGTATGAGTTCTTTAGAAATTTTAAATATTTACCCGTTATCAGATGTACCATGGGTGAATATCTTCTCCCATTCAGTAAGTTGTCTTGTCATTTTGTTGATAGTTTCCCTTGCTGTGAAAAACTTCTTAGTTTGATATAGTACCACTTTTTAATTTTTTAATGTTGTTCCCCTCATCTGAGGAGCTATGTTGGAAAAAAATATTGATAGAGAAATATTTGAAATCTTGCCTATGTTTTCTTCTAGTTTTATGGTTTTGAATTTTACATTTAAGTCTTTAATCCATTTTGAGGTTATTGTTATGTATGATGTAAGTAGGTGATCTAATTTCAGTTCTTTTGCATGTATCTGTCCAGTTTTTTAAACACTAGTTATTGAATAAACTATCCTCTCTTTTTATTATCCTTCCCCTGTTTCCTATTTTGGACCAGATATTCTGTCCTAAAAACTTGACTCCTCTTTTATCCAGCCCCACAAAATAGCTCCCCCAGTTAATGTCTCCCCAACTCTTTTTAAAATATATATATTTTTAATTGATTTCAGAAAAGAAGGGAGAGGGAGAAAGATATAGAAACATCAATGATGGAAGAGAATCACTGATTGGCTGCCTCTTGCACACCCCACACTGGGGATTGAGCCCACAACCCGGGCTTGTGCCCTGACCAGGAATGGAACCATGACCTCCTGGTTCATAAATCAACACTCAACCTCAGAGCCATACTGGCTGAGGTCCTCAACTCTGAAGTTATATATATGCAAAAAGCTTGAAGAAGCTAAGAATACTCCATTTCTTGATCCCAAACTCCTGAGTCAAGACCATTTCTTGATATGTGATTAATGCCAAACACTTAGATTGCTATATGGAGATGGATCAGGAGTACTTTAACCTCTAATGTTCAAGTAGAGAGGAGCAATAATGGGGCCTTCCATTTTGAAAGTGGGGTTGGGAGACCAAGAAAGGGGAGATGAATGTATATCCAAGTCACTCGGGAATTTTATGCAGGTACAAGAAACTTATGTCAAAGTAGCCACAAGATTGTTTAGGAGACAGATGAATGTAACTCCATCTTTACTGCTGGAAACCAAAGCTTTGTGTGAAACCTTAAATTTATGGGGAGCAAGGGCAAGAAAGCATGTATTTATTTATTCTCTTCCTGATTTCTCCCCCACATTTTTGTCTGCAGGAGACTGAGCCTCCTTGGGCTTTGGTGACCCCCATCATTGGGGACTGCTTATTTGATGGCTGATTTTGCTATGCATTAGTCATTTGCAATCTATCATTTCCAATATACATACTGACCTTTTCCCTTCTTTTTCCCTCTGAGAAAATAAAATGGATAAGTAAAGAAGAGAAGAGGGAGAAAGAAAAAGGCTAATTAACCCAACTTGGTTCAGGTATGTGTGCCTGATCCAAACATTAATGGCCAAAAGGGTTAGGTTATAAAGCAGAAACCTGACCCTAGCAGATCTGTCTGCCAACACTCTGCTGCTCTTTCTGGTCCACAGACTGTCAGGAACCCATTTTGTTTCTGAGTGCATAGCTCCTCCTCCTAAACCTCTCCCAGTCTGAAGCTTCCCAGAGGGCCAAGCTGCTCACTAGTTCCCTCTTTATAATCTATGGTTCCTTCTGGGGTAGGAAGTTAGAGAAAAGAGTCTGGGCAAACATCCAGGAGAAGTGTGCACCTCAGAGCCTTGAGTTCCTCATCATAGTACAAGGATAACTACATCTACCTTTTAGGATGCTATAAAAATCCAAGTGGGTAATTTTTAAATGCTAAAATAGTGAAAATAAAACATGTTGTATATATTTAGATCCTACCAGCCTGATAGTTCCAGTTCTAAGAGGCTAGATTCCTCTTCTTGCTCACTTCTCCCTTGTCACATGGCCTACCAATTCAGGAGGTCCTGAGAACAGGAAATATTCAGTCTTTTATAGTAGTGTTTAGAAAAAAAAACTCCAAATTTGTATCACTTACCAGTTTGCGTAGTTAATACTCCCACCACAGCCAGTTCTAAGTTACTAATGGTTTCGCAACCAGCTTGCAAAATTTCTGAATATTTTAAAATCCACTATCTAGTTTGGCTTCAGTCCATCTGCCTGAAGATAAGACCCTCAGGATGTGTCTAGAAGAAGAATTGTCCTTTAGTCCAGCCCAGGAATTTCTGATAGCTCAAAGGGGGCATCTTGGAACCAGATTACCCCAGTTGATTCAATAAATCCCACCCACAAAGTGCCCAGGGCTGTGCTGCTGACCATGAGAAATAAGGAAGGTCTGCAGGACATGAAGTTAGACCACAGGAAGTGGAGGGAGAATTGCATGAAAATTGATCAGCTGAAGCATGCAGGGGAGTTGAGCAATCTGAGAGATGATGAGTCTAGAGTTCAGGACACCAGCCTGATAGAGCTCCCTCTGCCCCTCCACACACTTACAACCCACAGGCAAACTATGACTCTCTGCCACATTTAAATCCTGTGAAATATGACTCTGCAGATGGTTTACCCTTGACCAGAGTAAAAAACCCCAAGAGAACTTCAAGCGAAGTGACCCTAGCACAGGAAGGGACAGATGCTGGGATTATGTTTTCGCGTGTCTGGCAGCAGGACCATAGCTGTGGCGATGATGTGACCTTCAGCATGCTTATAACACAGTCTGCAGAAAACCCCTTCCCAGGGACAATGTCATTTTGCAAATGAGGAGGAAATTCAAGGCATCCATTATCTTGCCTAATGTCACTCCACCAGAGCCAAGTACAGGGTCCAGGCTGGTCTCAGTTCAGAGCTAGTGTTTTGTCCTTTCTATCTTACAACTGCTCCATCCATCTACTCATTAGATACTTCTAGAATACCTGCTATGTGGCAGGCACTGCCCTAGACACTGAGATACCAAAGTGAACATACACAGTTCTGCTGACAGGTGCTGGGGATTACATGAGGTTCTTCTCTGTAGCTCTGCCAGAGTCCAGAAAAGAGCCTTGCCATGTGCAGGGCAGAATCTCTTACCCCAGGACTCATGCTGAATCTGAGTCCAAAAGTCTTTGGAGGACAGACAGACCAAGGTGTCAACTAAGGGCCATTGCTAGGGAAGGGGCCCTGAGCAGTTCAAATAGTTGGGATACCAGCCCTGACCCTAGCAGATCTGTCTGCCAACACACTGTTGTTCTTTCTGGTCCACAGACTGTCATGAATCCATTTTGTTTCTGAGTGCATAGCTCCTCCTCCTAAACCTCTCCCAGTCTGAAGCTTCCCAGAGGGCCAAGCTGCTCACTAGTTCCCTCTAGAGGGGCTTCTGCTCTATGACTCCAATTCCCACAGCACTTGTCACTCCTAGCTTCGTTTGTACATCTTTAGCTAAACCTTCACAGCATAAATGCCCCACAAATGCATAAATCCAATGTCTCATCTTATAACACCCTCCTCATTTTCAGATCGTGTACCTAAGCCTAACATAACAATCGAGAAGACACAGGAAATGAACAACAGGTGTTATCTGATCCTGTCATGTACGGTCAGAAATCAGTCTGTCAACTACACCTGGTATGGGGACTCAGGACCTATTTCAGAACAGCTCCAGGGTGGTGTGCTTAATATCACCGTTATACCTCAGAACTCCTCCAAGTTTTACAGATGCGAAGCCAGCAATCCTGTGAGCCGAAACAATAACACAGTCTACTTCATTCCACCCTGCAAACTGGGTAAGAAATATTCCTAAGGGAGCTGAGGTGGGTTAAGGGTCACTAGTTTTCTCTTGAGTGAAGAAAGGTGTGGGACCCTTTCAAATTCTCCTGGCACAGAATTTGATGGAGAATCCCAAAGTCATCTGGGAGACTCGGGTTCTACTCACGGCTCTGCTAACACCCCCCATGAACTCACCTCATTTTTGTGGAGATCAGTGTCCTTATCGCAAGGACAGTTGCACAGGATGTCACCTCCTCGCCTGCTCTAACAATGCATGGTCTTGGAATCTGAGGCCAGGGTAACTGTAGGACAATCTGAGAAATCAGGGAGACCAGAGAGAACAGAGCAAGTGTGAGAATAGGCCACACATTGTTGAGCAGGTGCAATGAGAGGTTTCTGGTAGATAGTCTAAATCAACAACAGAAGAAGGGCCAAAGAGATGAGCATGACGGAGAACAGGAGTGAGAGCCTTTTCCTAAGATAGAGACTCTCTGCTCTCCCCAGCTGTGTTTTTGGTGAATTTAGGCAGACAAATTCTGGGTTTTGTGTTTAAGATTCCTCCAGCTCCTGGGAGAATCCACTCACTCACTTGAGCATCACTCCTGAATCTCTATAAGCCTACACAGAACCCATAGTGGGGAAGCTAAGATTGGGTAGCAAGTCTATGGGTTTTGGAGTCAGACACCTGGGAATTGATTCTGGGAATGTCACTTACTAACTAAGCAAGTTACTTAGCTTCTCTAAGTAATTTTCCTCTTAAATTACAGACAAAATAATAGTCCTTATCTCGTGTTGTTGTAAGGATTGAGTGAGACAATATAAATGACCTAGCACAGTGCCTGACAAGTCTTCAGTGAATGGTAGCTAAATTATGCAAAGTCTTTCCAAATTGAGAAACACTAGGAGTTTGGGGGATTGCTTAATAAACATGGATTGCTATCACCAGCATTCAGGTCTCTCTTAGTCTCTACACCCCTGAAATCACATCTCTGAACTCTGGGTACATTTCCTTCTAGAATAACTCATCCCTGTGCTGCCAACATTTACCTGAGATCCCTGTCATGCCCAGTCATCAGGGACCATGGCCCCCCAAGGACATTGCTCTTTCATGGTCTTCTGGGACCCAGTCTACTTTCCCCCTATGTGTGCTGATTTCTCTATCTCTGCTGCTACAGGTGGATTATGGAAACTATATGTTCTTTATTCTTCCCAACTAAATGGTCATATCTCTTCTAGTCTCTTTGTATTTGCTGCTTTTCTGTCACCTCAGGCTCAAAGTGAAGTTTGGTGTCTGACCTTGAGACCACAAGTGGACTGGGCAGCTCCATCACCACCTTTACATCAACACTTTTTCCTGAGATTCAGGAAAAGGAAGACACACAGTCTCCGTCCTTTATAAAAAAAGAGGGTGACTGCTCATTTGCAGCAAGGATGGAAACAATAATACATAAATTTTTTGGAAGAGTTAAACCTATCTTGTCACTTTTTAGCTGCCCAAATTATCCTAGAAAAGCATCTCCCTTCCCTATTTTATCACTCATTGTCTTTCCCTTATTATTTTGTACTTCCTTCCTTCTCCTCCTGGCTGTCTCCTCTCCTCCTCTGTTTTAATTCCCTTCTCTCCCTTCCCGCTTTTTTTCCTTCTAGTTGGTACAAATGGTTAATGAGGTGGAGAAACAGGAAGTAGTCCTTCATTTCCTAAGTTCATCTGTGCATCTAATGATCATCTGTCTATACCTGGAGCTCTGCCCTACTCAATGCTAAAGCGATTCTTTCCCAGGCCCACAGACATGCAAGCACAGGACTCAGCTGAGCCATTAATCGTCAATGGGTTTCTGCACTCTTTATATTGTAATCTGGGGAGACTGAGCCAGTCTGGGGTGAGGATATCTCAGGCACAATGATACTGGATTCAGGGAGGAAATACACTTTCCTGCTCCCACAACAATGTCCACACCGCCACCCTTTTCCAATGCAATAATCATACACCTAAGTATTTGGGGTTTTCTTGCCTTTACAGCCCTATCCTCTGGAGTAGCTTGGATTCCAATGTGGCTCATGGTCATGGTACCCACCATTACTGGCCTCCTATTGATCTGAGACAAGCTCTTCTAACTCAAGGGTGAAACTAGAAGATTGCATGATCTTGTCTTCAACAGCAACCATGCTCATAACCCGAGTAGAAGCTCTGGTTCTATGGGATGGAGAAAATGTATTGAAGCACCTATAAAGAGTTTCAAATTAAAATTTTAAAAATCATGACTACAACCCAGCTGGCATGGCTCAGTGGTTGAACATTGACCTGTGAACCAGGAAGTCCTGGTTTGATTCCTGGTCAGGGTGCATGTCCAGGTTGCAGGCTCCATCCCCAGTAGGGGGGGCATGCTGAAGGCAGCTAATCAGTGATTCTCTTTCATCATTGATGTTTCTATCTCTCTCTCCCTCTCCCTTCCTCTCTGTAATAAATAAAAATACATTTACAAAAAATCATGACTACAGTATGGTGATAACCAGAGGGAAAGAGTGGGGAGGTTAAAAGAGGGTAAAAGAGGGGTAAAAATGGTGAAGGAAGGAGACTTTACTTGCGGTGGTGAACACACAATACAATATAGAGATGATGTATTATATAATTGTGCACTTGAAACCTATATACATTTATTAACCAATGCCACACCAATAAGTTCTAACAAAATAGACCCAGAGACATAGAACCATGGAACAAACTGATGAATTTCAGAGGGAAGGTGGGGGAGGGGCAAAGATTAACTGGGGAACTTATATGCATATATGCACAGCCCATGGACACAGACAATAGTGTGGTGAAGGCTTGGGAGAGGCAGATGTTGGGAAGAGGAGGTCAATGGGGTGAAAAAACACACACAAAGGAGACATCTGTAATACTTTCAATAATAAAGTTACATTTTAAAAAAAAAACAAAACACAAATAAATAATAAAAAAGAGAAAAAATAAGTTGAATTTCACAATTCCATTTTTTAGACCTTCAATAATGGTATGTTGAAGTGGTGTATTTACATCTACAAATTAATAAATAAATACTTGCAAGATGAAACACATCAAGACTGGTAGGAGGGGCAGAGACATGGGATAGAATTGCAGAACCAGCTGGTCCCTCATACACATGTGGCAGTTTAAAATCAGAGGGATATCTTGGCTATGGAGGTTTCCCTGAGTAACAAGGGCTCCCTGCCCCATACCAGGCCCCAGCCCAGGGTTCCAGTGTTGGGAAGAGAAGCCCCCACAACTTCTGGATATAAAAACCAGTGAGGATTGTGGCTGAGGAACACAGAGGCTGCTGGAGTCCCAGGCCATTCCTAAAGGACTTACTCGAATTCACTCCCTCTGAGCTCCAGCACCAGACAAACTTGAAAGGACCTTGGCACATTCAGGGAGGAACTACTTTGTCTGGAATCAGGGCAAGAGCTAAAGGGGTAGGCTTCTCCCAGACAGAAGTTCTGGCAAATGCTAGTGTTCCTTTGTTGAACCCTCCCTGCCACTGAGCTGACAGGCTGCATCATATCTGAATCTCCATCAACCTTGTGATTCCCTGAGACCCTGCTAGCAGGCTTATCACATCATTTCCAGTGGCTTTTCCCATACAACTGGCCTCTATTGCCTCATGCTTTGGATTTTCCTAAAATCTCTCACTAAACAACTATCAGCTGGCCTCAGCATGTCTCATACCTCTCAATAAGCGGCCCCAGGCCTGGAACTAGCAGCAGCCCATCCTGGTTTACAACTTGGCCTCTCCTGGGCACCTCTGAGCTCAACACAAGTAGCAACCATCTACAGATTGCTTTGTAGCTCATGCTGGGTGTTCCTGAGCAGGGCACATGGAAAGGCTAACTTTGAACCTCCTGGAAGGCCCCAGAGCCAGTGCATCCAGTGGTCAGCTTCGACCATGCTGGATTACACCCCACCACCTCCACAAGTGCCACACTCAAGGGTTGGACTCAGTGAGCACCAGAGCTCCACTAAAAGAAGTCCTGTTCCATAGGGTGAGCTTCTGCACAACAGCAATACTTCAGTTGTAGTCACAGCCAATCCTTACAACCAACTGGCCTGGGAGGTGGTGATGGTGGTGGTGGTGGGGTCTATTCTACCCAGTGATGCCAACATAAATCAAGACTCAACTACAATAAGACCGTGCATACAGCTCACACAGAGGTGCAACTGGAGTGCCCAGCTCAGGTAACTGGGGAAGATGAGACACTGGGCCCTTCATGATACCTACTACCCTGTTTCCCTGAAAATAAGACAGTGTCTTATATTCATTTTTGCTCCCAAAGATGCGCTAGGTCTTATTTTCAGGGGATGTCTTATTTTTCCATGAAGAAGAATACGATACACATTTATTGTTAAATGAAAACAAAGGAAATTTATTACCTATATACGGTACGGTAGTACGGTAGTTGTCAACACAAACCAGACAAACTGTGAATCCTACAGTATCAAGAATTTACTCATTTATTCAATGACAATCATGTCATCATCTTCTGGAACATCATCATAACAATCCAATTCCTGAATTTCCTGGTGAATTTCTTGTGACTCCATTTCTTTCAGAATCAGTGGGCCAAATCTCTCATGTTTAGCCTAGGGGGGCGGGGGGGGGGCCTTATTTTGAAGGGATGCCTTATATTTCACTCAGAAGGAAACCTGTAAGTAGGTCTTATTTTTGGAGGATGTCTTATTTTCAGGGAAACACAGTACATAAGGTGACTCTACCAAATCTGGGAGACATAACAGATCTATCTAATACATAGAAACAAACACAGGAAAGCAGCCAAAATGGGGAGACAAAGAAACATGCCACAAATGAAAAAACAAACAAACAAAAAACAACACCAAAATCTCCAGAAAAAGAACTAAATAAAATGGAAGTAAGAAAACTACTGGATACAGAGTGTTAAAACCATAGTTACAAGGATGATTAAGGAACTGAATGAGAACTTCAAGGAACTTAGTAAGAATTTCAAGAAAATTAGCAAGGATATCAATGACATAAATAGGATCAGTCAGAAATGGAGCATATATTATCTGAAATAAAGAATAATTTACAGAGTCCCAGCTGGTGTTGGTTAGTGGCTGAGTGTTGACCCATGAACCAGGAGGTCATGGTTCAATTCCTGGTCAGGGCACATGCACAAATTGCAGGCTCGGTCTCCAATGGGGGTATGCAGGAGGCAGCTGATCAATGATTGTCTCTCATCATTGATGTTTCTATCCCTCTCTCCACCTCCCTTCCTCTCTTCAAAATAAATAAAAACTTTTTTTTTAAAAAAAAGAAAATATTTATAGGGGATCAACAGTAGAGTAAAGGATGCTGAATTTGAAAGAATCAAGAATTTGAAATATAAAGAAGCAAAAAATACCCAATCAGAACACACACACACACACACACACACACACACACACACACACACACAAAAGAATCCAAAAATATGAAGATAGTGTAAGGAGCTTCTGGGTTGACTTTTGCATCTTGGGAGTTCTGGGAGAAGAGAGGCATTAAAACCTCTTTGAAAAAATAATGACAGAAAACTCCCCTTATCTAGTTAAAAAAAAAAAAGACATACAAGTCCAGGAAGCACAGTAAGTCCCAAATAAGAGGAACTTAAAGGGGCCCACACCAAGATACATCATACTTAAAGTGCAAAGGGTTAAAGACAAAGAGAGAATCTTAAAAACAGCAAGAGAAGCCGAGACTGGTTTGGCTCAATGGATAGAGCATCGGCTTGGGGACTGAAGGGTCCCGGGTTTGATTCCAGTCAAGGGCATGTACCTTGGTTGTGGGCATATCCCCAGTAGGGGGTGTGCAAGAGGCAGCAGATCGATGACTGTCTCTCATCAATGTTTCTAACTCTCTATCTCTCTCCCTTCTTCTCTGTACAAAATCAATAAAATATATATATTTTTAAAAACAAAAAAAAACAGCAAGAGAAAATCAGTTGGTTACCTACAAGAGAGAGCCCCTGAGACTATCAGCTGACTTATGAACAGAAACTTTGCAGGCCAAAAGGGAGTGGCAAGAAATATTCAAAGTGATGAAAAACAAGGACCTATAATCAAGATTACTCTACCCTCATCGGTCTGCGGACTGAAAGGTCCCAGGTTCGATTCCGGTCAAAGGCATGTACATTGGTTGCGGGCACATCCCCAGTAGGGAGTGTGCAAGAGGCAGCTGGTCAATGTTTCTCTCTCATCGATATTTCTAGCTCTCTCTCTCTCTCCCTTCCTCTCTGTTAAAAAAAAAAATCAATAAAATATATATTAAAAAAAAAAAAAGATTACTCTACCCTCAAAGCTATCATTCAGAATTGAAGGTCAGATAAAGAGTTTGCTAGACAAGGAAAAAGTTAGAAGTTCATCACCACCAAACCAGTATTACATGAAATGTTAAAGGGTCTTCTTTAAGAGGAAGAAGAACTAATCCTAGCTGGTTTGGCTTAGTGGATAG
Source organism: Pipistrellus hanaki (assembly GCF_964339955.1). Taxonomy (NCBI): domain Eukaryota; kingdom Metazoa; phylum Chordata; class Mammalia; order Chiroptera; family Vespertilionidae; genus Pipistrellus; species Pipistrellus hanaki. Next base: position 33,783,463 of record NC_140520.1, read on the forward strand.
AGCATTGATCTGTGAACTGAAGGGTCCTGGGTTTAATTCTGGTCAAGAGCACTTGCCCAGGTTGTGGCTTAATCCCCAGTGGGGGATGTGCAATCTCTCTCTCTCTCTTCCTCCCTCTTCCTTCCTCTCTAAAATTAATTAATACATATATGTGTATACGTATACACACACACACACACACACACACACACATATATATGAATATATAATACATTTTAAAAAAGAAATAAAATATAAAAATATGAACAATAAAATGGCAATAAATGTCTATCAACAGTTGAACCTAAAAATCAGAATAAATGAACAAGGAATCTAATGAATAGAATAAACTGATGAATAAAATAGAACCAGAGGCATGGAAATATGAAACAGATTGACAAATTTCAGAGGGAAGGGAGGAGGGGGAACAGAAAGAGATTAATCAAAGATTTTATATGCATATTAGAGGCCCAATGCACAAAATTCATGGCGGGGAGCAGGGGGTCCCTCAGCCCAGTCTGCGCCCTCTCAGAATCCAGGACCCCTCACTCCTAACTTCCCACCTGCTTGCTCCTTACAACTTGACTCACCACTACTTAACACTGCTGTGGAGGCAAGAGAGGCTCCAACCACTGCCCCTGCATTCACCAGCCGTGAGTCCACCTTCTGGCTGAGCAGCACTCCAGCTGTAGGAGCCCACTGATCACTAGAGGGCAGCTCCTGCATTGAGTGTCTGCCCCCTGTGGTCAGTGTGCATCATAGCGACTTGTCATTCTGCTATAACGGTCACTGGACTTATTATATAGACTAGAGCCCGGTGCACAAAATTCATGCATGGAGATATATGTCCCTCAGCAGCCTGCAACTTCTCCAATCTGGGACCCCTTGAGGGATGTCTGACTTGGCACTCAGACATCTCTCTTACAATCCAGGACTGCTGGCTCCCAACTGCTCACCTGCCTGCCTTCCTGATTGCCCCTAACTGCTTCTGCCTGCCAGACTTATCACCCTGTAACCACTCCCCTGCCAGCCTGATTGATGCCCAACTGCTCCCCTACCAACCTGGTCACCCCTAACTGCCCTCCCCCTGCAGACCTGGTCACCCCAACTGCCCTCCCCTGCAGGGCTGTCTTCTCCAACTGCCCTCCCCTGCAGGCCTAGTCCACTCAAACTGCCCTCCCCTGCCAATCCAGTCACCCCTAACTTCCCTCCCCTGCCAGCCTCATTACTCCTAACTGCTCTCCCCTGCAGGTGTGGTCCCCCTCCCCCCAACAACTACCCTCCCCTGCTGGCCTGATCACCCTCAATTGCCCTCCCCTGCTGGCCATCTTGTGGCAGCAATCTTGTTCCACATGGGGGCAGTCATCTTTGACCACACAGGGGCAGTCATCTTCTGTGTTGGAGCGACAGTCAATTTGCATATTACTCTTTTATTAGATAGGATATGCATTACCTGTGGACACAGACAATAGGGTGATGAAGGGCTAGGGTGGGGGAGGAATCAGTGGAGGGGAGCATTGGGGGCGGAAATGGAGGCATCTGTAATACTGTTATGGGGCAACCAACCAGAGATGACCACCAGAGACTGATCAAAATGTATGAGCCTTTAATAAACTGGCCAGTGACTACAATAGCAGCACTCTACTGAGGTGAGGGCCGAACTGCAGTGCAGACCTCAGGTCTTACAGCAAATTTATACTCAAAAACCACAAGAGGAAGTTAGGACATTTACAATGACAACCCAATGGTGACAAAAGTTATTTCAGCTGTTTCCAAGGAACTCAGGGCACAAGTGCAAGGCCTGGGCATGCTTGGCCGGAGCTTGAACTGCCACCTCCTCCAAACTCCAACCCACCCATTGTTCAGTGACCTCCTCTACCTCCCTCTGTCCTAAGGCATCCTGCCTCCAGGCAGCAGAGGAGCTGTGCAATGTTTGCAGCTCAGAACAATACTATCAAAAATAAAGTTTTTAAAAAATAATACTTAACAATCCATGGGTAATGTAGGCATAATTATACTATTTAGTCAAATGCTGGTGTGAATAGTTTCCTTTCTCAAATATGAAGGATTTCTTCTTGACCTGCCTTCTATATATTAATTTGGAATCACTAATAAAAATGATTATAAATCACTTTGTAGTAATAAAACTGCTAAGCATGAAAATAAAAATTAAAAAAAATCATGGCTAACATTGCATTTTATATCCACTAGTTACTTTCCAATATACATATATAAATACACATGCATCTTTTTCCACCAAAAAAAAATTAAAAATGTGATCATACTAAGCAACATTGTCTTGCTTAAATCAATATTTGATGTTATTGTCAAAGTGGATTCCCAAAATTATCCCAAATCTGTCACACAATGCCAGCTCCATCGGCCTGGACAAACTAAAGCATTAAGACACACAGGGGAAGAACCTGGGACCATCAGCTCCTCCGCGTCAGCTCCTGTGCGGTTAAGGAGTGAACTTGGGCTATTTCTGACTCTTGCTCCCACATCCACACCAGACCTCCCTGGGTCCCAGCACTCCCAAACTCTCTGCTCTCCTTCCTGGTGCTCTGCATTCTTCCGGCTCCTCTGAGGAACATAGGTGTTAAGTTTCCTGGGAATATGGAGTCAGGAGGACTTCCCCAGAACTGAGTGTGCAGCTTTGCACATAAAAGAGTCCCTCCCAAGCCCTTCATAGGGAGTTGAGTTCTCCCTCCTCCTTCATCATCGCTGCCGTGCAGGCAACTCTTCAAGTTCAAGCTGTCATGAGATCCAATAAAGCCATCAAATCGACAAAATATTCTCACCAGGGTCTTTCGTCATATAAAGACAGTAGTGCCCAGGCCCAGCACTGACAAATAATTGGAATTTTTGCTATATGTTTTTCTCCTCTAAGGCATCCCACAGGCTTGGAGCTAAGAGGGTCACTCAAGAGTAGGCTCCCCCTTCAGGACGGCCTTCACCACACACAACGTGCCCTGGACACGAAACGATCCTTCCCCGCTGAGGCAGAGACGATGCTGTGTCTTCACCAAACTTTTTTTCCCTCCTGGTCTGTGATGGGGTTAATTTTAAGTGTCAACTTGACTGGGCCATGGGGATGCCCAGGCATATGGTCAAATATCATTCCGGGTGTGTCTGTGAGGGCACTTCTGTGCGAGGTTAACATTTGGATCACTAGAGTTAATAAAGCAGGTTACCCTTGCCAGTGGCGATGGGCCTCAGCCAGTCAGTAATGGGCCGGCGTAGAATAAGAAGGCTCACCTGCCTGCAAGTATGGGCGACTCCTCCTGCCTGACTGCCTTCAAGCTGGGGCATTTGTGGGAGCTTTTCCTGCCTCTGGACTTGGCCTGGAACTAAACCGGGGGGCTCTCCTGGGTCCCCAGCTTTCCCACTCAGATCTTAGGACTTGTGAGCCTCTATAATTGCATGAGCCAAGTCCTTACGATAAGTGTGTGTGTGTGTGTGTGTGTGTGTGTGTGTGTGTGTGTGTGAGATTGGTCTGTTTGGAGAACCTTGACTAATACATAGGCCAATAGAAAACCTCCTTTTCCTAGTCTCCTTTCATCTAGCTGGAGACATGTGCCTGGTGTTAGCCATTAGAAGGTGAGTGCAATTGCGGGGACAGAAAGTGAGGGCCTCAGAAGTGGAGCCACAGATTGCAAGGAGCCCAGGTCCAAGTCACTGCTTAGGAGGCAGCTGCTGGTCTGCATTGCACATGCATGATAAGAATGTTTGGGGTTTTCATATCACAAGATAGCCTGGGCTTCCTAAGCTACCCACTCTCTCCCTCGGGCTAACCTGCAATTCCACCCCAACTCACCTCTTATCAGCTCGAATCACTCAATCAGACCATCTTGGATTTCTTTCTGGACACAATGTCCTTCCTTTTTTCCTCACATTTTCCTGGCAGAAGAGGAGGTTTTCTTGGGGGAAACACACACACACACACACACACACACACACACACACACACACACGAGTGTAATGAAAGAGATTCCTGGGGGATGCAGTAAGAGCAAGGAAATGTCCCTGTGTATCTCAAATCAGCATGTTCCTTGGCTGCTGAGAAATGGGCACGCCTTGCCAGGCATCATATTTCTATTGGTTCTAGTTACCTGGATCACTAGGAGGCCTGGGTCACAAGCAACAGTTGTCCCCTGCCTCTCCAATCCCCCCAAGGAGTGCTAGATACATGATTTGGGGGGCTCAGTGCAAAATGAAAATGTGGGACCCCTTGTTCAAAAAGCAGGGAAAAGTGCCATGAAAGGTGCTCACACAAAGCTTTTCCCTTTCTTCCCCAGCCTCTCTCTACTTGGGATGGTTTGTGTGTGTTTTTAATTTGCTGTTTCATGTTTTAAGCTTAAAAAAAAAGAAAGAAAATTCTGAATCATTATGAATTTTACTTTTTAAGTTGTGCCATGTCAGTTTTGAAAGAAATGCAAGAACATTTTATTTGTATGTGGAATCATTGGAAGTGCTCAATTCATATTTTGTTCGTATAGGCATATGTATTTTGTTCTAACCAGCACAGTGGAAATACTGTAAAACACTAACTTAACTGTTTACATTTTACTTCTTGATGCACACACATTCCACCAACAACTCTATGGAAGACAGTGGCTTCCTTCGTACTCACTTTGAGTCTCCGTGAGCTTCCATACATCATGGGTCCACTGGGCTCTGTACATATGGGGTATCATGGAGGCTACATATGAATGGAGCAACAGGGAACAGGGACTGACATACACACAGCACACATCTCCTCTGCTCATGTGTATCACCATGGTTTCAATGGAGTTCACAAATGGAGCCTCCATAATTGCATGAGCTAATTCCTTACGATAGGTGTGTGTGTGTGTTTGTGTGTGTGTGTGTGTGTGTGTGTGTGTGTGTGTGTGTGAGTGAGAGAGAGAGAGAGAGAGAAAGATTGGTCTGTTTGGAGAACCCTGACTAATACATAGGCCAATACACACACACACACACACACACACACACACACACACGTGGAAAGATGAAATTGTTAAGAATTTCAAGATCTTGACAGAAGAGGACCAAACCAAGTGCCACGCCCTTCTGAGCACAAGAACATGAGAAGAGCAGTTACAGTGTTTGCACAGGCTCAAGCCTCGGACTGATGAGAGGGCACAGTCCTCTCATGACCACACGCAAGTCCCAGCTTGGAGGGCAGAGCCCTCCCAGCACAATTATAGCCAACAGCTGTAGTTGTAAGTTTGAATCTATGGTCCGAACATGTCCCACGTGCCTGAGTGATGTGGTCTTTATAGAATTCAGGTGCATGTAGTTGAGTGGGATTGAAACCCAAGAGAATGTTGTAAACATCTTGACCACGCCCTTACTTTGCCTCGTGGCATCTGCTATAAAATAAAGACACAGCTTGTAATTTGTGGTTCTGTCACTAGCTCTCTATCAGAGAGGGCAGTGTCTCACCGAGAGCCAGCCTTCATTCTCTTGTCTGTCTTTTCTCAATCCTTTACTGCCCCCACTCAGGTTCACCTTTGGCCATGCTGGCGCAGCACAGGAACGGCTTGATTGTACAAGTCACATACCCATGAATCCAGGGATGCCTTAAGGACATCTGATACTCTAAGCTTGTCTGGGAATGCTAGTACAGGGACCAAGCCTGATTCTCATGTGTTCCCAGGCCCCACATTGGTTTTCCTATACATCAAAGCTTAATGGGGTGATTCAGTGAACTCGAGCCATTTGTCTTTGTGCAGAGAAGATAGTCCAATCTTGGCCCAAAGTTCTCTGAAGTCTGAGGACACGTTTTCCCTGTAGTTGCTCAGCGAGCACTGCCCTCTGCTGGCTCCACTGGAGCATGTTTAAGTAAAACGGAATGCCTTGGATTATTTCAGTGCTTCTTGAACTTTCTATGGAACCGCAGAAAATCACCTGGTGGTCTTGTTAAAATGCAGACTTTAAGTCAGTAGGTCCTGGGAGAGAATTGAGATTCTGCATTTCTAATGGATTACCAGGAGACTGCTGCCCACGCACCACTGTTTTTTGTTTTAAGATTTTTATTGATTTCAGGGAGGAAGGGAGAGAGGGAGAGAGATAGAAACATCAATGATGAGAGAGACTCATTGATTGTCTCCTGCACCCCCGTACTGGGGATTGAACCCACAACACAGTCATGTGCCCTGACTGGGAATCAAATGGCGGTTGACCCATGAACAAGGAGGTCACAGTTCAATTCCCGGTCAGGGCACATGCTCCAGTTGTGGGCTCTATTCCCAGTAGGGGCTTGCAGGAGGCAGCTAATTGATGATTGTTTCATCATTGATGTTTCTCTCTCTCCCCCTTTCCCTTCCTCTTTGAAATCAATAAAGATTTTTTTTGGTCCATGGGACGAGGCTCAATCCACGGAGCCACCACAGCCTGGCCCTCATGCCACTGTTTGAACAGCACAGCATAAGATGCCTCCAGGCTTTCTGCTGTTCTGACCATTAGCTTTGTTTTCTAGGCCTGTCCATGGGACTTGGTTCTCTCCTCCACTTACTACCCTGCTCGGCTCCTGGGTCCCACACTCATTCCCTTCTCAAGTTGAAATTCCCAGTGGTCCTTCCTAGGTTCCCGTGCTCCCCAAGGGCATTGGCTACACTGCCAGGGACCAGCTTGTCCCAACAGCAGCACTAGGTGACACATGGAAGTTTGCTCCTGGGAACTCAGAGAATGCAGCCTTCATAGATGGCTCTGCCCAAAGAAACGGCTTGATTGGGCCCGGGGGGTGGGACCGACTAGGGGCACACCTACATGAGGCCTGGGCCTTCAAATCAATGAGTTCCTTTATTGCCCACCCATACTTACCACTGCCTGGCAATGCCGGGGGCTGAGACTCTGTAGGGAACTGCTTAATAAGACCCCATGTTGACTGAACCCGTCGTTGTGCCTGACTCTGTGCCACACTTTTTACCCAAAAGCCCCGTCTAAGGGATGGGTCTGGGTATTGGGAGACAAAGTCTTTCCAAAGTTCTTCATTGCAGGTTTTAATTTTAAGTGGCTTCCTTGACCATGTTTATGCTACCCAACTCTTGCGGAGACCAAAGCAGTCTTAGAGAGGTTGCATCTTGCCCTAACCAGTTTGGTTCAGTGGATAGAGCATCAGCCTGCAGACTGAAGAGTCCCAGGTTGAATTCTGGTCAAGGGCACATGCCTGGATTGCAGGCTCAGTTTCCAGTAGGGGGCGTGCAGGAGGCACACGATCAATGATTCTCTTGATCAATATTTCCCTCTTCCTTTCCTCTCTGAAATCAATAAAAATATATATTTTTAAAAGGTTCCATCTGTTATTCTAACTTCTTGTCCAGGAATAATAGGATCCACCACCTGCAGTACCTTTGGGCTAGTGTGTTTGTTAAAGTGGCAACTCCTGCCCAGCCTTGTGGCGCCATGTTTGAGTGGTTGACCCATGAACAAGGAGGTCACAGTTTGATTCCAGTCAGGGCACATGCCCTAGTTATGGGCTCCATCCCCAGTAGAGGGCTTGCAGGAGGCAGCTAACCAATGATTGTCTCATCATTGATGTTTCTCTCTTCTCCCCCTACCCCCATCCATTCCTCTCTAAAATCAATACAAATATATTTTAAAAAATTTAAGTGGCAGTCCCTGCACCACACTTCTCCCTACTTTCTCCTCTCTCCTCAGAATCACCCCAGGAGACAGCATGGTAGAAGAGGGGTGGATTCATCCCAGAGCCACCTGCACAGCTGCAAAGCCGGAAGCACAGGCCCTCACTCTCTTTCATCAGCTGCACTGCCCCATCTCCCCGTGCTCCAGCTGGGCAAACTGTAGCCCAGTCCCTTCGCCCAGCTCCCCTCCTTTGACCGCAGCCTCTTAGTCTTTCCCTCTTTTCCCCCTGTGTCATATTTTCTCTTTCCAAATTTTTGTCCCCCTTATCATCTTCCTGTCTCTTATGTTTTCTTTCCTCTGTTCCACCTCATCCTGCTGGTATTTCCCTCAAAAGTCCTGCTTTGTACCAAGTTCTCACTGTGCTCTGTTCTGCCCCTAATGTTCCATCTGCCCAGGAGGGTCTCCCAGCTGGTGAGAACTAGTGCCATGGCTGGTTTGTTTCCTTCCTGAGTGAAATAGGCACCCACTGCTTCCCAGCCCAGCGACCCTGTGTCCGGGAGCCCAGCTTGGGCAAAGGCTCTCTATGGAGCAGACAGCACAACAAACATAATGGTCCATTCTCTCAATACCAGTAGATATCTGTAACGCGATTCCTGATGGACTTTTCCAAATGGCCCGAACTTAGAGCTAAGACAAGGAGACTTCACGCTCCCCAAAGAGCTATACGTGAGTCAGGAACAGCATCACCTCTAAGCTAAGGGAGGGGTGATCGGATTGATTTTGCTCCCCCAGCAATCATCCCAGCACTCTTCACCCCCACTCTGTGTAAATGGAAGCATGGGGAGAGAGGAGGAAAACCTCAGGATCAACATGGTTGGATGTGGGAGAGACCTGTGGCTTTTCCCTCTCTTCTGCACGAATGAGGTCACCTTGCCTTAATGCCAACTGAGAGGGGCTCTAAAAGCACTACACGAGGGAGTCAAGAAATATGAAAAAAAGTGAGGTCGCTCTCCTTGGTGGGGAAGCAGATTTGTTGATCTTCCCAGGACAGAAACACGGGATGTGAGTGAGATGGGGAGCAGTCTGTGCGCTCACTGCTTGGCCTGGCGAGGGTGTAGGTTTTCCACAGAGGACACTGCAGACGGTAGCCAGGCCTCAATTGCCTTGCCATCTGGCCACCAGGTAGGCAGATGCCAGCAGAGGGGCTGGATGTCACACCCTCGGTGGGAACTGCGTGGGAGGAGGGCCAGCAGAGGCCACGCCAGAGAACACCTCCCACATCAGCACTCTTCAGTGGAGCGCTTCCACTCCCACCAGCCCGTAGCCCCCCCACACTCACACCTGTGCTCCACAAATGAGCCAACAGACATCCAGATGTCTGTCAGAGCTGGCATCCACAGTGGATCAGTTTTAGTCAGAGAAACAGAAAAACCAGTAGCAGCCAGGTACCTGAGAAATAGTTTGGCCTCCCTGCCATGTCCGCACCACTAGAGAAGCTGAAACTAGATGAGGCAAACTAGAGGGTAGAAGTGTTAGACCATATCTCCCTTCCTAGTATAAGTTTTTGGACCATGAGACGGGCCTTCACTGGAGTGACAGGAAGAGGTTGAAGGGGAGTTTTACACTGAAGTGCACTGTTAAGTTACTAGAAGTGATAAAAACAGAACTGAGGGATTTTCCCAAAGCATCCTGAAGTGATGGCAGGCAGATCTGACATAGTCCTGATGCGAAGGACGGGAGGGGGGAATGTTAGCTCCCAACCAACCAAGTTCAAACTATTCAAACATTGTTTATATGCATTTACAATATTAAGCAACACCATTCTGGATTTAGCACCGAGAAAGACACACACAGTTCTTGCCTTCGTGAAGTTTATATTCTAGGCTGGAGGACCACCCCAATGAAAATTAGTCATTTAATTTCATTCATGACAATGCTACAGGTGTCACCAAATATGACAACTGCTAGATAAAAGAGCCAGTGAGGGCGGAGCAAATGTAAACTAGGAAGATCAGATCTAGTTTTGAGGATCAGAAAGAACTTCCCTTTGGAATCAGAGTCTAAAAAATGGAATGTCAGGAGTGTGTGTGGAGAAGCCTTCAAGAAAGAGGAAAGGGTCTGGCCAGTGTTGCTCAATGGTTGGAGTGTCAACCTATGCACTGAAGGGTCACAGGTTCGATTCACCATCAAGGGTCCACATGTAGGTTGCAGATTCTATCTCCAGCCTCTGTCAGGGCACATGTGGGAGGCAACCAATGGATGTGTCTCTCTCACATCGATGTTTCTCTCTTTCTCTCCTTGCCTCTTTCTCTCTAAAAAAAAAAAAAAAAAAAAAAAAAAAAAATCAATGAGAAGCATATCCACAGGAGATGATTGGAAGGAAGGGAGGGAGGGAGGGAGGGAGGGAGGGAGGGAGGGAGGACAAAGGAGGATGAGGCAAGGTGCTCTGGGAGAAACAACCACCACCTGGTTGCTGGAGAGGTGTGAGTAGAAAAGTACCTAAGGAAAGCTATTGCTGCATTTCTAGATGGCAAATAGAGAGCCATCTTGGGTGGCGGTGCCTGAAAAATAAGCTGGTCCTCAAATAATATTTTTTACCATGAAAATTCTGGGGCTTTAATTTCATAAGAGTCAGGATCAGGTCAACGAGAGAAATCTGTTTTTCCTAATACAACTGAGGTCTACATGTTTCTTAGGAAAACCAGTGAGAAATTCAGCTGTCAGAGGGAGATTCAATGACAATGAAGTGGACCCATTTTCTCTCTCACCCTTTAGACTAGAGTTTAGCTTTCCTGGCTCCAAAATCAAGGAGAATGTCACTCAGCATCAGGCCAGAGCCAGGACATTTGTATTTCAGAAACATGAGAAAGGATTGAAAGAGTAGAAACTACCCCCTCCCACTCACCCCCACCCCCCTAGCATCTGGTTGTGGCAAGATCCCTAAACAAACAAACAAAATGTGACAAAGAATTTCATTGAAGAGTTTGGGAGTAACTTGAAGAGTCAGGAGAAAAACTGAACATTGGCACCGAGGTAATGAGATTTAATAGGCAAATTGTTAGGGAGATCAAGATGAATCATTTCCAATTTTTCTTCAGACCCGTGTCACCCTGCCTCATATGCAAATTCCTCTGGCCACTGTTCTTCCTAAAGTTCCCTGGGCTTTTGAGACCTACTGGACAATTCAATAAAGAATTTTCTGTAGATTCATGGCAGAGTTGGCTGTTCTTTTTCTGAGAAAATCTGCGAAAAACTAGAAAGGCAGAAGTTACTCTGAAACGGGGCAATAACCCCTCTCTGACCCCTTGTGTGGGCTCTGGAGACTCCGGTGAGGCTGGAGAAGATCCAGCCCAAAGAAAGCCAGAGATAGTGGTAGCATTGGAAAGATCTCTACGTCAGCACTACCGAGACACTGACCTAATTCTCACCTCCCACTCCTCCTGCCTCGCACCATCACCAAAGACACAAAACTGAATTCAGGAAACACTACTTAGGAAAAGGAAAAGCTTGCCATTCCTGAGATTCAGACTGAGAGACCAGTGTGTCTGAAAGAGCTAGAGAAAGCATGGCAAGAGATGAGACCAGTGGCGTCCGGGGGCCATGGAAGGCGGGATCCTATGTAAGAATTTTGTCCTGAGGACACTGGTCAGCCATTGGTGGACTTCCCGCAACAGAGGAACATGGCTAGGTTTGTGCTGTGAAAGATTGCTCTCACTGACATATCAACAGTTCCAAGGAAGTTCCAGATATTTGTAAAAGTGGTTCTATGTGGACTTTCTGCAGGATGAGGAGGGGAATTCGCAAATTGTAAAATTTGAAGTATTTCCTTGGCGGGAAAAAGCCAGTTATTAAGTTAGCATTATTTTATGAATATTTTTTATAAATTTTTTTTCTAGATATGGGATAACTAATTTAATACTGAGAATTTATATGTAGAACCATGGACCTCAGAAACGATGGAAAATGTATATACTTATATAATTTTATTATGTGTTTATATATGATAATAAGATCAATATAAATATATTTATATACTGAAAAATATATATTTTTATACAGAGGAGAGAAAATAGGTTCAAAGTGTGACTAAAATGGAAAAAAAGCTAGAGGAGAATTTGAAACAAATTCTCAGAGTCATCTTTGTCATTATCTTTCTTTTGGAATATTTCTTATGGAATGTCCTAAAAACTGCATGTTGAACTACAAAGTAAATATGCCTCTATAATTAGAATTCAGATCAAGAAACTTATTATTAACTTTTAATATATTTAAAAAATCTAAATATGTATTAATTAGGCCAATTAAAGGGGGGAAGTGTAAAATCACTTCAATAAATGAATAAAAGATGTAAAAAATTTGACAATGATTTTAATCAACCTAGAAGATGAGAATTTACTTAACCTGCAAAGAGAATTTCACATTCTCTCCCCTGCCGCCTCTCTCTCTTATACACGCAAGCGCGCGCACGCGCACACACACACACACACACACTCACACACAGTAAATGGTAGCAAAAATGGCAGAGTAAGGATCTCCAAAAGTTCCCTCATTCATAAAAGCCATGAGAAAACTATTAAAACAAATAGTCAGAACAAACTTTTTTGGAGTTCTAGAAATTAATTAAAATAACTAAACGTTTATAACAATTCAAGGAGTGTATATTCAAGAAAAATGTCTAAAGCCAAGTAAGAATAGTTACCTCTGTGGCATTTTATCTTGTCTTACTCTTCATCCCCTCTCTTGCCTAATAACCAACACCCCACAATCATGGTGAAAACCAGTAGGCTTGTAGCCACTGTAGGAGCAGAAAGGGGTTGGAGTGCTTTCAAAGCCTCATTCCCAGAGAGCTATTTCTATCTGATTTATCTGGTTGTTCCTTGAAGAACCCCACTTGCAAGGCTGGCTTTACTGGATCTGACTGGAAATCACACAGTATGAAAGCCTTTTCCCTCAGGGTGCTTGTAAAAAACAATTAGATGCACTTCTGAGATGGTGGGATAACAGTCCTGTTCTTATACTGTTGAATCAATCAATAACAGAAGAAAGCTTCCATGAATCTATGATATAAAAAAAAAAGCGTAATATGCAAATGGACTGAACAGCTGAACAGCAGAGCAACCATCTGGACGTCCTTTTGGACACAGACACAACTGCGAAGGCCTTCTCTTGTATGAATTTTGTGCATAGGGCCTCTAGTAACAGATTAGAGGTTCTGCCCCACAAATGTCTTTTCATTCCAGTTTCTAGGCAACAGGAGCACATCCTTTCTCTATTGTGTCATCCTCTGAGACAGGGCAGAAATACAGGGTAGAAGGCTCTCTTCCAAACACAAATTTGTGGCATTTCCATGCTGAGAATCTTTCGTTGACAGGCTCCTTTGAAGGCTGAAAGGCTACTGCTGATCACCATGTGAAATGGCTTCTACAAAATTCTCCTGCCTAATTTCTAGTCTGGCTCCTCCCCTTTCTGCAAATGCTACGGCCTTCCTGGATTACTTGCAGTTCCCCAAACTCATTCTGGGCCTTTGCTCAGTTTTTACCCTTCTTGGAATCTCCCCTCCCCTCCTGGTTTCCTAACAAACTCCTACTCATTTGTCAAGATTCAAACCAAGTGTTGCTTCTCCAGGGCCTTCAACCCACTTCTTTAGGATGAGACTCTCTTCCTCCCCCATACATCCCTTCTTCCCATCCCCTACGTGCAGAGAGTGATACAGAAAAGATTGGGAAATCATCAGCAGGGCCGCCCACAAAAATCTGCATTTCCTGGTATTTTCTTTTATCTTAGAAGACTAAGAGAGGGAAGGAACATGCCCCAGGACACGTAACAAATTAGCAGCAGAGTCGAAGTTGGAGATCAAAGACACCTTCTCCTTCTTTTGGGATCTGCTAATAATCACTGGGCTTGACCCATTACCCCCTTATGTTCATAAAGGTCTCCTAGATTCTCTCAAATTTCACCCCATTAAATTTTGCAGGGTCTGCTACGATAGCACCATTGAAAAGCTTGTTGACACATAGTGAAAGCACTGGAATGGAAACGTATTTAGTCTAAAGCCTTATACCTAACACCTAGAACCACAATGGAAGGCTTCATAGAGTCAAGAAAGGAGCATAACCTTTGTAGGCAGTCTTGGATTTGAGTTCCAAACACACCAATTGGCAGTTTTAGAACCTCAGGAAAGTAAACTTTCTAGCCTCAGTTTCCCCATGTGAAAAAAACCTGGGTGACTTTTTCATTAAGATTAAATAAGATAGACTCAGTAGATCACCCAGCACCGAGTCTGGCATACATGAAGTATTCAATAGCCTCAGTTGCCTTCTTCTCATGCTGCTCCTTCTTCTCTCCCAGGCTCAGGACTTCAATTTGACTGAATCAAGACACGTTCTCTTAGCCCAGTGTTTTTCAACCTTTTTTGGGCAAAGGCACACTTGTTTCATGAAAAAAATCACAAGGCACATCACCATTAGAAAATGTTAAAAAATTTAACTCTGTGCCTATATTGACTATATATAAAGTAATTCTCTTGAATAGGAATCAAATAAACACAAAGAAAGTATTTTATAATTACTTTATTATGAAATATTAAGTAAACAAAATAGTGAAAAATTATAAAATTCTTGTCTTGTCTGCACCTACGGCACACCAGGCAACATCTCGCGGCACACTAGTGTGCCGCGGAACAGCGGTTGAAAAACGCTGTCTTAGCCTAAACTTTTCCAAATCCTATATAATAAAAGTGTAGTAAGCAAATTGTCCCTTCTACTGGGAGCTCGACCTGGGGGCGGGCCGGCCAGGGGGAAGAGAGGGAAGCCCTGGCCGGCAGCCGCTAGGAACCCTACCAATGGTGAATTTCATGCACCGGGCCTCTAGTCTAAAATAAGAGGGAATTGATTACATGTTCTGTGTGCCAAAACCTGAACCTTCCTTTTATTCTTCTTCCTTTATTAATCATGCCATTCAAGTCTATGGACTCAGCCCAAAGCTTGCCCTTGGTTGCCACCTGTACCACAGAGGTTTGCTCTTAGAGGAAGTAGAGAGGGGTTGAAAGAAATCTGGGGCAATGCAAATTTGGTGGCTAAATAGGACTTCCCTGGGTCTGATAATTTCCAAAATGCTTCTGAGATATAATTTCAGTGATGATGTAGAATAGTTGTAATTAGTATGTTCATTCCATAAATATTTTTAGCACCTACTGTATGTCAGGTATTGTTAGAGGGGGAAAACACGAATATAGAGAAAAAGGAAGGTCAGTCATGGGGAAGGTATACTGACCTAGACCCAAGAGACCCGCTTTTGGTCTTATTCCCTCTTATTTTAGACCCAAGAGACCAGCGTCTCAAAAACTAGTCATAAGACCTCTGGCAAGTCCTTCAAAGGTGTTAACCTCTCAGTTTCAGTTTTCTGAGGGTGAGATGAAATGTGGCTTTTAAGACTTTTTTTTTTCTTCAATATATTTTATTGATTTTTATTACAGAGAGGAAGGGAGAGAGATAGAGAGCTAGAAATGTCGATGAGAGAGAAATATTGACCAGCTGCCTCCTGCACACCCCCCACCGGGGATGTGCCCACAACCAATGTACAGCCCTTGACCGGAATCGAACCCGGGACCCCTCAGTCCGCAGGCCGACACTCTATCCACTGAGCCAAACCGGTTTAGGCAGCTTTTAAGACTTTTTATTGTTGTTGCTTGTTTCTCCAGATTATACTTTTCACCTGAAATTCAGCTCTGTATGTTCAAATACCCCTTAGAAATCTTCATCTGGATGGACCATAAATATGCCAACTGAGCATATCCACGCCAAAAACAAAACAAAACAAAACAAAAAAACTAATCTTATGTTCTTGCTCCCAATTTTATCTCAAAGTTATCTCTACCTCTTATACTTGCTATCTCAGAGAATGGCATTGCTATATACCTGGATTTTAGCATCTTTGTTCATCAGGGACATTGGCCTATAATTCTCTTTCTTTGCAGTGTCCTTATTTGGTTTTGGAATTAGGATAATGCTAGCCTCATAAAGAGCTTGGAAGTGCTCCTTCCTCTTGGAATTTTTGGAATAGTTTGAGGATGGTAGGTGTTAATCCTTCTTTGAATATTTGCTAAAACTCCCCCATGAAGCTGTTTGAACCTGGGCTTTTGTTTGCTCGTAGTTTTGTGTGTTTTTTTAATTACTATTACTGCTTCCATTTCCTCCCATATTTTTGGCCTGTTCAGGTTTTCTGATTCTTTCTGATTCAGTTTTGGGAGGTTGTATTTTTCTAGGAATTTGTCCACTGCATCCACATTGTCCAGCTTGTTGGCCTATAGTTAGTTGTCCATAGTATTTTTATACAATCATTTGTATTTCTTTGTTACTTCTCCGCTTTTGTTACTGATTGTATTTATTTGGGTCCTCTCTCTTTGTTTCTTGATGCGTCTGGCTAATGGGTTATCAATCTTGTTTATTCTTTCAAAGAACCCATTCTTGGTTTCATTGTCATAGTCTCCACGTCATTTATTTCTCCTCTCATCTTTATTATTTCCTTCCTTCTACTTACTCTGGGCTTTCGGTGCTCTCTTTCTAATTCTTTAAGTTACAAGGTTAAATAGTTTATTATTAATTTTTCTTGTTTTTGAGGTAGGCCTGTAATGCTATGAACTTCCCTCTCAGGACTGCTTTTGCTGTTTTCCAGAGATTTGGGGTTTTTGTATGTTCATTTTCATTTGTTTCCAAGAATTTTTTTATTTCTTTCTTGATCTCAGTGGTAACTCATTTATTATTTAATAACATGCTATTTAGCCTGCATATGTTGGATCAATCCCTTTAGGATTATATAGTGACTTTTTTTTTTTAGTGTTTTTACTGTAGTTGAATTCTAATTTTGTTTTATTGTGGTCTGAGAAGTTAGTTGATATTATTTCAATCTTCTTGAGCTTGTAGAGACTTGTGAGTCCTAACATGTGGTCTATCTTTGAGAATGACTCATGTGCACTTGAGAAGAATGTATATTCTGCAACTTTGGGGTGAAATGTTCTTTAAATGTCAATTAAATCTATCTAATCCAGTGAGTCCTTCAGAATAACTGTTTCCTTGTTAATATTTTGTCTGGAAGATCTATCCAGTGAAGTCAGCAGGGTGTTAAAGTCCCCTACTATAACTGTATTGTTGTTGATCGCTCCCTTAAAGTCCTCTAGAAATTTTCTTTTAAATATTTAGGTACTCCTATATTGGGTGCATATACAGTATGTTTTCCAGGATTATATCCTCTTGTTGGATCAATCTCTTTAGTATTATGTAGTGACCTTTGTTGTCTTGTGATTGCCTTCATTCTGAAGCCTATTTTGTCACATATGAGTATAGGTACCCAGCTTTTTTTTTTTTTTTTTCATTTCTATTTGCCTGGGAAATGTTTTTTCCATCCCTTCACTCTTCACTCTCATCTTTTATTCTGAAGTGGGTTTCTTGTAGACAGCATATAATTGGGTCATGTTTTTGTATCCATTCAACTACCCTATGTCTTTTGATTGGAGCATTTAATCCATTTATATTTAATGTTATTATTGATAGTAACTTATTTATTGCCATTTTAATTCTGTATGCCTCTGTTTCCCTCTCTCTCTCTCTCTCTCTCTCTCTCTCTCTCTCTCTCTCTTCTCATTAAAGCAGTCCCTTTAACATTTCTTGCAATGCTCTTTTGGTGGTGATAAACTCCTTTATCCTTTTTTTTTTTCACCATCTATTTTGAATGTTACCTTTGCTGGATATAATAATATTATTGGTTTCAGATCCTTGCTTTTCATTACCTTGAGTACTTCATGACATTCCTTTCTGGCCTGTAGAGTTTCTGATGAGAAATCAGCTGACAGCCTAATAGAAGCTCTTTTGTAAGTAACAAATTGCTTCTCTCTTGCTGCCTTTAAGATTCTCTCTTTGTCTTCGATTTTTGGCATTTTAATTATGATATGTCTGGATGTGGTTTTTCTTGCTTGGGACTCTATGTATCTTGAACTTGTTTGACTTTTTCCTTCACCAGGTTAAAGATGTTTTCTGCCATTATTTCTTCAAACACATTTTCTATCCCTTGCTCATTTTCTTCCCCTTCATGTAAATAAATTTTTCTTTATTTACACGAATATTATTACATTTTATGTTGTCCCACAGCTCCATTAAGCTGTCCTCCTGTTTTTTAATTGCGTTTTTCCTTTTGGTTCTCTGATTGAGTGATCTTTTCTACCCTGTCTTAAAATTCACTGATCCAACCCTCAGCTTGCCTTAATCTGCTATGTATTCCTTCCAATGTATTCTTTATTAGTGCTATGTCATTTTTATTTCTGACTGTTCTTTTATCATAATTACTCTATTTTTTCTCACACTGTTAAGCATCTTTACCATCATTATTCTGAACTCTATATCAGATAAATTTCTTATCTTCATTTAATTTATCTCTTCTTCTGGAGAATTCTCTTGTTCCTTCATTTTGGGGTTATGTGTTTGTTTTTTGTCTCCCCATTTTTGGGTTTGTGTTTACACTGAGTGGCCAGATTACTATGATCTCTGAATGCATAATAATCTGGACACTCAGTGTATTTGTATCTCAAATTGAGTACCAAAAGTATTCTGACTTTTACTGGAGATCAACCACCTATTTGCCCTGAGCTTTCTATCAGCCAGTGCAAAGGGGAAAGCTGATCAGGTGCATGATTTATAGTATCTTTGATATCAAATAAATGAGGTACTCAAGAGAAGTACACTGAGTGGCCAGATTATTATGTGTTCAGAAATCATAATAATCTGGCCACTCAGATTAGGTAGATCTGCTACAAGTCCCAATCTCTAATGCAGGATATTAAAGATTGTTTCTGATTGACTCTGAGTCCCCTTTTTGGGGCTATCAGCAATCCACAGCTTGTGGCTCCCTCTGCTGGGGCTGGATGCCTTTGGAAAGGACAAGATCTTCTACCAGGGTCTTCTTTTCCTAGCTCAGAAGATCAGACAAAGACTCAAAGCCTCTGCCAGAACTCTTAATTGTTATGAGCCTTGATGGGCCTTAGGCCTTGGACCTCAGGGTAGGGGAAGAGTTCTTCCAATAGGGTTTGGTTACTGCCTTTCCCCCAGGCCAAAACCACCTGGATGGCAAAGGTCCATAGGAGAAAGGTGCTCTCTGCAGAGTGAGGGAATGCCTCAGCACAGGAAACCCAGGTAGCTGCCCTCCAAGCTCCAACCCTAGAGCCCCAACCCTGGACTCTCCTCACACAGCTCCAGGTCACTCTGCCCTTTCTCTGCCAGAGCCCAAGGTGAGTGGCTGCACACGAAATTTTGTCCATTGGTCCTTTAAAAGGGTACTTGCATTTCTAGCTGTCTCTGGCTGGCAGACAGCAACCCTGCTGCTTTTCACAGCCATGTGAGCTTCTTTTTTTTTAAAAATATATTTTATTGATTTTACACAGAGAGGAATTGAGAGGGACAGAGAGTTAGAAACGTCGATGAGAGAGAAACATTGACCAGCTGCCTCTTGCACACCCCCCATCGGGGATGTGCCCGCAACCAAGGTACATGCCCTTGACCGGAATCGAACCCGGAACCTTTCAGTCCGCAGGCCAACGCTCTATCCACTGAGCCAAACCGGTCCCAGCCCATGTGAGCTTCTTTCTCAGTTTTGGTTCGCTGGGTTGGGGGTTAGACCCCAGAGTTCCCAGTGGGAACTCCCCAGAGCTGAAATATCTCTCCAGACTGTCAGCTGCTGTCTGTGGGAGCTCAGCCACCCCTTTCAAGTCTCCACACTTCTTACCAGTCTCTATGAGGTCTCCACTTTCTGTCCTTGGTAATGAGCTTCTTCCCAGCTAGTCTTCAGTTGATTTTTCAATGGGTTTTTTTTTTTTTTAATTTTTTTAAATTGTATTTCTAGTTTGGTCCTGGTAGCTTCCACTCACTCTGACACCATTTTTAATCTGAGGGTCATTATTTAATTACTCATTCCCGCCTCCAGAAAATCACGAGAATAATAGACACAGAATGAAAAAGTGACACCACATGTCAGGCGCTGTGATGAGCATCTTGCTTACATTAATATCATGTAGTTCTCCAGCAGTTCTATGAGGTGGTTCCTCATCTTAACAATGTGACTGTTGGGGGAAAAAAAACAACAAAAAACAAAACAAAAAAAAAAACAATAAAGGCTCAGAGATTACATAACTTGTCCAAGGTTGGATGACTTATAAATAACAGACAAGGGATTTGAACCCAAGTCTCTCCAACCACAGAGCCAGAGTTCTGAATCAGTCTACTTTAGTGCCTTGAAAACAAAGATTTGCTTGCTTGAAAGCAGTTGTGATAAGGTTAGAAAACTATGGAATTTTTTCTTTACTTAAACAAGAACTTTTCAATGTTGCATTACGTTTGCAATTTTAAAAAGAGGCAACAAAATTCTAATGTTTAAAAATCCCTTTTTCTTAATATGCTGCTCTTAGAAATGATGCGAAAAAGTCATTCAAGTGGTTTATAATTAAGTGTCTTAGTCCTTATATAATTACATCATTAGAAGATGTTTAGAGTCACTTTTTAACCCAATGGAATGGTTTTCTCATGGTTAGTGCCAGAGTAGGCAGATGGATGGATGGATGGATGGATGGATGGATGGATGGATGGATGAAAAGAGGAAGCTACTGGACTTCTTCCATGTGCTTCATCTGGGACCTTTGCCACAATTCACTGCTTTTTCTAGTGATCCCAGCTAGAATTTTTCACTGAAGCTTTCTCATCTATAAGCTTGGTTTGACAAACTGCTCAATTATCTTAGCTTTTCCCTCTTTCCTGACTGGCTTCAGGTCAGCCTGCTTCACTGGTGTGACAACACAGGACTCCCTGTTCTTGGCTCCATACATGATCTCATGCAGCATGCAGCTCCACTTCCCCAGATGTCTCTGTGTCTCAGGGAATCACCTGGTGCTTAGGAGCCATTAGTATTCAGAGAGGAAGGAATTCATCTTGCTCCTTATCAGCTTTTGCAGGAGGAGTGCTCAGTAGACTTGCCAAAGAGCCTTCCAGAACTGTTGAAGAGGAGAGCTTCATTTGAGTTTTGTTTGGAGGGAGGAGCCAGCTGACAGTGGTTCCCAGGAGTTCTAAAATACTTTGGAAATTATTGCTCTATTTATCACTGTCTAAGACAATTGATCAGTGCTAGGGGAGGCAACGTTTGGTGCCCAGAAAAGGTCACCTGTCCTTCCTCAGAGGAGTGGTGTGGTGTGGGGATTTCCCTTTCTCTAGCAGCGTATGCCAATAGAGAGCAGGCTAGCAAACCTCATGGCTGCCATGTAGGATCATTTGAGGAATACTAGGAAGCACCTCTAACCCTACCAAGAATGCTCTTTGAGACTGCAGGGACATGAGAAGTTCAGAGTCAGTCTAGGGAAGACCTCCGAAGGGGAGAGATCCCCACATATTGGCTTTGGGGTCTGGAAGGATGGCAGGAGCATCAGTGGAACTGACAAGAATTTAGGGAGGAAATCTTCAGATGAACCTCCAGGCTCCAGTGCCCTGAACTGGGTTTGAATTCTGGAGGAGACAGTGGGGTGGAAAATTTGGTGAAGACCTTGGAGTGGGCAATCTCAGCACCACAAACCTTATATAATTACATCACTAAACAATGCTTTGAGTCACTAGGTGACTAGGTGTCACTTAGAGTCACACTGAGCCACGTCCCCAGCTCACCTCCCTTGGCCTAGGTTACACAGCACATTTATCAGCTCAGGAAGGTGACCAGCTGACATGAATTCTTAGGGTAAAAATAGTGGATAAAACCTGGGCCTGGATATGAGCTAGAGCCACCTCATAGCCTCGTTTCCTTTTGTCCCCCCTCAACCCCCTATAACCCCTACTCACAGCAGAGCTGTCTGGTCCACTGGTTTGCTCAGCCTCCATATCAGACACCTGCCCTGTGGGTTCCTCATCTCACCCAACAGCGTGTTTTTCCCAGTGCTTTCCCCAGGCCAGTTTTAGACTCTGTGATAAGGTCTCCTAGGAGATGTTTCAGAGTTGGGGGAAATTTTGTATTTTCTTTTTTTTTTTTTTTTTTTTTTTAACTTATTCAGATAAATGTGCTTACAATGGCTCCAAGTGGCCAAGAGATCTGGCCTGCCCTTCAGTAACCTTACCCTGTAGGTCTGCCTCATGTTATAAGGACCTCTGGTCAGAAGCCATGAGGAGGATAACAATTGGTTGAGAAGCACCTTCAGGAAGGTCACTTTGCCACAACTTACCGAAAAGTGTCAGGAGAGTAGCAAGTCTTAGGGGCAGTTACCAGTTCCATTACACTTCCCATGAAACATTGCCTCTGGGACAGACAAAGGCAAGGGCACCAGGAGAATCCTGGGTGACCACCATTTCCTGCCCCTCCCCCCATCCTCTGTGACAAGCAGCACTCTCTTTCCTGAGGCGATGTGGAGCCCACCCTGACCCTGAGAAGGATGACAGGCTCACTGAAAACAGCTCTCCCCACACAGCCTCGGGTTGGCTGCATAAAGAGACCATCTCCCACTCTTAAACAGGAGGACATAATGTGCCGAACATTCGTAATTTGTGTCCTTTGTCTCTAATTGATCAATTTTGCTGATCTCTCAAATATCATTGATTTTTCTCTATAGATTTCGAGTTTGCAATTTCATTGCTTTCTGTTCTTTTTTTATTCTGCTTTGAATTTAATTTGCTCTTCTTTTTCTAGTTTCTTTTTAAATTATTGTTTAAAGTATTACATAGAGCAGCAGTTGGCAAACTGTGGCTCGCGAGCCACATGTGTATGTCTCCTTTTTCTCCCATTGACCTCTTCCCGGCCCCCCACCCCACATGCCCTCAACCCCCTGGTTTCTGTGTCCATTGGTTATGCTGATATGCATGCATACAAGTCCTTTGGTTGATCTCTTACCCTCCCTCCAATCACACCACCACCTCCTTCCCTCTGAAGTTTGATGGTCTGTTCCATGCTTCTCTGTCTCTGGATCTGTTTTTGTTCATCAGTTTAGATTATTGGCTTTTAGGTATTTCTAATATAAGCATTCAGTGCTATAAATTTCTAATATAAGCATTCAGTGCTATAAATTTCTTTGTAAATACTACTTTGCTGCATTCTACAAATTTTGATAATTTGTGTTTTCATTTTCATTTTGCTCAAAAATTTTTAAAATTGTGTTGGGATTTCTTTCTTTAACCCATTTGTTATTTAGAAGTGTGTTGTTTAATCTCCACTGGAGTCTTAGTCATTTTTCTTTTATTGATTTCTAGTCTAATTCCACTGTGGTCTGAGAGCAGATACTGTATGACTCCTATTCTTTTAAATATGTTAATGTGTGTTTTATGGCCAGGAAGATGTTCTGATTGGTGAATGTTTCTTGTGAGCTTGAGAAAAAATGTGTATGCTGCTATTGTTAGATGAAGTACTCTATAGACATTCATTATACCCAGTTGATTGGTGGTGCTGTTGAGCTCCACTCTGTCCTTTCTTTTAAAAAACTTTTTAAATTGATTTTTTTACAGCAGGTAAGGGAGAGGGATAGAGAGGTAGAAACATCGATGAGAGAGAAACACCGATCAGCTGCCTTCTGCACACCCCATACTGGGAATATGCCCGCAACCAAGGTTCATGTCCTTGACTGGAATGTACCTGAGACGCTCTATCCATTGAGCTAAACCGGTCAGGGCCACTCTGTCCTTACTGATTTCCTGCCTGTTGGATCTGTCCATTTCTGATATAAGGGTATCAAAATCTTGAATTATAATAGTAGACTTATGTATTTCTCCTTACAGTTCAATCAGGTTTTGCCCCACATATTCGAAGCTCTGTTGTTAGGCACATACATGTTAAGGATTGTTATATCTTCTTAGAGAATTGATCCCTTTGTTATTGTGCAATGTCCCTCTTTTTCTCTGATAGCTTCCATTGCTTTGATGTCTGTTCTGTCTGAAATTAATATAGCTAATTTGTGGGGGGTTTTAATTAGTGCTAGCATGTTCTTTCTTTCTCCATCCATTTACTTTTAACCTATATATGTCTTTATACTTAAAGTAGGTTTCTTGTTGACAACATATTGTTGAGTCTTGTTCTTTTAAAATATATTTTTATTGATTTTAGAGAGAGAGAAAGAAACATTAATGATGAGAGAGAATCATTGATTGGCTGTCCCTCACATGCTCCCCACTGGGGATGGAGCATGCAACAAAGCCTATGCTCTGACTGGGAGTTGAACAGTGACCTCCTGGTTCATAGGTTGATGCTCAACCACTGAGCCATGCCAGTCAGGCTGTTGAGTCTTGTTAATTCACTCTAACAATCTCTGTCTTTTAGTTGGCTCATTGAGACCATTGATATTCAGCCTGATTATTGATGTAGTTGAATTAATATTTGTCATATTTTCACTACTTTCTATTTGTTATCCTTGCTCTTTGTTGCTATTATTGTCTTACACTCTTTTTCTGCCTTTAGTGGTTTTATCTTTTCCCTCCTTTCTTAATATATTAACTGTACATTTTTTTTTTTTTTTTTTTTTTTTTTTTTTTTTTTTTTTTTTAGTGGTTGCCTTAGATTTTGCAATATACATTTACAATCAATCCAAGCTCACTTACTGCTTCATGGGTATGAATACTTTTTAATAATAATAATAAAAAATCCTAATTCCTCCCTCTTTTTCCTTATATCATTACTGTCACACATTTCACTTATATTACTTATATTACAATACAAGCACAAAGGAGTGTGCGCACACGCGCGCGTGCATGCACACACACACACACAAACACACACATATATATGTATACATTAGAGGCCCAGTGCATGAATTCGTACACCAATGAGGTCCTTTGGCCTGGCCTGTGGGATTGAGCCTAAACCAGCTCTCTGACATCCCCCAAGGGGTCCAGGATTGTGAGAGAACAAAAGCCAGGCCAAGGGACCCCACCAGTGCACAACTGGGGCCAGGGAGGGATGCGGGAGGTTGGCCAGCTGGGAGGGCTCCAGAGCATGTCCAGCCCATCTCTCTCAGCCCCGATTGGCGGGGACCCAGCAGTAAGCTAACATACCAGTCAGAGCGTCTGCCCCCTGGTGGTCAATGCACATCATAATGAACGGCTGAGCAGCCTTAGGATATCATTAGCATATTATGCTTTGATTGGTTGAACTGCCAACCAGACAGCCAGACACTTAGCTTATTAGGCTTTTATTATATACATAAGCACACATAATTGAATATATTATTGCTATCCTTTTAAACAATGTGCTATCTGTTAGATCAATGATGAGTAAGATTAATACAAGTTTTTATTTTACCTTTCTTTATTTCTTTTCTGATGCTTTTTCTTTGTTTATGTAGATCTGAGTTTCTGATATATATTATTAGTATTTTCCTTCTTCCTAAAAGACTTCTTTTTAACATTTCTTGCAAGTCGAAACAACTGGCACTGAATTCCCTTAATTTTTGCTTGTCTAAGAAAGTCTTTATTCCTCTAATTATTCTGATCTCCATATGGAGGCCCATTTGGAGAGTGAGTTTGAGCTGTTAAAATGGACTTTAAAAACCTTAGCCTGGTGCCCTAACTGGTTTGACTCAGGGGATAGAACATCAGCCTATGGACTGAAGGGTCCCAGGTTTGATTGTGGTCAAGGGCACATGTACAGGTTGAGTGGGGAGTGTGCAGGCAGCAGCTGATCAATGATTATCTTTCATCATTGATGTTTCTATCTCTCTTTCCTTCTCCCTTCCTCTCTGAAATCCTATATAATAAAAACCTAATATGCAAATTGTCTCCTCAGGCAGTCATTTGACCAGGAGAATGGGAGTTTAACCACTTGCTATGACTTGTGCTGACCACAAGGGGACGATGTGGAACATGGCGGGCATCAGCAATGCAGCAGTGGAGGTGCTGCCAGCCCCAATGGGCCCAGATGAGAACAGGACCGAGGCAGGATGGTCGAGCAGGTGAGCAGGCGGGTGCAGGCAGGGGCCTGATCACCCCCCAAATCCTCATGCAGATGGTGACCAGTAACATCAGGGGGCAAGGCTGCTGTCCAGCTCCCAGGTGCTGAGAAAGCCCGGTGGGGCTCTCAGCCCCGACAGATTGCCCCACAGGTGAGATGGTGGAACAGGTGAAAGGGAGGCACCACGTCAAGGCAGGGTGCCAGGCAGGGCTACAGGGCTATGAGGCTGGGGGCACAAGCTGGGGCCCAATCTCTGCAGGCCACCCCAAGGGACCCCACTCGGGCACAAATTCATGCACCAGGCCTCTAGTAAATAATATATCTTATTAAAAACAAAAAAAAAAACAAAAAAAACACTTGCCTGGTTTTTTAGACGAGTTCGGGCGCGTTCAGGGTGGTATGGCCGTAGACTTGCCTGGTCTTTTAAAGACTCCTTGTGAGCAACTTAATAACATCTTTCCAAGGTTTAATTCTTATACAATAGCATAATTCATGGAAAAGCACATCATCTTTTTTTCTGTTGTTTCTCCTTAACAAAAATTTAGACACAAGCTCAAAAATAAAGGCGGTCCCTCCAAACAACCACAGAGCTCCCTAAATTCTACCACGTTGTGTCCGGCAGGGAAGTTAAGTTTCTGACAACTGATCTGCCCTTGCCCACCCATCTCTCTATGACTTTGACACCAGGACCTGCCTGCATGTAGGGGTGTTCTCTGAAAGTATTGGTGCTGGGGGGGGGGGGGGGCGGGGGGGTGTGGAATCAGAATTAAGAGGTCCATTCACTCAATGAAGTTCAGTCATCCAAGTTTCACTTGGACCTGCCTTACCCAAATTTGGGAGTGAGCTGACAAAACTTCCTTTCCTTTGAACTCTAGGAAGGGGTACCAGTTAGAACTGCCCAGAAAACTCGGTACCCCTTTGCTGGAGACAGCTAATAAGGGGAGCACATTTCTGCGGTTGTACAAGGGTTTGGCCAGAATGACCACACAGCTTCTTCCCGGCTTTATGGTGTAAGCACCTGACTCGAAGTTCTTGGGAACAACAAAGTGATTTAAGGCCTGAGAGGAATGAGCAATTCAGAAGACACAGAAAGTCCCGCTAAGACAGGAAGCCTGTCAGTGCCTGATCTAGTCTTGCAGAGTCAGGACTGCTTGGTAGAGCTCACTTCTGCCGTGCCGTTTACAAGCAGCTGCCGCCCGGGCTCCTGTCATCAAGCTCCTTCCTTCTCTTCACTGATGGATCCCAGGGGGCTTCTCTCCTGGAACGTCCTGCTGTTTCTCTCCCTGGCGTTTGAAAGGAGCTGTGGAACAGGTGAGTGCTCATGCGGGTCAGGGTTGGAGACCTGGTATGACTTGCAATGGAGCCAGCCAGCCCCGGGGAGTAACAGGAGTCGCGGTGGCCAGGGGCTGTGGTTCAGCTGCCTCTTCCTTAGGAACCAGCTGGGAGTTTCAACAGCCCCTTTTAAACAGGAAGGAACGTGGTGAGGTCCTGTGCCCCTGGGTTCCGAGGAAAATGGGAGCTCTGAGCCCAAGGCACGGTCACCTTCTAGACCAGCCTCTCCGGTGACAGGCTCTGGCCAGTTCTGGTTGAGTGGGTGGTTTTGTGTGGATGTCCTTCTGGCTAAGACCCAGGCTGAGAGCTTGAGATGGGGATCTGGGGTTCTGGGAGAAAATGCTCCCACACTCTTGCCCTGCAGGGGGTCAGAAACACAGTCTGACAACAAGGGAGGACTGTGATGGGAAGCGAGGGTGGAAGTGAAAATCCCAGGCCTTTGGTTGAGAACAGAGTGACCACGGTGTGGTTTTACTGGTGGCCACTTTCCTGGAAGAGAAGGTTTCAAGGCAGCAAGAGGGAGAGGCCAGCAGTTCTGGTTTTCTGGTTCCAGTAAGTGGTCAAGGCAGCGCCGGCTCAGGCCAGTCACACACACACCTGAGCACTTGGACTTGGCTCGGCCCCTGTCTTTCTTGCCTTCTGAAGGCTAGCTGGCGTTCTCTGTTTGGTAGCATCCGGGCTGTGGGAAAAGGCATTTGTGAAAGAAAAAAGTGAACTTTGGGCTCACTGGGTATTGGGCTGAGAGTCTCATTTCAGCTTAAAGGCCTTGGGGCTTTGATTAGAGTGTGGGAGGCAGCCTGACGTGTGTGTGGGGGAGAATCCAGAGGCTCCGCATGTTTTGTGCTTGGGGTTTTCAAGACGGTAACTCCATTATGGACTTTTCCCGGAGAATCCCAGAGACATGCCTGGGAGGCCAGAGGGGCTGCACAATGAGATCTACCCTCTGCCCGACTCCCAGGCTGAAAGACCTTCCTGGCCCCACTTTTCCTCAGAATCAGGCAGACCCGTGGCTCTTGCTGCCCGATGTCTGGGAGAGGAATAGCTGAGCTCAAGGCCCAGAAAGCTATACGGAGCCACTTTGAGCCGCCACCGGAAGGGCCAGGCCTTCCTGGGCACACCCTATTTTTAACTTCTATCTCTTAGAACACCTCTTAGTGACTGTGAGGAGGGGAGGGGCTGAACAGGGTGCTGGGCTTTCTGATCTCCACGCTTGCTTGACTCCCGGCCCATGACGTCTCAGGTGCTGCTGACAGCTGTTCCACTGAAGACTGTGGAGGTCACTGGTTAGAGACAGCCCAGCCCCCATAGGGTGTGTCTACCCAATCAGCAGTGGCTCCCTTCCTTCCAGTGTCTTCTCTGAAATAGGCACGAGACTTTTACAGCCTTTATTTTTAAGTACACGCCCTTCTGTGAAACCCCATAAAACCCAGACAGAAGTGTTTTTGCGAGTGGGGCAGATCAGCCATGACAGAGTCACCCAACCAAGTAGCCCAGTTCTTCTAAAATCAGCACCCTCTTCCCTTCCCATCTCTATCCAGCTCACCTTCCAATTCCCAGTCAGAATTGTAAAAATCGAAAAGTTCACGTGGCTCAGTGGTTGAGCATCGAACCAGGAGGTCATGGTTTAATTACCACCCCCCCCCCCTGCCCCCAGTCAGGGAACTTGCCCCGGTAGGGGGAATGCAGGAGGCAACCAATCAATGACTCTCTCTCATCGTTGATGTGTCTTTCTCTTCCTCTCCTTTCCTCTCTGAAATATATATATATATATATATATATATATATATATATATATATATATAGTTTGTGTGTGTGTGTGTGTGTGTGTGTGTGTTTAAGTTCACATCCGTTCTCTCAGTAAAGTGTATTTTCCATCCCCCCTATGGCACTTTTAAAAAATAGACTTTATTTTTAGAGTAGTTTTGGATTCTTAGAAAAATTGAGGCAGAAATATAGAGATTTCCCCATCCCCCTTACCCCTGCCCTCGCCACACATGTGCAGCCTCCCTTATTATCAGCATACCCCACCGAGTGGCACATTAGTTATAATGGATGAATCTACCCCAATAGCATTTTTTATTCCTTCATGCACGCCCTTTCCACCTCTTCTCCACACATGGGGGGAGGGGAGAGGTGAGGGACAAGTAAATGTGGATTCTAGACTTGGTCCAACCCTGTGTATATAACAAGCTTGGGCCCATTTTATCTCAAGATGTAGATCTAGGAACTTTTATTTCTCAAAAGCTTTAATAATGTCACCACCATCTCTGTCTCCAGCACTGGACTGGAAACCAAAACACCAGGGCTACTTGTTTTATCATAGCTTGACCTTGGACCGTCCCATTCAGCAGCTATGTAATTAGAATACATGATGTGCCAGGCATGGTGAGAGGTGTGGGGAGAGCAAAATGAGCAAACACAGCCTCTGCCAGTGCCTGGCAGAGTCTGGTCCATGAGAGCTCTTCCACACATGTCTGTGGACCCAGTAAGGATGGCATGTGCTGACTACCTACCTGGCACTGTTCTAAGTGCCTCATGTGTATCATCCATCTCATTCTCAGGCCAACCCTAAGAGATATTTTTTCATTGTGGCTACCATTATACTTTTTATAAAAGAGGAAAGAGAGGCACAGAGTAGTCTAGCAACTTTTCTGAGGTCACACAGCCTGACTCCAGAGGCCTCAATGAATAAAACTGGATGAACTTGTGTTTAGGGAGGGGAGGAAATGCTAAAATTTGTATCCAGGTCCCACGGTAAAAATGAGAATGTGCTATCTATAATTGAAGCATAGGAGTCAACTTGAATTGAATTGAAATGAATCAAAGTATAAAAATTTTCAAAAGATGGATAAAACTGCCAAAACCTGTTTGGCTCAGTGGTAGAGCATCAGTCTGTGGACTGAAAGGTCCCAGGTTCGATTCCGGTCAAGGGCATGTACCTGGGTTGCGGGCACATCCCCAGTGGGGGGTGTGCAAAAGGCAGCTGGTCGATGTTTCTCTCTCTCATCGACGTTTCTAGCTCTCTATCTCTCTCCCTTCCTCTCTGTAAAAAATCAATAAAATATATTTTTAAAAAATGGATAAAACTATAGAAGGAAGTAGAAGGCATATGTAAGTATTTGATCTAGAATTTGTAAAGTGGATAGAAACTTCTTTCATCATGGAAGTTTTCATTTAATAACTTGGTTAACTTGTTTGTCTAGTGCAAGAGTATCACATGTACGTCTACAAAACTTTGACAACACAATGGGGTATAAAATGGACACAAATTTCCCTTCCATATCCCTCATGGAGGAACTCTATTACCAATTTCTTTCAAGTCCTTCCAAATATACTAGTGCTAGAGGCCCAGTGCACGAAATTTGTACATGGTGGGTGGGGGGGGGGGTTGTTGTTCCTCAGCCCAGCCTGCAACCTCTCCAATCTGGGATTCCTCTCACAATTCAGGACTGCTGGCTCCCAACTGCTCGCCATGAATAATTTCACTCACACCTCACTTCTAGAATGTGAGGAGATGGAAGTGCCTTAGCTAGGAACCTTAGGTTTTGGGGACAACAGACCATTGACCATTTTCTCTGAACACTCAAGCACCGTACTTCTAACTGCTTCTGCCTGTCAGCCTGATCACCTCCTAACCGTTCCCCTGCCAGCCTGGTCACCCCTAACTGCCCTCCACTGCTGGCCTGGTTATCCCGAACTGTCCTCCCCTGCAGGCTTGGTTGCCCACAAATGCCTTCCCCTGCAGGCCTTTTCCCCCCAACTTCCCTCCCCTGCAGGGCTGTCTTCTCCAACTGCCCTCCCCTGCAGGCCTGGTCACCCCTAAATGCCCTCCCCTGCCATCCCAGTCACCCCTAACTGCCTTCCCCTGCAGGCCTGATCACCCCCAACTGCTCTCCCTTTCAGGCCTTCCCAACTGCCCTCCCCTGCTGGCCTGATCACCCACAACTGTCCTCCCCTGCTGGCCATCTTATTGCGGCCATCTTGTGTCCGCATGGGGGCGGCCATATTTGACCACATGGGGGTGGCCATCTTGTGTGTTGGAGTGATAGTCCATTTGCATATATAGGATTATTATATAGGATATGTTTGGTAGGTTGGATTGTTATAGGACTTGAGAAGAGTGCTCTAGGTGACGGCACTAATGTAAAAGTGAGATGTGTGAGTGTTCAGAGAAAATGTCCAATGGTCTGTTGTCCCCGAAACCTAAGGTTCCTACCTAAGGCACTTCCATCTCCTCACCTGGCAAGTGGGGAGAAGGGTCCCCATCATTTCTCTCCATTTTACATCTCTCAGGAATGTTTTAAAGATGAAGAGAGTATGTTCTTATTTTGGAGAGAGGAGAACTTAAACCCTTGTCATTTGTTCATTTAGCTCATTCAGCTGTTTCATTCTGGGGCTACAAGGATTTATTGAGCTCCCACTATGTCCCAGGTGAGTCAGGATCACAGCAGTGAACACGACCATCACAGTCCCTATTCTTAGAAGCTTCTAACAAGGTCAAGATGATGGGCCTTGAACCAGAGTTAAAAGCATGATGAGTGACATGAAGGAGAGGGGCAGAGGGCAGAGGCAGGTGGAAGGTGCTAGCCAGGCAAACATAGGGTGGTACCAGGCTTTCCGGCTGGGGAGTGGCAAGTACAGATTCTCCAGGACAGAAAGACCCAGCAGCACCAAGGACTTGGAACAGAGGACGGCTGCTGGGATTAAAGTTGAAAAAGCAGCCTTGGGCACATTAACCTTTCCTTCCGACCC
This sequence comes from Pipistrellus hanaki, assembly GCF_964339955.1. Lineage (NCBI taxonomy): Eukaryota > Metazoa > Chordata > Mammalia > Chiroptera > Vespertilionidae > Pipistrellus > Pipistrellus hanaki. The sequence continues at coordinate 33,815,053 of NC_140520.1, forward strand.
TAGATTTGCTGTAGGAACCATGAGGCTCTGTAGCTCCTGCCTCTCCTCTACCTGAAAGAAGTGCTGTAGGAGAATGCTACCAGCGCGTGTGACCGTACTGGGTGGGGTTGGGGTGGGGTGGGAGTGGGGGTGCTGGTCTCATTAGGCAGAACCCCGTCTGGTGAAAGAGTTGGTTCAATGCTACTGATTTCAGGAAACTATCCATGGCCCCTGTGAATCACTCTAGTTTCTGGTAGAGTGACGCTGGAAGGAAAGTGAGTTGGTGCTGACAGTTACACGTGTTCCTTCCAGACCCTCCCGGTAAACAGGAATGACTGAATCACAGGCCCCCCGGAAAACGCCCGTCAGGCAGCAGCTTCGGGAGCGGGGACTCCACCGAAGGCCTGCATCACCCTCTTTAAAGCCCCCACTTCTTTCCACTCATGCCCAGGTGGCAAGGATGTCAAGGCTCCCCGTCAAGCACACACACAGCGCTGATACCTCATCCTTTTGTGGTTGTGGGCTGGGAGGGTCTCTTCCTAACCAGGTTTTGATTCCACTTCCCATGACTGAGTGTGCCCAAACCACTTAGCCTGTGTTTCTCATCTGCCCCCTCTTTTCTTTTCCACTTTCCCCTCCTACTTTCTTTCCTTGATTTTTTTTTTCTACTCCCTCTCTCCTCCTCGGTTCCCTCCTCCCCACTCTCCACCAATTCTGAGTTTTTACTGTAACCATGGTGCAGGGATGGTGGGTTAGGTGAGGGTAGGGGCACACAGGAGATGGATGGGACGGGGGAGGGTTACGGCGTGAGAAGGGAAATCGTTTTCATTTCTTTTCTCTTCGTATCCAAATTGGCCTAAACCTATAGATGGTAACAGAGTGACTTTTAATCTCGTTTCAAAGTCCAGGCCCCTTTGAAAGATGACGTTTATGGATGTGTTCCCAGAAAAATGTCCATATGCTGAGCTGCCCAACATTTTGTACAAAATTTCAGGGACGCCTCGGGGAATTTCTTCTTGCACATATGGTTCTGATTTTCTACCCTTCCTTTGTATGAAGCAGCTTACATTCAGGATGCAAGAGGTTACTTTCTCGGGTTCTGTACCTGCCACGTTATCTGGACGGCCAGGCATTCGTTAGGGTGTTGGCAACATGCTTCTCAAATTACCTTTGTAAAAACGTCAACACCAGCACCAGAATTCCTCACCAGCATTCCTCAGCTAAACAACCAGGACAGCATTTGGTTTTCAGAGTTAATATATTAGCAATATATATATTTTTAAAATGCCTAACTGCCTTTCTCACTTTTTGTTAATGAGTCTCAGCCACTCTAATGGTGATGCTGGCCCACGTAGATGGCTTTCTTTTTCCTATCTCCCCCCCCCTCCCCCCAATCTCTTATCTCTAGTCTGATGTTACCTGGGCCCTCACAGCGTTAGGATTTCAGGATAGTTTGGTATCAAGAACATTTTGGCCCGTTTGTCCGATTTCCCAACCACCGTCTTAGTCACAAGTTAATTGTGTCTTTTATAAGGTGGTTACATCACTTAAGCAAACCATTTTATGTCTCTTTTCTGACTTTTGTTATCAGCTAGAACAATCTATGCTTTCTCTGAGTCATGGGCTCCTTCTTTTATGAGCATTAGCTATGGTTACGTTATTGAGATCAGTTATATATTGGGCAAAACTGAATAAGAGGAATTTTAGTCAGATAACATGGCTTTCAGTGTTCATAAATTGAACAGGCATTTATTAAAAGCCTAGTGTGTGCCAACCACTGTTGTGAGTCCTAGGGACAAAGCAATGAACAAAATATGATTCTTCCTCTTAAGGAGTTTGCATCCTAGTGGGAAAGACAAAAATAAAATAAACAAATATACAATCTAACATCAACTTAGCAACAAGGAGAGCATTTTGTTTTCAAAGTTGATATACTAGCAATATTAAAATAGTGATAAGTACAACAAGAAGGGGGGCACTATTTTATTTATTTTGGGGGGATGCTATTTTAGACAGGGAGGTCAGAGTACATCTCACAGAGAAGATCATGTTTTAGCAGAAACCTACAATAAAGTGAGGGAATGAGCTATCCAGACGTATAAAAGAAGCACTGAAAGAGAGAAAGAGACAGAGACAGAGAGAGGTGCAAAAGTTCTAAACCATAAATGTTCTTGAGTAAAGAAACAGCCAGAGTCAGGATGTCCATAGTGCAGAGAGCACACAGCAGAGAGAGAGGGAAGGAGATGAAGTTGGAGCAGCATCAAGGCTGGGTTATTCAGAGTCTCTGAAGCCAGAACAGGACTGTGAATTTTTATTCAATGGGTGCTAGAAAGCCCTGGAAGTTGAAAAGCAGAAGAAACAACATTGGGCATAGTTCCAGTCCATCGTATGGATGTAGGAGATTAGATGGAAGACAATGGCGGGGCCCAGGCCAGTGATGATGGTGATAGAAGCAAACAAGGTTCAAAGAGCTGGGATGCCACATGTATTTTGAGAGCCCAGCCGACAGGAATTGCTGATAGACTGAAAGCAGAGTATGAGGAAGAAAGCAGTCAAGGAGGATTCATGTATCTTTGTCTGAGAATTTGTGGGGAATTGTGAAGTAGTTTGAAGAAGGGGCTTTGAAATCAAGTTCACTTGGTAAGTTAGAGATGCCTTTGCACCTTAAATACTGAGGAGTATAGTGAAAGGTGAGAGCTATGTCTCTAAGCATTCCAGAAATACGTTGAACTGTGTACCTGGGTGAGTGTGACCAGGGAAAAAGAAGAGGTCTGAGTGTGAGTCCTGGGATGCTTCAATATGTAGAGGTTTTTAAGAGCAGAAGGTTCCAGGCAAGAAGACTGGGAAGGAGCAGCCAATAAAATAGATGGAGAATCAGGAGAGTGTGGTCTTCCCGAGGCCAGGGAAAGATGGCGCTTCAAAAAGGGAGTGATGTCTCGTGTCAGGTGCTCCTGAGGAAGCAAGAGGGGGATGGAAGTGACCTGGTGTCATGAATGATTCCAGGACAAGAGTGATTCCAGTAAGCAGTAGGGAAGAACGCCTGTTTGGAGTGGGTACAGGAAAAAAAAAAAAAAAAAAAAAGTGGATCAGGAAATGGAGACAGAAAATAGATAACACACTTAAAAGGACTTTGTGATCATGAAAAATAGAGAAATGGGGAAATGGCTGGGGATAGGCCTAGGATCAGGGGGTGGTTTTTTAAGATTAATAAAATTACATGTTGGCATGTTGTGATAATGGAAATAACCCACATATATCAAATCATAATTAAACCCATGATGCAAGGGTGGGGCAATTGCCTTGAAGTAGGTGAGTGCTCCATGAAGAGGAAGCTCACCATGAAGGAGGTAGCCTTCCCTGGGAGCCCAGGCAACCCATCCAGGCAGGCAGGTTAACTTGGTGGTGCTAATTAATGGAAGGTCTCTTTTTATCTCTTCTGTTCTTCAGCGAAATCAGAAGCAGGTCGTCAGCTGAGGTTGTGGCTTTGAGGAGAGAAGATGTGTTAAATAGTCAACAGTGGGATCCTTTACATTGGTTTGAAAGGTTTGAGGTTTTTACAGCTATTGTTGGTTCTGCTTTTTGTTGTGAATCCTCACCCGAGAATATTTTTCCATTTATTTTTTATTTTTTTATTTTTGTATTCAAATTCTTTATTGTTTAAAGTATTACACGAATCTCCTCCCCGCCACCCCCCTTAACCTTTCCCTGACTGCTCCTGCCCCCCATCCATTGATTTTTTCTTTTTCTTTTTAGAGAAAGTGGAAGGGGGGGAGGGGAGAGAGAAGAATCAATGTGAGAGAGACACATCAATTGGTTGTCCCCCCACATGTGCAACGAACAGCCTGGGAATCAAACCTGAAACTCAGGCAATTGCCTTTTACTAGTAATTGAGCCACACTGGCCAGGACAGCTCCACTTCTTTTGAAAAATAAGATAATTTCTTATCCTCAACATGATTAACTGTCTTGAAGGGTTTTGGAGGGCTAGGAAACCACAGTTTCCACACGGGGCTCAAAACCTCCCTGTCTCCACCTTCCTCAGACTTTTCTCATTTCCATTGTCTAAAATGGCACTCTTGTAACCTTGGTCTCCTGGGCTCATGAGCTCAGAGTCACTTCCAGTTGCTCTCCATCCTTCAGTGTATATACTGGTGAGAAGTCTGGTGAAGGAATGACCATTCCTGGACTCTAGTCCAGTTACCAGTTATGTGATTTTTCAGAAAGTCATTTACCTTCTCTATGCCTTAGGTGCCTTACCTATAAATCTCAGCTAATAGAACTCCCTCCCAGGTCAAAGAAACCCAGAGTCCTAGTGAGTCTATACAGCTCCATAATAAGTAACTTTAAAATTCCCACTGCAATATTACAAGTCCAGCAGGGCCCTCATGCCAGTCTCTATAGACCACTAAGGCCTGGAAAGCCTAGTCTGTCATTCCTGACCCACGCATCACTCACCAAGCCCCAGGCCCTGGCATAGCATTGTATTTCCTGAGGGGAAGAGGCAGCTTTTTCTCATTTAAACAAAGGCTCTGGATAAAAAGTCACTTCCTTGCAGAATTAAACTAGAATGCTTTACTGAGCCTTTCTTATCCCAGCTCCTCTTAAAGGACCCCAGTTTGTATCTCTTAGGTTCCGAGGTTCCCTTGAGTTCCCAGGGGTCCTGACCACCACGGGATTCTCCAAGGCACCCATAATAAAGGACTGTCTTCTCCTTCCTGCCACAGGTTGCCCGACAATCTTTGGGCGGTTGGGAAGCAGTGTGCTGCTGCCCCCGGTATCTGATGGGATAAGTAAGAGTATGAACAAGAGCATCCACATATTAATCACAAAGGCAGAATCACCGGAAAACAGGTCCAGTAAGAAAATCGTGTCTCTTAAGCTGCCAGAAGGAGGCCCTTCATCCCACCTGGAAAATGGCTATATGTTTTACCCGGAAAACTTGAGCCTGGAGATCCTGGAAAGCGAAAAAGAGCATGAGGGCTGGTACACTATGACCCTGGAGGAAATACATTCAGTCCAGCGCTTTTGCCTGCAGCTGAAGCTCTATGGTAAATAATGGTTGCTTCTCCACACTGGAGGGCCAAGACGGTCCCTTGCCTAAGATCTAAGGCCTCTCTCAGAGGCAAACAATAGTCAGAATAGAGAGCACATGAAAGATCGCCTAGTCTGGGGGTATTTAAGCTGTGTTTTGGAAGGAAGTGTTAGGTTCAAAAATCTTTCTTGTCCGAATTGTACATTGGTGATAGATGATTAGCATAGTCACCCTTACCCCACTTTCCCAAAGTGTCAGGACTGACCAGCAGACCCTGAGCGGCAGATGAATGATTACTCTGACACACATTTCTGCAAAAGAGAGGGCTAAGGGACTGTCTGGCTAAAGGAACCAGGTGGCCTCATTCGCCTGACTCCTTAGGCTTTTATTGTAGCAACAGCTTGAACTAAAATTAACTTCTAGGTACTATCAGCAGGGTAAGTATCCCTGAAAAAACACATGCATCTGCAGTGTTTAAGCAAGGATGTCTGAAGTATAAATATAGATTCCAGTAAAACACTGGGGGCTCAGACTTGTTTGGAAAAGTCAAGGCGGGGTCTGCCGCTTTCAGCAAGGTTCTGCCAACCTTTGGGAGAATCCATACAGACTTTCCGACCAAGTCCCGTGCTTCCCAACACCAAAGGAAAAGAGCACAGCTACCTGTGGGCCAGAGGGCCTGGAGCCCCAAGAGTCTCAATTTGCAAGTAAGAATTCGTTATTTTTAAAAGGTGGCTTTTTCCCGCCCTGATTTTTAAAAGTTTGAATATCAGAGGACGGAAATCCAGAGAAGTGGTTTGTACAAGCTTTCACACATCTGAGTGGGTGGTGAGAGAAGGAGAGCTGAAACTCAGCCCCCGCACCATCCTCCAAGCCCTGTGCCCTGGCCAAGCATTGCATTTTCCTGGGGGAAGAGGCAACTTTTTCTCATTTACACAAAAGCTCTGGTTATAAAGTCACTTAACTGCAGAATTAAACTAGAACCTAGGTTCATCTGAATCTGAGGCCAGTGCTTCACTGAGCCTTTTTAGTCCTAGCCCCTCTTAAAGGTGCCCAGTTGGTATCTCAGGCTCAGAAGTGTCCTTGACTTCCCATGGATCCTACCACCATGAGGGCCATCCTGCATCTTTGCCGTGGCTGCCTTATCTCTGAGGATGGGACAGGAAGCCCCACCTAATCCTCAGCATTTCTTTGAAATCATCAGGTACCTCCAGGAAAGACAGAAATACTCTCCTCACCCTTCCCCTGCCCTAGAATTCCTTTTCCTCCAAACAGTGTACGCAGAATTTCTACAGCCCTCCAGCAGCTACCAGGGAGTCCTGATCAGTCACACGCTGGTCCTGGCCCAGGCTGCTGTGAGCATGGAGATTATCCATCATGCATATTCCAGAACAGTCCACCCTGCCTTTGTGGCACCTTGTCACATTTTGTGATCAAATTCTTACCTTGGAAAATATGGTCTCTGCAACCATGATATTCTCAACTCAAAGGAGGAGGCTGGATTTTTTTAGTCTGACAGACCTAGTTTCAGATCTCAGCTTGGCTGCCTATAAGCTGAGTGACATTATAAAGGTACTCCACTTCTCTGGGACTTAGTTTCCTCACCTGTAAAATGGGAATAAGTATAACTAGGGTTGTAATTTTAAGGAAGCTTTTAAGAAGATTAAAGAATGTGATGAATGTGAATTGTCAGCATTGTGCCTGTCCTACAGTAGTTGCTAAATAAATAAAACATTATCCTTTCCCTTGCCAATTGCAAGACATTTAGAGTGAGATAGATCAATGAGGCCTCTACTTCAGACATTCTAAAGCACTGGACACACACACACACACACACACACACACACACACACACATTAAAATTCTACCATTGAAAAGTCATTCTTTTAGGTCTTGGAGGAGATACTTTGGCCAATGACAATTAAACCTGTGGGGGATTTATTAACAGCAAACTCCACAGATAGCATACAGAGCAACCTAGATCAGAAACATCAGGGAAGGCCAGGGGGTCGACTGAAAGACAGTTTTGTTTTTTTTCTTCTCTATTTTATCCCAAGGTGGTCCAGGCAAGGAGTATGTGGGGAGAGAGGGATGGTGCAGAGCTGTAGGTCCCTACTAGAAATAAGTCACACATGCAGACCCACTGGGAGGGAACATGGCACGAGGCTGCATTTTCTTCTGATAAAAATATCAAGTCAGAATTTCAGGGGGCTCATGACAGTGATGACTCTCTTTCTCCCCTCATGACAGAGCAGGTCTCCGCTCCAGAAATTACGGTGCTGAACCGGACCCTGGAGAATGGAAACTGCAGCGTGGTGCTGGCCTGCACGGTGGAGAAGGGGGACTACGTGGTTTACAGCTGGAGCACGGAGGCAGGCACCTACCCGCTGAGTGTAGACAATGGCTCCCACCCTCTGTACCTCACCCTCGGCCCTCAGCATGCTGACGATAAGTACATCTGCTCCGCGAGCAACCCCATCAGCAACCGTTCCCAGACCTTCACCCCGTGGTCCAGCTGCAGCTCCTCTTCCCCAGGTGAGTGGTGGCTTGTGCACAACCTCAATGCTATGGGCTCAGTCCCACCTGGACCAATCTCTCTGCTTCTATAGCCTCGGCCTTTGCCTGGGTGGCAACACTACATTTTTTTCTCTAGTTTATAAAAGCCTCCCATTACTCAAGGAATGCTCTATGCCCATCATGACCAGGGTGGCATGATGACCCTCAGTTCACAGTTGAGGAAATCAATGAGCAATGATGGCGGCAGACCTAGAGCCCCGGTCTCCAAGTCATGATTCTTCTTCTCTCCGCTCACGTTGGCTCCAGTCAGCTGAGGTGGCTGGGTGAGGGGGTTCAGGTGGCAGGTCCTGACTCCCACATCCCTGCCCCACCAATGGTGGGACAGTTCTATACCATCAGTAAGTACTTATGGATCACCTGGGCCAGTGGTCGGCAAACTGTGGCTTGAGAGCCACATGCGGCTCTTTGGACCCTTGAGGTTTTAGCAAAGGCCAGCTTAGGAGTACCTAATTAAGTTCATAGCAATGTACCTACCTATATAGTTTAAGTTTAAAAAATTTGGCTCTCAAAAGAAATTTCAGTCGTTGTTCTGTTGATATTTGGCTCTGTTGACTAATGAGTTTGCCGACCACTAACCTAGGCTGTAGGAAATTGGGAATACATATGACACGTGATCTGCTCTCCAAAAACGTGTTATAAAGATAAGAAATAAACCTTTGCTCAATAATGAAAATCGGAAAGTAATGAAGGACCACTTTTATGGAATTGACTGTGGATCCCATAGTGGGTGAGAGGATTCTGAGAGTCAGCTCTCTGAGGAAGACCTGGACTGGGAAGCATCGGAATAATGATAAATGGTCTGCACTGCATCATTGCAAAGGCACGTCCCATGGTCTCTTCTGATCCTCACAAGAACCTTGCAGCATTATCCTCATTTTGCAGACGAGGCACTTGAAGCTCATTACCTTTCTCATGTTTCTTCAAGTTACAAATGGCAGAGTCAGCACCCAAACCTAGATCTTCCGATTGCTCTCTCCCTAGAAGGAAAGGCATCATTATTCTGTTTTCTAAAGAAATGGAGGGCTGATGAAGCAAGCCCACCTGAGCACTGGGAGTTGGGAAGAAGGTAGCTGGGAGTTGGTGACTCTTTTCACCAACATACGTTGTGTCCCTGTCTCGGGGACAGAGAACCAGGGTGCTGGCCTTGCAAGGCATTACTTATGCCCTCTGGGCATCCCCTGGGAGTCTCCAAGGAGACTCCTCCCACAGGAGGTTTGCAGTTTATGTGGAAGGATTTCCAAATGACCAGGGATGGAGAGACAGGGAAAGCCAGCCATTGTGTGCACTTCATGATAGCACCTCCGGTTAGAGACTCACCTGGGTATTCCCACATGAACTGCTGGGAAAATCCCACCTGGCCACCAGTCCGGTTCCTTGGTAAACTGAACCCACCACGTGTTGCCTCCTCAACCATTCATGGTGAGTCAGTCATCTGCCCACCGAGAAATGTGTCTGACTGCTTGTCCATCTTGCCCACAAACTACACTCAGAGGCTGTCTCCCAGTTCAGGCCCCTCTCCCTGGCCACAGTCATTCAGAATGTGCCAGTGGGACCAGGACAGCAGAGTTTACAGGACATGGCCCCAGAGGTCCCAGATCCAACCCTGCCTGCCCTTTTTGCCTACAAAGTTAAATCACTTAACCAAGACTTAGATTCTTCCTCTGAAATAATAACTGACAGGTCTTCACTGTGTACTATATGCCAGTTATGTAGCATCCTACTTCATCCTCACAGCAGCCAAGCAGTGCTAGCATTCCCAATTTACAGATGAGGAAATAAAAGTATAAAAAGATCACACAGAGCAAGGGACAGAGCTGAGCTGTCTGTCCCTGGAACCCTCACAGGTACTAGTGGAAGAAATCATACATGTAGAATGCCTGATAAATGACAGTAAATGTGTTGCTGTTTCTCCTCGGGGCCGAGGAAGCAGCGGCTCTGAACCCTGCCCAGCCCTCTCTGGTCACAGCAGTCCTCTTTGGCCCATCTCAAAAAAAGGGGAAGAGCTCTTTTCACGGTTCTCGATGTGGTTGAATAGGAATTTTAGTGCATTCCAAAGTAATGGCAGGCCATCGAGCTTTTACTCAGGCCCTTGACCAGGGACAGTCCAAAAGAACGTCAAGATGCTCTTACCCATCTAAGCTAGTTTGAGGACCACGTATACACTGGCCTGAACCAGATTTGTTGAGTATGAAGCAGGTTCCTGGAAGCGGTGGAGAGGCAGGCAGAGCAGAAGTAAGGCACCACGGGAAAAACCCTGTCCGGATCGCAGCTCAATCCCAGAGAACTTCGGGACATTTCGCTTTCTTGGGGCTCTGATTTATCATCTGTGAAATGCAAAGGGTGAGCTAGTGAAGGTCATTCTAGAGTTGATATTCTAATTCAGTTGGTATGTACATTAATCAGAAATGCTCATAAGGGTTACAAAGGTGAAGGGGTATTAGTTTGCTATGGCGGCCGGAACAATGTACCACAACCTGGTGGCTTAACCAGTAGGAATGCATGGTCTCACCGTTCTGGAGGCTGCAAGTCCAAGATCGAGGTGTTGGCACAGTTGGTCCCTTTCTGAGGCTGTTAGGGAAGGATCTGTTGCAGAGCTCCCTCCTGGGCTAAGAGCTGGCTGGCTTCTGATGTCTCTTTACATTGTCTTCCCTCCATGCATATCTCTGTTCTAATTTCCCCTCATTGTAAGAACTCTAGAGGCCTGGTGCATGAAATTCATGCACAGGTTGAGTCTCTAGTCCTAGACAGCAATCATGGCCAATTGGGCCTTCCGGCTGCCTACTGGGGGCCTTCCTCTCCTTGGCTTCCAAACAGCTGCCTTCTTGCTATGTCTTTACCTGGTCTTTCCTCTGTGGGTGCGCATCCCAGGTCTCTCTTTGGGTGTCCAATTCCTCTTTTTATAAGAACACTAGCACTGCCCTAGCTGGTTTGGCTCAGTGGATAGAGCATCAACCTGCAGACTGAAGGGTCCCAGTCAAGGGCACATGCCCAGGTTGCAGGCTCAATCTCCAGTGGGGGGCATGCAGGAAGCAGCCAATCAATGATTCTCTCTCATCACTGTTGTTTCTATCTCTCCCTCTTCCTTCCTCTCTGAAATCAATAAAAAAAAAAAAAAAATTTTTTTTTAAAGAACACTCATACAATTGGCTTCGGGCCCATCCTACTGGCCTCATTTGAACATCTTCACCTCTTTTAAAACCCTATCTCCAAATACAGTCACATTCTGGGGTACTGGGAGGCTAGAGCTTCAACATACACAATTCAACCCATAACACCACCCCAATGGCTTAATTTTAACTTGATTAATTCTATAAAGACTATGTCTCAAAAAAAAAAAAAAAAGAAGAAGAAAAAAAAAGACTATGTCTCCAAATGAAGTCACATTTCAAGGACTTCAGCATGTGCACTTTTGGGGAAACACAATTCAATCCATAACACAAGCAGGGATTCCCCTTCCCTGCCTGTAGGGACAGGGAACTACAGCATGTCAGAACCAGCTCCCACATGCTGTTCCCAATGCACCAGGTTGACCAAATACAAACCAAAAAAAAGTTTTATTAATTCGTTGATTTGTGTTTGCAAATGAATCCTACTAATTCTTAAAATACTGTGCTTAGTTCGACAAAACATTTATTGAGACTCTACTATGTTCCGGCATTGTGCTAGGTCCTTAAGGAGGGAGATAGCTCTGGATGTAACTAATTATCCTGGATTGTACAGGGTGAGAGGTGCAAAAACAGAGATATGGGTAAGATAGCAAAGAGGCGGGAATGATTATCGCCGTCTCAGGAAAATGAAAGGAGCACCACAGGGGATGTGACAAACTGGGTTTGAAAAATAAATATAAATTACCCACGCAGATTTGAAAAAAAAAAAAAAGAAAGAAAGAAAAAAAAGACGTTGGCAGAGGGAAAAGCAGATACAGCTGGGTCTTGTTCTGAATTATTCTGTAAGCAAAGGGAACAAAGAGTTGGGTAGAGAAGAGTAACATGATCAGGTTTGCATTTCAGAGAAAAAATTCCGTGATGTGGAGAACAGACTGGGGCAGGGAAGAGGAAGAAGAAAGAAATTAGTTAGGGGGGAGGGGCCATTATTGCAGCAACCCATCAAGACATGGTGAGGCCCGAACCAAAGCAGCAGCAGTTTAACAGACTTCAGACCTGGGATGAAGTGATGGGGTATGAAGGTCCCTTCAGCATCTATAATGAGTACAGTAATTTTAAGGCATTTTTCACTTTCGTTATGGAAAAATTCCAAATGTTAATATTGTAAGGAGACCAAGCATGATGCCATCACTGAAGCTAAACAGCAGAGAACATATTTGTCCCTCGGATCTGTTTTTCTAGTGACATTTGTCCAGGTGCAGTGATATAGTCATCCTTATTCCAATTACCATCTCAGTGTTTTATGGTAAGAAACTTCTTAATGTCTATCATTCTGAGGGGTCTTTGTTGCAAAGTCCAAGTCCTGGTGTGCTACCAAGCACTCTGACTGTGTCACACAAAGCATGTTGATGTGGTCAACACTGAACAGTGTCATCCTTCAGTACTGTGCTCTGACATAGCTGTGTCTATGATGCTGCCATGAGTAACAAAACTTACATAATCCAGCTAAAGGAAATGCTTATCTGGAAAAGAAGACCCTTTTCGGCAGATTGGCAAAGAGCTGGCTCAGCAAGTCTAGGTTAGCTCGGCAGCAGAAAAAGCTGACACCTGCCAGTGAGCTCCCAGGGCTCTCCCTTTCTACCAGGGCCATGTCTTCCAACAGAGAGCTCCCATTGTCAAGGTCACCTGGATGTTTCACGCATAGGTCAGGTCCCTCACGTTCCTCCTAGTCCAAACACCATGGCAACAATGGTGGAAGGGTGGAGCCTGGGCATCTCTCCTGGACCAGAGCCTTGTCACAAGGCCACACCTGCTAGAAAGGAAGCTGAGAAACATAGTCCTTACCTGGGCAGTCAAATGACAAGGCAAAACTTGTCCATGGGAGGGGGGCGGGGAATGACAACTGAAGCCTCGGCAACACGATGCCGGGTGGGACAGGCAGGTGTCAGGAGTTTTGGGGGAAGCTGTGAACTCCGTAAAATTTTTTATTTGGATGGTCTCAGATCTTAACTTAGCATATGCTCTGTAAGCACCCTTCCCCCACCCCCAGTTCTGAGTGGAAACCGCCACCGACAAGAAGACATCTCTTGAAGATGGTTGACTTCTCTGAGTCGATGTGCATGGTGCAGGCAGCCTTGCTGACAGAACCACATGAAAGGCAGGAAGGAGATCTGGCATCCTCAGACCGTTACACTAGCATCGCAGCAGCTCCTGGGGTGAACTACAAGGCACCTTTGTTTCTCGGATTCGTTTTTATTTTCTTGTTTATCTCACTTAAAGATTATGGTGTGGGGACCTGAGGAGAGGAGGAGCGTTTGTGTTTCTGTGGAAGCACACCTCCAGAGTTTGGGGGGAAGGCCTTTCAGCATTTTCCTGGGAACATGGCTGAAGGCCAACTTTCAGCCACAGCCAATAGGATAGAGGACCGAAAGGTGGAGACTCGTGCCAAGTACCCTTCATAAATCCTTCATGGCACAGGGGTTCTCGGTCAGCCTGCTCTGCTCTCTCTAAGAGGCTGCTGGAATGTACCAAACCCGCTGTTTAAGAATTCTGAATATGGTTCCTTTGTGAATGAAGAATAAGGCCTGTGGACCCTGAACAACCTGGGTCTGATTTCTGAGCATCAACATCCTGAGAGGCCTCGCTCCATTTCTGAGCAAAAAAAGAGTTAGAGCTGGAGTTTCTGCCTCAGGAAATGGTGGTTTGAAAATGGGAACACAGGTGGTGCTGACAACATAGACACATAGCTTCCTCCGGTTCCATGTGGTCATGGTCACACCTATCCATGCTCGTCCCCTCCTATCTCTACCCTGGGCCATTCGGGAGGCGACACCACATTCTTCCCGAGGCTTTCTGATAATTTTTAATAAAAAGGCACCTGCCAGGCTTCTCCCAGATTTTTTCTGTGGCCTCTAATTTAATTTAGTTCATCACACATATATTGTATGCCCCCACCCCTGCCCTACATTATATCAGATGGAATGGAAGATGTAAATAAATCATAAGGTACAGAGTCTACTTTCAGTCATTGGCAATCTAGGTAGCTTGCTAGGTAGAAGACTATCATATTAAAGAAATGGCTACTAGAATTCCTCTTTGGAAGAGAACAGTGTTTGTTTAGAAGAGTACCTGCATAAATGCTAGATGAGACACCCCCTGCCCCCAAAGAATGTGGATGGAATGGTTTGGTGTGAGAGAGGGGGAAGACATTGCTATGTATGATAGATGAAGGAAGTGAAAGAAAAGGTCTGAGCCTGTCCGATTGGGGAAGGCTGCCAGGTTCATAATGGAGTCTGCACCCTGTGACTTCCAAGTCTGCAGTAGAAGGATCAACCCCACAAAATTCTTAGTGTAGAGTTTCAGTTTTAGTTTTGGGTGTGTGTGTGTGTGTAAACAGATGAAGGTATCCAGAATAGCTTAGCCCAGAGCACATGGAGCTGCAGAAGTAAAGACTTGGAAAATTTGTCTATCTTCACCCAAATTTGCCAGAAATAACAGAAACTTTGGGAAGCCTGACCATAAGCCATAAAAATAGCATTTTGTCTATCTTCACCCAAATTCCCGAGGGCACAGAGTCCCCGGCATTTCGTTTCCATATAAATTTCATAATTAGATAGTCACATGCAATAGAGGAGCACCAAGTGAAGTATAGCTGGGCCTGCTAGACTGAGCAGTAACTGAAGTTATCAGCAAACACTGGGGTGGGGCCGGAGCATCGCTGGATATCAGTGAAGGAACGCCTCTGACTTGAAATCAAACCTCCTTCCTTGTTCTCTAATCAACCAGCAGGAAGTTCCCGAGGGGTATGTGCCAGTGCTGAGAGAATGGCAAAAGAAGTAGCTTGGGGACCTAGATTTAATGCACTTCAGATTCAATGGACAACATTTTCAGTCTGTATGTCATATATGAAAAGAAACACACTGCTAATTTTTAAATGCTTTTAGCCAAGATTTGTTTACAATGAAATTACAGGAGATTTTTGTTATGAATGCAGTTATTTTTAACAATTTTTTGTGAATAGGCCACATGTTAGTTGAAAAAAAAACACCACTTTTTTTTACAAAAATTGTGAAAAATAACTGCATTTTGTTATGAATGGTGCATGCACACGTTTACTAGACCTATTCAGTGTAAATTTAAAATTGCATTAATCCATATAGAAAACTCTTCTGTGAAATTAAACTTTTCACACATTCTTAACTTGAATTACACAAATATGTCTACATGAGTAAAAATAGGTAAATTAACTAATTTGTCAATTTTTTAATACGCATTTGGAAAACCTACTTTATTACCCAAATTAGTCCATTATATCAAGGTTTCAGTCTAAAGAGATGGTCTCTGGCCCCCAAGAATCTAGCACATTGATCAGCAAACTCATTAGTCAAGAGAGCCAAATATCGCCGAAGCCGGTTTGGCTCAGTGGTAGAGCGTTGGTCTGCGGACTGAAAGGTCCCAGGTTCGATTCCGGTCAAGGGCATGTACATTGGTTGCGGGCACATCCCCGGTAGGGGGTGTGCAAGAGGCAGCTGGTCGATGTTTCTCTCTCATCGACATTTCTAGCTCTCTATCTCTCTCCCTTTCTCTCTGTTAAAAATCAATAAAATATATTAAATAAAAAAAAAAGAGAGAGAGCCAAATATCAACAGTACAACAATTGAAATTTCTTTTGAGAGCCAAAATTTTTAAATTTAAACTATATAGGTAGGTACATTGTTATGAACTTAATTAGGGTACTCCTAAGCTGGCCTCTGCCAAAAACTCAAGGGGCCAAAGAGCCGCATGTGGCTCGAGAGCCGCAGTTTGCCAACCACTGACATTAGCAGCCAGTTGGGGAATTGAGGCGAGTGGAAAGTTAACGTTTATCTCCACATGCTGAGTCGCAGTCACTGCTCTGGGTTTATCAGAACAAGGCTGTGCAGTCTGCAGCTGAGAAAAGTGAGGCCCCAGAGGTGTGAGCAGCCTCTCGGGCCACAGAGCCAGGAGGTGGTGGACCTAGAATTTGAATTCATCTGTCTGGCTTCAACAGCCTTCACCGAAAATGGCCTCCACAGCAAAGATCATGTCACAGCTCAGGTTCTAAGAGGCATGACATAAACCCAGGTGCTGCCGGGTTCCAGGTAAAGGGGGAATTGGGAAGTAGAATGGCCAGGCAATGGGACACGGAGGCAGTAAGACTGGCCTGGAAGTCAAGGCTGGGCAGGCCAGGTAGACAGCTGGAAGGCCCAGTAGGGGAAGAGGAGGGAAAAGGGCTCTGGGGGGTAGGAATGGGCAGGTGTTGCTTAGAAGATGGTGAAGGGGTGAGTTGGCCTCTCAGAGTGCTTTTGTTTCATGAGGTCTCCCAGGCATTCCAGCCTGCTGCTGCTGAAACACACACCACAAACTCTCGTCCAGCTCTGCCATCAATTTGTTTTTTAAATATATGTTTAGTTTTTTTTTATTGATTTCAGAGAGAAAGGGAGAGGGAGAGAGAGATAGAAACATCAGTGATGAGAGAGAATCATTGGTTGGCTGTCTCCTGAACGGCCCTTCCTGGGGATTGAGCCTGCAACTCAGGCATGTGCCCTGACTGGGAATCAAACCATGACCTCCTGGTTCATAGGTCGACGCTCAACGCTCACACCAACCAAGCTGCCGTCAACTTCTTCTGTGACTCTAGGTACACTTGTCTGAGTTTCCGTTTTCTCAACACCAAATTAGGGGGTCAGGTGAGATAAGCAGGATAGTTCTTTTAAAGTTAAAAAAGCCTGTGGTTCTGTACCTTAAATACTCCAGCAGATTCATATCACTTCGTATCTAAAGACTAAGAGAAAAGTGAAGACCTATGAAATCTCTTTCAGGACTATGGCCAGGTTGCCTCTCACATCTGGCTAGACTGGCAGAAGCTGGTCATAGGACAAGGGGTAGCAGATAACTTTCATCTTCCTAAGACCCCGAAAAAGAAAGAGGAGACGGGTTTGGGGGGCTGGGTGAAAGAGGTGAAGGGATTAAGAGTCACAAACTGGCAGTTACAAACTAGTCATGGGGATGTAAAGTACAGGATAGGGACTATAGTCACTAATCCTATGTAATAAGAGGGTAATATGCAAATCATCCCCTCCACTGAGAGTTGGACCAGGGGGCAGGGCCAGCCAGCCTGAGGACTCTCCCCCTCCCCCCAGCCTGCCTGGCCCTATCTGAGGTAACACTTTGTAGAGGATGCGATCTTCTAACCATGATGCTGCACACCTGAAACCAATAGAAAATAATATTGAAAGTAAACTAATTTGAATTTTTTTAAATTTAGAAGTCAAAAAATAAAAATAAAAAGGAGAAGAAAGAGCAGGCTGGAGTGTTATATCCTCTGGGCCTCAGTAATGCGCCCCGGTCATTGTTAGCTTACAGGAGTGGGTGGTGGCAGCGCTGTCAGCGGCCCCAGGAGAAAGGCTCAGTTGGCAGGTGTTACTGATGCAGTTTGTCATCCGCTATTTTCTGGTTTGAGAGGCACCACTTTGTTTGTTTTATTTATTTTTATCTCAAATGAAATTTGAGAGACATCATGTTTTAACATAGTTTAAATAGTGTTTGTTCTTAAATTAACTATAGTTTTAGAAGGTCCCCAAATACATGAGGGAAAGCAAAAGAGGAAATAGTCTCAAAATATGAAGGGCTACTATAAGAATTTGCAGGTCAGCTCCGTGGGCTCAGGAGGCATGGTGGTGCGTGGGCTGCTGCCTCTGTTTCTTATCATGGGATTTAGGAGGTTTCTCCACAGGTCCCTGGTGTTGGCAACATAAGCCCTGAATAATCAATCTCCTACTAATTCAATACCACACACACACACACACCTGCATGCATAGAGGGTTCTCAGCAATCGTAAGCCATTCAGAGTAGTCCTTCAGAGTGGAGCCGCTCACAGAGCAACTCCAGCCTCAGAAGTGAGCCCACGCTCAAATTTTATGCTTTATCTAAAGTCAGGCATTTTACTGCATCTTTCTGTTTGTCCCCTAGCTTTTTTATCAAGTCTTCTGACTGTACTGACGTTGGTATCTGGGAGGGTTAAAATGTATTTAATTTGGGGAAGAGAATCTATAATCAAGATGTTTTCAAAGCCAGTTCGATGAGATTCCTTGGGATGACTTGCTGTCTGAAAGACCTAGGAAGAAAAAGAGAGCCAGACCGGCTTAGCTCAGTGGATAGAGCATCAGCCTGTGGACTGAAGGGTCCCAGGTTCGATTCTGGTCAAGGGCATGTACCTTGGTTGCGGGCACACCCCCAGTGGGGGGGGGGGGGGAGGAGAGAGGTGATTTGTAGGAGGCAGTTGATCAATATTTCTCTCTCATCAATGTTTCTAACTCTCTATTCCTCTCCCTTCCTCTCCATAAAAAAAATCAATAAAATATATTTTTAAAAGGAGAGAGAGAGAGAATCTTTTCAAAATCAGGAGGCAACTTTTGGGTAGCTGTCAGGTGGAAGGGCCACGTGGATCTCAGTGGAATGCCTTTTCTCAACTCGTTGAGACTCCAGTCTGTATCTTTAATCAACTCTGTAGATACCTGAGTTGTTCATTTGCTATCTAACTATTCCTTCCTTTCAACTTCTTCCCAACAAACTCATCACATGTGCAGCAGCAGGCTCATCCCACAATCCTCCTGAGAAGTTACGCTTGCACATTAATGTTAGCACCTGGTAGTATACTACTTAGAACCTTAACGCTATTGCTTTATGTAGAACCCCATGCTTCAAGTCGGCCCCCACTGTTCATTACCTCGGGGTAACTTACACAAGTCCATAATTCTCTTTGACACCCCAAGAGATCTCTCTTCAATATGCTGCCATGTTTCTACTCCTGGACCAAGCTCTAGTTCCTGGGTATCTCCACACCGGCTTTCTTATCCACAAGATGGGAGTAATGAGAGTAGGATTGTTGTGAGGATTAAATGATTAATACAGATGATTTACTAAAAGAAGTGTCTGACCTGTTGTAAATGCTCAGAATATTCTGTTATTTATTTATTTTATTTTTTAAAAAATATATTTTATTGATTTTGTACAGAGAGGAAGGGAGAGAGATAGAGAGTTAGAAACATCGATGAGAGAGAGTCATCGATCAGCTGCCTCTTGCACACCCCCTACTGGGGATATGCCCGCAACCAAGGTACATGCCCTTGACCAGAATCGAACTCGGGTTCCTTCAGTCCCCAAGCCGACGCTCTATCCATTGAGCCAAACCGGTTTCGGCAGAATATTCTGTTATTTAATTGAGCTGAATGTCTTGTTTACTGAGGCAACGGGTCTCAATCACTATTTTCCAAAATGCTGCTTCCGGTTCAGAAGGATTTGATAACATGGGTAAAGGAGAAAAAGCAATAAAACTTGACTCTGCCGAAACCGGTTTGGCTCAGTGGTAGAGCGTCGGTCTGCGGGTTCGATTCCGGTCAAGGGAGTGTGCAAGAGGCAACTGGTCGATGTTTCTCTCTCATCAACGTTTCTAACTCTCTATCTCTCTCCCTTCCTCTCTGTAAAAAATCAATAGAATATATTAAAAACAAACAAACAAACAAAAAAAAACTTGACTCTGTGATTTTGAACCTGGGTGATAGGAGCAAATATTAAACATGGGGATGTCAGGCCTAGTGGGTTCAATACAGTTATTTGCATGGATGGACAATAAAAGCACTAGTATGTTTCTTTAAAAAAAAACAAACAAAAAACACACAAAATAAACACATAGGTCTTTCTCCTCTCAGAATTCTCATGAGAATGGGGACAGCACATGCAGCCGCCATGTTCTCTTTACCAAAATGGACACAGCCACATTCGAGATTTTAAAATAGAGAAATGGGCCAGAAAGGTTGACTTAAGAAAAATGAAGATAAGTTTGATTTTAGACATGGGATGTGGCGATGGAAGTAGAAATAACGCATTTGAGTAGGGGGAAAAATCTTTACAGAAACTAGGACTGTGAAAGCCAAATATGGTGAGAGAAATGAGGGTAAGAAAACCGATGTGGAAATCTTCCATGGCTTAACGCTGATCTCGAAAACGCAGAAAACAGACGTCTTCCTTGAGAGAAAACGTAGAAAGAGAGCGTGAGGCTCGAGTTCACCCTCCCCATGTCTGTGCAGGATGTCCTCACACTCACAGCACATCTGAGACCGTCCTTTGCCTTTTTTTTTCAGTACCAAGACAATGGGGGCTGCATGTTGGGCTGCTCTTAGGAGGCATTATTGGTGTCATCCTGATTGGCCAAGTGGTAATACTTCTGTTCAGAAGAAGAGGTAGGTGTCTAACAGTAAAGAGATGCTTATCGTAGTCTCTGTGGTAAGCGAGGGACCTCTCACCTCCTGCACCAACTTGCTCTCTTCAATTTAGCTTTCCTCAGGGAGCATCTTTGCGAAAACACTGAGCAAACAGATCCTAGGACCTTGTTCAGTTCAGTCTAATTCAAAATGTGCCAATCCCCTATACTAGCCTACGGGGATAAAGAGACATGAGCTTGAGGTATCTAACACGGGAAATGGTATACACCGTTAGTTTTAATTCAATATGACAAATACTGCTGAAGGGGGTCCTGACAAGAGTTTTAAAAGGAGCAGAATTCAGAGGATTCTTGGATCTCATTCAAGAAAAGTTGTAATTATTGACCAATAAAAGGACATTATAATTTGTTTTTTTGCTCAAGGATGGAAATCTTTCTATAATTTCTCTTTATTCTTATGATATCCCTCTGAGAGAAGTAGGATGACTGTTTCTATGTGACTTAGCAATGGGCTCACAGAGGCACAGAGAGGCCAAGTGACTTGTCCAAGGTCACTCTGCTGGTTGGCAAGGAAATGAGAACTGTAACTGTGTCTCCCAGCCACCAGGGTGCATTCCACTGGGAAGGCCCACGGGTCATCAGAAAACAGCAAAGGGATCACTCTTTACTAAGATTTTTGCACAAATCCCGACTCACCTTGGGAAAGTGTGCAATTTGTGAGATTGCTTAATGCCAAACTAAATAACATAGAAAGTCACCCATGGTAGACTAACACCATGAAGGCCCAATGATTTCCTTGCATTTCCTTTCTCCTGCCTTCTCCTCCAACAGTCCTATGATTCAGTGTCTCGGGGCAGTGTGCTCCCCTCCACCACACTTTCCTCATCCACCCACACGAGGGCCCCAAGACCCGTCTGGCCTCCTCATGGTGAGGAGAGAACATATCTTTATGCCATCAAGCTGACAGCTGAGCTCATTCGCCCGTAGATCTATCTTGCCCACATGTAGCCTTTTCGGAAAAAAACCCTTACCTCAGCACTCTGGTGTTGGTTTTGCTTATATAAGAAAATCTAGATCACCACACAGCCACCTACTTTGTCTCATTTCCTCCATCTAAGAGTTCGCTGGGGAAAGGGTGGGGGGAGGGGTGATTCAGATAGAACCCATGAGGACAGACTATGAGCATGAGGCCGGGTGACCACACTTGGCTTGGATGATAAGGAAACAGTGAGATACCATGGTTGAGAAAAACAAATTAACACACCCACGTTAACCTTGTTAGTGAAGGTGCTGGGAGTCTCACCCACATTTTTTCCTCACTACATCCTACTCCTCATATAGTTGTGCTCTGAAGGGACTAGTATGCTTCATCCCACAACAATTTCCTACCGCCATCCCCAACACACACATCCGTCCTCCTAGCCAGTCACTATGTACTCCTTGTCAGTCAGGAACACAAAAACCCTGCCTCAAACCTGTGGGAAAACCTGTTCTTAATACCTGTCCCCTCCAGAGACTCTGCTCAAGACATCCTGTTGGCAGTTTCTAATGCTGCCGTCTGCAGAATGCAGCTGGACGCTGAAGGTTTCCCAATGGACTCTGGCAACTTCATATCCAGAATACATTGATTGAGAACATGGGCTTTGATGTTAGACAAACTTACATTCAAATGCAGACAGACCAAGCCACTGACCAAGCAAATGATTTACCCTCCCCTCTGGAAAATGAGAATAATATTATGTACTTCATGTTATTGTCGTGGGAATGCATGAGTTCATACACAGAAATCATAGGATACAGTGGCTTCTATGGATAGTTGTCAGAGATATAGATGAGAGAGAGAGAGAGAGAGAGAGAGAGAGAGAGAGAGAGAGAGAGAGAGAGACATAGCGCTTAATGTAGTGAGTTAAAACATCAATATTGAAGTCTATGGCCAGCAGAGGGCACCACAGGAAGCATTTGGGAGCAGTACCTTGTTTTAAAGATTTAAAGTACTTGAAGTCACGGTAGCTTTCTGCTTCAGTGAGAGCTGAAAAGGACATTAGACAGTCTACATCTTCATTGTAAAGACATGGTCACAGAAGAGACCCAGTTAGCTGACATGTTTTGTTCAATGCCACGCAGCTGATGAGGGCTAGAATGGAGATGCCGTAATCCTAAGGCCTTTTTCATGAGACCCAAAGGCTTCACTGACTTTGAGCAGAATCAAGCTGGCTCCTGGAAACTTGTTCTTACACTGGGAACAAAGTAGGAGACTGAATGATCTTGGTCCAGTGGTCTTTTTGAGAAACAGCGTTCAACCTTACTTCTTCCATCTGACCATTTAGGACTGTCCCCCACAGCTCTAAATTTCAGCCTGAGCTTAGCTGTAAGACTGAAAGTCCTTAACACTGGGGTCTGTTTTCTATTTGTTCTCCTACAGCACCTAGGACAGTGCTAGGCGGGCACTTCTAGCTTTGCAAACACTCATAGATTTGAACTGAAAGGACATATTAGAACTGGCTTGCACCTCTTCTGTTACTGCCTCTGATCACCTCAACCCCTATCCTCCATTCTGCATACATGTGCATGCAAACACACACACACACACACACACACACACACACACACACACACACACATGGTCCTTAGCCACTATCAACCATGACCAAAAAAGTGAAGCTGGAGCCACCAAGCACTCCATGCCCAGGCCCACACAAGAAAATCACACATTGACATTCCTTCAATTCTTTGAGCTTCTCCAGTTGGCTTCCCATCATTTCCTCCCCAAGGATCACACCCTCTCTCTCTTTCAAAGAAAAGTATACCTTTCCTAAGTGGAGTTCCCTCAGAGACATGCTCCTAGATCTTTAAGACAATAAATTAGTTGGTGTCAAATGAGAGTACCCTAAAAATTAAGTGTACCCTAAAGATTTTGTGTCCTTTCCCCTGAGTCAGGTCTCCATAGCCTCTGCCAAATAGGCCTCCACATGTTAGTGTGTTACTTTCCTCCATCCCTCTCACTGCTACATGAGGCATGCAAAGTCTGCCATGAAACATTAGAAAAAACGAGGTAGGTGGGAAATACCCTCAACACATTGTATGTGAAAAGGTTAAGAAAAGGGTGTATGGAATGACCCTATTTGCATACAAAATGTCTATATAAATACAGCAAATGTCTAGGACTGCACTGTCCTAGGTAGTCACTAGCCACATGTTGCTTTTTAAATTTAAATTAATTAGAATAAAATTGAACTTATAATTCAGGGCCTGGTTTGCATTAATCACAGTTCAAATGCTTAATAGCCACAAGTGGTTTGTGGCTACTGTATTAGACTGCAGACATGAAACATTTTCACCATTACAGGAAATTCTATTGCACAGAGCTGGTCCTGAAGGATATAAATGTAACTGTTAAAAGCGATTATTTCTGAGAATGAAATTGCACAGCTTAATGGGGTAGAGGGATATAATTTTTATTCTGTACCATTTGAAAAATATATTTTTATTGCTTTCAGAGAGGAAAGGAGAAGGAGAGAGAGAGCGATAAGAACATCAATGATGAGAGAGAATCATTGACCAGTTGCCTCCCGCATGCCCCCTACTGGGGATCGACCCTGCACCCCGGGCATGTGCCCTGACTGGAATCCAACTGTGACCTCCTGGTTTATAGGTCGACATTCAACCACTGAGCCACGCTGGCAGGCTTGCTCTATACAATTTTTTATTTTTGTAACGAGAGTGGATTATTTCTATAATTTTAAAAAGTTGTGAAATTGGTAAAAAATTAAAATGTTTTGGAACATTACTTTCCAGAAACCCTAGGCTCTGAGCAAAATTTCCTCTTGGTGGGCAATAGAATGGCATTATAACTTTATTTGCTAAGTAATCTCAGGTGGCCTATCCTTCTTAGAGTCCCTCCCCTTCACATACACATCAAGTCCCACCGAAATAGGGAGGCAACAGAGCTGTGAGTGAAGCAGAAGGTTATGAGCTGAGAAATACACACAAAAAAGAAGGCATACATAACTCACCCTGCCCTTTAAAAACTTAGCATCCTAATAAAAAACCAGATACACACATCAAAAAATAAAGATTAAAATAATTTATGACACTTACCGTGAATTGGGAATTTACTATTTGCCAACCCCTACTCTAAACCCTTCACAAGTCATGGCGCATGTTATCATCACAACAGCCCTGTGAGGGGTTTCATTTCACAGACAGGGAAATCGGCCCAGGGAGTTCAAGTAACTAACCTAATGCCAAATGACAGGTGTGCAGGGGGTTGGGGAGGGTGGGGGACTCAGTGCTTTGTTCTGTGGTGCTCTTAGGGAAGTTGGTACCCAATGGGGGGCGGGAGGGGGAGGTTCATACTGGGGACCAAAGGGAGATAACTCTATGGTCTCTTTTCTCCAGGTCACACAGACCATTACAAGCCAACAGTGGAAGCAAAGAACCTTACCATCTATGCCCAAGTCCAGAAATCAGGTGTAAGTCCTACACTTTCTTTTTCTGGGGTGTTTCCTATGGCTTCCTGCCAGTTGGCCATGCATTTCTGACGTTCCCGGTTCTCCATGGGTTCTGAAACAGGGGAAGTTAAGGGAGCAGAAGTCAAGAGCAAGAGCGCTCTGAAAGGATATTAGCTTCAGTGTCAGATGGGACTATTTGTTAGCGAAATAACAGAAAATACCGGGTAATCTTCTGGTCATCTGTTTCTTCACAGGGGGAAAAAAAAAAAAGGAAGTTAGAAAGACATGACGTGTGACTCCTTCCAGCTCACACGCATTCTAGGAGTCTACCATTCCAGGCTAGGAAACTCTCTCCTCCTCTAGGGAAAAAGGTGCAGGCGTGAGGAGAGTGGAAAAGGTTTAGGAAAGCAATTGTGTGACAGGTTGGTCTGGTCCATGTTTAGAAGTTTGCAAAGTGCCAAAGTGCCAAGGAAGGGAGATCTTGAGGATTCTGGCTGGACGGTGGTGAAGAGATGGAAGATGATACATAGACTGAAAATAAAAGAAAGCAAAACTGTGATTGTTGGACTGAGACAGCAGAGAGGGATAAAGAAATTAGAATTATGATGATGCTTAGATGTCAAGAGGGGGATTAGAGGGATTATGATTAGCTATTATGATACTGTAGTTTTTCAGACATGAAAACAGTTCTAGGTGATAGGCCAGTATCTGGCCATTCAGAGTTTAACAGAAAGCAAATTCTGGAGTAAGGGATATAAAGGCAATGAGATATTTGATTAGTATGTTGGGAAATTGCATCAGATGACAATAAATGCATTTCTGATAACCAGAGATGAACTTTTAGACAAAACTCTTATTTCTGCTGTCCTCTAGTGGCTGGGAGGGTTTATTACACAAGCCATGACAACCACTGAGAACCATCTTCCATCTACCTAATCTATCTTCTACCTAATAAAAGAATAACTTGCTAATTGACTGTATCTTTGCGACACCCACCAGCCAATCAGGAGATGGTATTCAAATTAACCCAACAAAGATGGCAGGTTAATTTGCATACACGGGCACCAAGCGGACAGGGATGGGGCAGGACACTTGCATTGTCACCATGGCGACGATGTAGGTGTTTCACACCACCCCAGCTACTCCGGGCCTCTGGGCAGCATGGGAAGGCAAAAAGGTGGCTCTGGGCCAGAGCAGAAAGGTGGCTCTGGACTGGAGTGAAAAGGCGGCTTCTGCCAGATGCAGGGATCCTCAAACTTTTTAAAGTGGGGGCCAGAGTGGGTTATTTCCACTGTGAGGCTTCTATAAAAATGGCACTATGAACACTCAAACATATGTCCTTCTCTTGGTAAACATGTGCACATATTTTTGTATAGTATATACCTAGAAGTAGGATTGCTGAATCATAGAGTATGCATATCTTCAAATTTACTAGATAAGGCCAAACTTTTTTTTTCAAAGTGGGTATAACAACTTACTTTTCTATCAGATACATTGAGCAGATGTTAAGAGGGAGGTCAAAGGGATTATGATTAGCTATTATGATACTACTGGGGGGAGGAGGGTGTTGTCCCTCGGCCTGGTCTGCGGGAATAGAGCCAAAATCAGCTCTCAGAATCCCCCGAGGGGTCCTGGATTGCTAGAGGGCACAGGCCAGGCCAAGAGACCCTACCAGTACATAATCAGGGTCGGGAGGGGGGCTCCAGGGTGTTCTTATTTTTAATGGCTATTTAATACCTTTAGAAAGGCTATAATAACAGAAAATTCTTTACCAAATAAATGTCTGCTGTCTGCTAGGGACTCTTATAGGTCTTATCAGGGCTAGCACCTTGCACAATCCCAGAGGATAGCATTCATAAAGAATGAGGGTATAACTGAAACTGGTTTGGCTCAACGGATAGAGCATTGGCTTGGGGACTGAAGGGTCCCGGGTTCGATTCCGGTCAAGGGCATGTACCTTGGTTGCGGGCATATTCCCAGTAGGGGCTGTGCAAAAGGCAGCTGGTTGATGTTTCTCTTTCATCGATGTTTCTAGCTCTCTATCTCTCTCCCTTTCTCTCTGTACAAAATCAATAAAATATATATATATTTAAAAAAATAAAAATAAAAAAAATAAAAGAAGAATGAGGGTATAATGCACCTGCAGTTCCTTGTAAATCATGCTTCCTGGAGTTGTGCCCTAACTGAAGGCTTCAAGATACAAAAAGGTACTAAGTTATTACATCCATGTTTAAAAGAATTTCCTAAGCCTAGATAAAAATCCTGACGTGAAATCTAACAACCTGATAACCATATTGTGTTGAAGTGACAAAACGATGTGTTTCCTATACTTTTTCCTTCTTTCTAAACTTTTTAATGAGATGTAAAAGCAAGTCACATGCCTTCTCCTTCATGCCTCTAAGCCAGGCTATAGGAACGCCCCCAGGCAGTCAGACGGGCCAGGATTGCTTCTGTAGATGGTTTTATATCCTTCTTGTGCGTCTCATTATTGCAAGTAATTCTTCCTTAAATTCAAAACTTCTCCAAATTGTATGGGATCCTGAAAGTCATCTATTGGAACCAAGAAATTACTGCTTGAATTACTTTCTATAGCATTACTTTCAAAGTGTTGGCTATCTTCTTTTTACTAAAATATAGTCTCAGACCAAGCATTAGCAGCAGCACCTGGGACCTTGTTAGAAATGCAGAATCCCAGGCCCTGCCCCAAACCTTCTGAAATAGAACCAGCCTCCTAAGAAAATCCCTAAGTAGCCCTAGCCAGTATGGCTCAGTGGATAGAGTGTCTGGCTGGGGACTGCCGGGTCCCAGGTTCAATTCTGGTCAAAAGCACATGCACCGAAACCGGTTTGGCTCAGTGGATAGAGCGTTGTCCTGCGGACTGAAAGGTCCCAGGTTCGATTCTGGTCAAGGGCATGTACCTTGGTTGCGGGCACATCCCAGTAGGGGGTGTTCAAGAGGCAGCTGATCAATGTTTCTCTCTCATCGATGTTTCTAACTCTCTATCCCCCTCTTTCTTCCTCTCTGTAAAAAATCAATAAAATATATTTTTTTAAAGGGAGGGAGGGGCACATGCCCAGGTTGCGGGCTCGATCCCCAGTAGAGGGCGTGCAGGAGGCAGCCATCAATTATTCTCTCTCATCACTGATATTTCTATCTCTCTCTCCCTCTCCCTTCCTCTCTGAAATCATTAAAATAAATAAATAAATAAATAAATAAATAAATAAATAAATCCCCAGGTAAATCATAGGTACATTGAAGTATGAGAAGTCTTGAGCCACCCAGGCATTCTCAGTAATGAGGGACTCACTGCCTCCCATTGCAATTCATCCCACACGTGAGCACCTTTTATTTTAGAAAAATCTTTATTACATTACACAAAAGATTTCCCTAAAATTCCAACCTGGGTTTATTTTTTTTTAAAATATATTTTTTATTGATTTTGTACAGAGAGGAAGGGAGAGAGATAGAGAGTTAGAAACATCAATGAGAGAGAGTCATCGATCAGCTGCCTCTTGCACACCCCCTTACTGGGGATATGCCCGCAACCAAGGTACATGCCCTTGACCGGAATCGAACCCGGGACCTTTCAGTCCCCAAGCCGATGCTCTATCCATTGAGCCAAACCGGTTTCGGCCCAACCTGGGTTTAAACCTGAAGGACTCTACATTACAAACCCAATTTCTCTTCTACATGGCAACTCAGCAAAATACATGAAGAGAAAGATCATGTTCCACCTGGAAGCTTTTCTCCTTCAAGTAAACCTCTTCCAATTCCTAGGGTGGGACAGAGCCTCGGTGACAAGAGTCTAAGTCCTCTCCCATGAGAAACCATGAGCTTCTGTTTCAAGTCTTCCTCTGTATCAGGAAAAGTGGAGAGAAGCATCACTCTACACCAGAGTGCCCCACATCCTTGCTAAAAGGATGGCTTTCCTGGCATAAAATACGTCATCTCCATCTTACAGGGTTGTGGTCACAAAGTACCCCCACCCTGACTTCATCCTGGTATTGTAGATTGTGATTCATCCAAAGTGACACCAGCGTGATTTTGTGGGGAATGCAAAGAAATATAGCTGATTTCTCAAGGAACTGATCGTCTATTTGGAGAAACAATGTTTAAATAGGAGTGTGTTAAATTCAGCCTGCAGTTAAGTGCCATTGTGTGTGGATTAGATTTTAAATAACCAAGGCTCAGTGGCTGGAGCATCGGCCTGTGCACTGCCCATTCCGGTCAAGGGCATGTACCTTGGTTGCGGGCACATCCCCAGCAGGGAGTGTGCAGGAGACAGCTGATTGATGTTCCTCTCTCATCAATGTTTCTGACTCTTTATTCCTCTCCCTTCCTCTCTGTAAAAAAAAAAACAATAAAATATATTTTTAAATAAATAACTGAGGCATTTAGGTCAAGGAGAGGTCAGTATAAGTTGGGCGACCAGAGGAGAAGGGTCTGGTGGAAGGAGCATGCACTTCACAAGTGCTGGGTGGGACTCTTGGCTTCAGTGCTTCTTGCATTGTTAACCTGTAAACTGTGAGTGACAACAGTATTTAGCACACAGTGATTGTGAGGCAAATAGAAAGACGTGTGAAGAACTTTGTAAACTTTAACACGCATGTGGGTGGTTATTACGGGAAACAGAAGTAAGGAGAAGCCGGGTTGGAGTGTGGGGATGGCATGAAGTCCGCATGTGGGGGATGATATGAGCCAGGCTCAATCAAGTACCAGGAGAAGGCCTTCCCCTCAGGGGTCCCAGGAAGGGCCACGGACTTTGGTTCACTGTCAGGAAGGCCTCTCACACATCCGGGCAGCACAAATGACAAGTTAGGCGGACGCATGAGGTTGTGAACGCTAAGGTGTCACTGTGGGGTCCAAGCAAAGCCCCAAGAATTGAGTTCCAGGGAATTTGGGAGAGAATTTCCACCTGGGAAGGAGGCTGGACCAAATCATTCTAAGGAGTTTTCTAACTCAACGCTTTCTGATTCTCTGCATCTCAGTGGGGAATCACTCAAGGTAATTCCACGGATGAGAAATAACTTTGCCTTCCGCTAACTTCCTGTTTTATCTGCTTCTCACTAGTCTGTTCAGAAGAAACCGGATCCCCTGCCGGCCCAGGACCCCTGCACCACCATCTACGTGGCAGCCGCAGAGCCTGCCCCGGAGCCCGCTCAGGTGAGGCATCTCTGCAGAGAGGGAAGCGGAGGGGCGGGAAGGGTGGGGCGCCAGCAGAGCTGAAAGGAAACAGAGGCCCTGCAAGAAAGTAGCAAGGAGCCCTAACCGGTTTGGCTCAGTGGATAGAGCGTCGGTCTGTGGACTGAAAGGTCCCAGGTTCAATTCCGGACAAGGTCAAGGGCATGTACCTTGGTTGCGGGCACATCCCCAGTGGGGGTGTGCAGGAGGCATCTGATCAATGTTTCTCTCTCATCAATGTTTCTAACTCTCTGTCCCTCTTCCTTTCTCTCTGTAAAAAAATCAATAAAATACTTAAAGAAAAAAAGAAAAAGAAGAAGAAGAAGGTAGCCAGGAGCAGTGGCGGCCTTGGTTGTGGGGCTTCCGGGAACCCCTCACGGCTGCTCACGGGGGTCACAGCTTCCTCTGCTCACTGGTGTTTCTCAGAATCCGCTGGTATCTTTGTTAAAAATGAAGATTCCAGGACTTTTCCACCCAGGATGCAGTTCGATCAGAATGCCTATGGCAAGCAACCGGCAGCAACACACCAAAAGCAGCATCCCCCGGGGATCCAGACGCACCTTTAAGTTTGGGGATTGCTCCCTTGCCAGTTTGGCTCAGTGGGTAGAGTGTCGGCCTGTGGACTGAAGGGTCTCAGGTTCGATTCTGGCCAAGGGCACTCGCCTGGGTTGCAGGCTTGATCCCCAGTGGGGGGCATGCAGGAGGCAGCTGATCAATAATTCTCTCTCATCGTCAATGTTTCTATCTCTCTCTACCTCTTCTTTTCTCTCTGAAATCATAAAGAAATATATTTTTTATTAAAAAAAAAAAAAAAAAGTTTGGGTATTGCAGTCTGAGTCCAGGAGTTCTCACATCCAACTGTGTAACGGAATCATTTGTAAAATGCCTGTGTCTAGGCTCCATCCGGCCCTATTTAATCAGAATATTTAGGGGCTGAGCGCTGCTTGGGTCTGAAGCCTGGAAGAGCATGTGATGGGCAGCCCAGAATGGGCCTTACCCATTCCACCCCATAGCAGAATCAGCCTTGGATTCATCCCACTTGACAGCACGCAGTTTTCTAACTCTGAATGTATTCCTGTCCTTTTACTAAATGGACAGGAATACATTCTGGGCCGGAATCTCGGCTCTGGCTGAGCTCTCTTAAAGCATTTTAGGGGGCGGGTGAGGATTAAAAGGCCACAGAAAGCCCTACATTTACCCCTGTTCCTCGAAGCTCTCACTGTACACATGCTCTGACTTTAAAATCTTTTACAAAATCATCTAAATCTATAATGAAGTTTTCTGGGGAAAGAAAAACAGTGTATTTCATAGAAAAACCTCCTGACTTTTCCCACTTTTGTCTCTTTCTTTCTCAGACGCTTGAACCTCCTCTCTGCAAAAGGTCTTTGCCCCAAAGCCTCACCTCCTCTCCCTCTGTCTCTCCCGCCTGAACCACTAACCCTTTGTAAAGCTCCGGAATTTGGGGATTCTCTTAGCTTCTCCAAACTGTGCCCCATGAGAGCCAAACAAATGGTTTTCCTTATACACTGAGTGGCCAGACTATTATGATCTCTGAACGCATAACAATCTGGCCACTCAGTGTGTGTGTGTGTGTGTGTGTGTGTGTGTGTGTGTGTGAATTAGAGGCCCGGTGCATGAATTCGTGCATGGGGGGGAGGAGGGGGTCCAGCCAGCCTGACCAAGGGGAGAGGACATGGGCAATTGGCTGGCCTGCCTGCTGGTCGAACTCCCGGTTGAGGGGACAATTTGCATATTAGCCTTTTATTATATAGGATATACACCGAGTGGCCAGATTATTATGCGCTCAGAGAGCATCATCATCTGGCCACTCCGTGTGTGTCAGAAGAAGGGAAGAGAGTGAGGAGGAGAGGATGCCAGGTTCCGGTCCATCTGGTCACAGGTCTCCCCGTCTCCTGACTCCTGAGGGCGGGCATCCGCGTGGAAGGAGCCATAGTCCACCTTGCGGACACGACAGGCAGCTGGGGCTGACTTTGACAGACAGGCCCTGAGCACGTGTCTATGCTGCAAGTTTTCTGAGGCCCCTCCCTTCTCCTAAGCCGTGCTGTGTCTATTCATTCCTGTGAAGCTAGAGCCCGTCCCCCCACTCACAGACGCCCTCTGTTTTGCCCCCAGAAACCAAGCTCCATCACGGTCTATGCCAGCGTGACACTCCCAGAGAGCTGACACCACAGCCCCGGGGTAGGGACTGGCGGAAGGAGCTCGGAGGAGCCAAAAGAAACACGGAACTTGGCCCCAGGTCTCAAGTTCTCCCGATACTCTACAGACCGGCACTCCTGGGATCACCTGCCTGGGGATGTCGCCTCCACACCCACCAGCGACAGGAACAAGAAAGGGAAGTTTCCCACCCACTCAGCCTCCTCTGCGGGGCACAGGCCCGGGACAGCTTTCCGTCTCCCTGGTGCAGCAGACAGAATGGACGATGCAAACCCACGAGTCTAGACCTTCGGCGTCTTGCTCTTCGCCGGGAGTGGATAAGGAAAGCCACAGGCAGGAAGCCAGCGCGTAGAGCTCCTAGCTCAGGCAGCTGGCCACCACCGGAGCCTGGAACCCTTGCCACTCTGGCTGCCTGTGCTTGGTTCTGGGAGCTGCTGCGGGTCACCACGCAGGCCTGATCGAGGCCCGGTGCCTCAGGCTCTCTCTCTCTCTGGATGGGTCATAAAGGATGAGATCCTTATTATCTGTAAAACACTGTGACAGAAGAAGCTAGAGAGTCAATAAACTGAAAACATGGCTTTGGGGTCTCCGAGCTTTGAATCATGGAATGAAAGTCACCTAAGATTCTTAAAAGTATAGTCTTAAGAGTGTGCAGATGGTGCTCAGATTTAAAGAAAAGTGGCAAGAATTTGGTGATGCTGTTACAGAGGAATCTGCGATCATCAGAACTTATTTTAGGGTGATTTTTCACTTCCCCAAAATATTTTAAATTCTAGTTCTCTCTTTGCTCTGTTGAGCAACAAACCTGGAGCTTCAAAGACTCGTCAGCCTTATTCTGACCTCATCCTACATGCGCGGCCTCCCATGGCCAGGGTCTCCAGCAGGACCTTCCTAACCCCTGGCGCCGAATCTCTCCGGAAGTAGAAAATTAACATATTTTAGCCCCACAGTTTCAAGGAATGGAATGCTTAATAAACTGCAGGCTGCAGACAGAGAGAGCTTTTCATAAAGTCCCGTTTTCTTCCTATTCTCTTGCTTTCAGACAGACAGTCCTTCCCCAATGGAAGCTCTTCCTCTTTCTGACATGTACTTGTCTGACACTAAGAAAGCTCCAGCTGTCTTCCAACCCTGGAGCGAGGATCACCAACTTCCCAGCCCAGAACTCTGAGGTCCTATCACCTGGGACCTCCTCTGTTCAGTCCATTCATACTTTAGTTCTGTTGCGTGATGTAGCCATTTGATAATAGTTGTTCTTAGCTGTAATCAGCAGAAATGGGTCTAGGTTTTGTTTTAAAATATTTTTATTAATGTCAGAGAGGAACGGAGAGGGAGAGAGAGAGAGAGAGATAGAAACATCAATGATGAGAGGGAATTCCTGATTGGTTGCCTTCCAGGCATGTGTGCTTAACCGGAATCAAACCCAGGACCCTTCAGTCCACAGGCCGACGCTCTACCCACTGAGCCAAACCAGCTAGGGCTGGATTTTATTTATTTATTTGTTTATTTATTTATTTATTTATTTATGTAGAAAAGGATTCTACTGAAAAGATATTGCCAGGTGGGGGTCTGTAAAACCATGCTTTGAAAATGAGCAGGAAACAGGAAGACATAGGCTGTGGCGAGCATACTCAGCCCCAGGGCGCCTTATGTGCCATGCCAGCTCAGCCAGGTTCAATGACCCTGGGGGGAGGGCGTGTGAAGGATTGAGAAAAGACAGACAAGAGAATGAAAGCTGGGTCTGGGTGGGACACTGCTTCTCTGATGGAGAGATAGCACCTAGGACTACCAGCCATGTCTTTATCTTATAGCTGTCAGGGGTCCTCAAACTTTTTAAAGTGGGGGCCAGATCACGGTCCCTCTGAGAGCTGGAGGGCCGGACTATATGAACTACTAATTCCTACTGTAACACCTCGGCTGCGCTCACTGCCCGAAAAACCTGGCGGGCCGGATCAGACTCCTCTGCGGGCCGCATGTGGCCCGTGGGCCGTAGTTTGAAGACCCCATAGCAGATGCCACCAGGCAAAGTGAGGACGTGGTCAAGATGTTTACAACATTCTCGTGGGTTTCAATCCCACTCAACTACATGCACCTGAACTCTATCATGGGCCACGTGTTCGGACCACAGGTTCAAGCTTACAACTACAGCTGTTGGCTATAATTGGGCTGGGACTTGCATGTGGTCATGAGAGGACTGTGCCCTCTCATCAGTCCGAGGCTTGAACCTGTGCAAACACTGTAGCCACTCCCCACAATCACAACCTCAGCTCAGGGATGGCAACGCTGAGCACCAGTTGCTCTGCCATTATCCTCCAGCACTCGATCTGGGCTCCTCCACCCTCTCCCTCCCTCCTACCTCCCCTGGATTGGAAACTCATTCTGCTGTTGGCACTGTCTGAACCAAGGTGCCTGCTCCAGGGTCCTTAGTCATCTCTCCACCTCTATTTTCTAACCCAGAGTCTGAGACTGAGTGGCCCGTCATAGGCCACTCACCCATGTTCTCTCCAGGGAGGCTGGGATTTCAATATCTGCCATTTTCTCCTGGCATGGTGGCAGGGGGGCTCTGCCTCTTATAAGCCAGCAAATTCCCCAAACATAAGCAGTGGAATTCATTGCTGGGCAGGGAATAAATGAGAAAAAAATGTCCACTGTGTCTCCTTTGTCTCACCTTGGGCTGTCTGAGCACTCTCTCCTTTACCACTCAGCTGCCCCCAGCAGCTCAGTTTTCAGCACTTGGGTTTTCCTGTGGCTGAATCCCACACACTGGAAGGGCAGGCGCAAAGGGGGACAGAAGGGGCTGATCCTCAAAGTTTCCTGCCTCAGGTCAAGACCTCCCTGGGGAGGCTGGCGGTGTCTTGGAGTCTTTTGTGCCATCCTTCACATGACCTCCGTGTGCGAGCTGGAGCATTCCTTTGCCTTGGGCTAAAAAAAAAAAAAGAAAAAAAAAAAAAAAAAAGTAAAACTGATACTTTAGAGTAGGGGTGTCGAACTCAATCAGAGAAGGGGCCAAAATCTAAAATCCAGCCTAAATCGCGGGCCGAATGGTTTACTGAACAGTCATAAACTGACAATATCATAAACTGACAGCGGAGTGCAGTGATGACAGCGCGGTGCGGGCCACATTTGCAAGGCCTGGCGGGCTGGATTTGGCCCGCGGGCCTTGTGTTTGACACACGTGCTTTAGAGTCTGACTTCCCCATGATTCTTCTCTAATGTCGTTTTCTGAATGAGCACATCTGAATTCTGGAGAACTCAGGAGGAAAAGACTCATTTTCCGTCTTAAGGGACTGCTGTTCTGCAGTATGACCGGGCATGCTCTCAAGCCTCTTTAGGACACTTTCTCTCATTAGACCATCGGATGTGATTGGTAAAGCGTGCGAACGCTGACTGAGAAGCCACCATGACAGTCAGTGACTTCTCTTCCTGCAGTTTCTATGTCTACCTCCGGGAAACGAAGAAAACACAGACAGTTCGTCAAGAAACCTGTGTCTTGTGATACTGACAGGATTCGTGGCATAGTGGGATGGCAACACATGCTTTGTGGGCTGTGTCTCTGTAGCTGTAGCTGTGTAGTACCGAAGGCGGCTGCTTTGATTGGAGGAGCTGTGAGACGGTCCCTTTCCTAGGGGAGGTGCCCTCCCCACCAAAGTCAGGAGCCCCCTTCCACACGGAGAAGATAACTGTGTGGGAAGGATTGTTTCATGTTTTGTCACTGCCAGAGTAATTGCCTTGCTCAAACTTCTCCAAATTCCCCCTGTGGAGCAATACAGAACAGGGTTTCTCAACTGTAGCAGTGTGGCCCTAACCCAGTGGTGGGCAAACTGTGGCTGGCGAGCCACATGCGGCTCTTTGGCCCCTTGAGTTTTTATCAAAGGCCAGCTTAGGAGTACCCTAATTAAGTTCATAACAATGTATCTACCTATATAGGTTAAGTTTTAAAAATTTGGCGCTCAAAAGAAATTTCAATCGTCGTACTATTGATATTTGGCTCTGTTGACTAATGAGTTTGCTGACCACTGCTATAACTGGTTTGGCTCAGTGGATAGAGCATTGGCCTGTGGACTCAAGGGTCCCAGGTTGGATTCCTGTCAAGGGCATGTACCTTGGTTGTGGGCACATGCCCAGTGGGGAGTGTGTAGGAGGCAGCTGATGGATGTTTCTCTCTCATCGATGTTTCTAGCTCTCTATCCCTCTCCCTTCCTCTCTGCAAAAAATCAATTAAATATATGGGGTGGGGGGGGAATATATGTAAACATTTTGGTCCAGATAATTGTTTTCATGGCTGCCCCGTGCATTGCATGATATTTAGCAGATGCCAGTAGCACATCCCCAGTCCCCAATCAAGACAATCAAAAATGTCTCCAGCCATTGCCAAATGTTTCCTGGTGGGGAAAAGCTCCCCACTGACTGAGACTCGTGAATCTAAAACCATACTGACTACCTAGTGATTTTTGTGTAGACTAACTATACTTCTATATACCAACAAGTAGAGCTCTCAAAATCACAGTTTTAAAAATATATATTTTTTTTATTGATTTCAGAGAGGAAGGATGGGAGAGAGAGAGAGAGAAACATCAATGATGAGAAAAAATCATTGATCAGCTGCCTCCTGCACGCCCCACACTAGGGATCAATAACACAACGCGGGCATGTGCTCTGACCAGGAATCAAACCGTGACTTCTTGTTTCATAGGTCAATGCTCAACCACTGAGCTACACCCACCGGGCCAAAAATAACATTTTTAAATCCACACCCAAGGATATGTTTAGAGAGAGGAAGGGGAAAGGGAGAGTGAAAGAGACATGGATATGAGAGAGAGACGATGTTCCAACCAACTGAGCTACCTGGCCAAGGCCAAAAATCACATTTTGGGAAAGTGGCCATCTGGTCACGTAAGCATGGCTTACACCTGCCAACATTCCCAAGGTTACCTAAATGTTAGAGTTGCCAGATAACTTTTAAAAAATATTGATGCCCAAACCCTACCTCAAACCCAAATGAAATCTTGGTTGAGATCTATGTAGAACCACCAACTTAGAGGCCCACCACTCTCTAACTCCCTGGGTAAGCATCCTGCAAGCCTCCCCTGAAATTCTCTCCCACGGCAGTTATGCATGTTCTATTGTGGAAAAGTTCCAAGTGGAAAGTTATCGCCCATTCTTCACAGAAAGGATTTTGTGAAGAATTCCATACAGCAACCACAAGAGGGCGATGTGGCAAAGCTACAGTCCACCCCCACAACATGCATCCACACCACTTCCCTTGCATCTAAGAGATGGGAACTTAGGTCACAGGCTTACTGAACCTGCCTGGATGCTCCTTAGTCCACAGCACTTACAGGCTGGAGGGAGACCGGAACCCTCCCCTTAGACATAAGGAGATCCAGTGTGGGTTGATGACAGGTTCTAATCAAAGTTAACTGCCATAAGTTTATTTTACAGAAGATGCCTAATTCGACTCAATGTTTCACCCATTCAACAAATAGTTACCATGTTCCTACTACATATTAGAGTGTGCCATTCAGTGGAGATACAAGGAATACAAGCAATTAAAAGTTATATAATAGGTAGACAACCACGTGATCTATTGGGGCTTGAATAACATTCCTGGCGGGTCCCGACACCCCATCCCTCACTCACTCTACCTCAGGAGGAAGGAAGAGTGCATGAGCTGTTTTGTGAATTTGGGGACATGAGCTGAACAAGCCCAACTCGGTCCCTTCTGAGCTCTCTTTCTTGGGACCAGTCTGTCTGTAAGATGCACACACTCTTGTCTACTCACCCCTGCTCACAAGGGCAGGGTGTCCTCTTATTGGGAATGTGTCCTGGGATTGCAACTCAGTGTGGCCTCCTCCTTTTCCCCTTCCTCTTCTTTCCCTCTGCCTCTCTTCATCATCATTATAATAACACTAGAGGGCCAGTGCACAAAGTTCGTGCACATGGTGGGGAGTGTCCCTCAGCCCAGGAACACTACGTGACCAGGTGGCCTGCACCCTCTCCAATCTGGGACCCCTGGAGGGATGTCCAACTCCCCATTTAGGCCTGATCTCACTCAGATGGGGCCTAAACTGGCAATTGGACATTCTTCTCACAATCCAGGACTTCTGGCTCCCAACTGCTCACCTGCCTGCCTGCCTAATTGCCCCTAACTGCTTCTGCCCTGCTAGCCTGATCAAAATTGATTTAAGTACAGTTGGTATACCATATTATATTAGTTTCAGGTACAATTTAGTGATTCAACGTATATTAGTACACTAATGGCCTGGTACACCGAATTTGTGCATGGGGGGTGGGTGTCCCTCAGCCTGGCCTGCACCCTTTCTGATCTGGGACCCCTCAGGGGATGTCCAACTGCCAGTTTAGGCCCAATCCCTGGATGCCTGCCTGATCACCCCTAACCACTCTGCCTGCCAGCCTGCTTGCCCCCAACTGCTCCCCCTGCTGGCCTGTTTGCCCCCAACTGTCACCCCCTTACCAGCCTGATAGCCCACACCTCTTTCCCACCCCACCTCCCCGCATGCCTGATCACCCCCAACTGTCCTCCTGCTGGCCTTATTACCCCCAACTGCTCCCCTGACAGCCTGCTTGCCCCCAACTGCCGCCCCCCCACCCCCTACTGGCCTGGTCGCCCCTAACCACCTCTGCCTTGGCACCATCACCATGGCTTTGTCCAGAAGGTCTCCCCGTCTAATTAGCATATTACCCTTTTATTAGTATAGATGCCTTACAATGTAATCACCACACTAAGTTTAGTAATCATCTTTCCCTGTGCTAAGTTATCACAATATTATTGACTATATCCCTCTTGACCTTTTTTACCCTCTCCTCTGGCAATCATCAGTTGAGAAAGATAAATACCATATGATTTCACTTATATGTGGAATCTGAAAAATAAAAATAGACTCATAGGAAGAGAGGCCAAACTGTCCATGCTTTTTGAAATCTGCTACTCAAGACAGAATTCTGCTTCAGATGTTAAATACACCAATGCAGACCAGGGTAGAATTCTATTCCATGAGGTGAGAAATATACAATCATTTTTGTTTGTTTTAATGTATTTTATTAATTTTTTACAGAGAAGGGAGAGGGATAGAGAGTTAAAAACATTGATGAGAGAGAAACATTGATCAGTTGCCTTCTGCACGCCCCCTACTGGGGAGGTACCCGCAACCAAGGTACATGCCCTTGACCAGAATTGAGCCTGGGATCCTCCATTCTGCAGGCCGATGTTCTAGCCACTGAACCAAAGCAGTTAGGGCTCATTTTTGTTTTTAAGTTGGACTTCAGGTCCACAAAAATAGATTGATACAATTAATAGCATTCCCCTTGATCCATGTTTCATTTTTATTTTATTCTTCTATTTTTCCCCTTCATAACACATCCCTATTCTCTGCTTCCCACTATCATGTCCTTGAATAGACACATTCTCATCTATTTCACGTGTGCCCTTTTAGTCCATTGTCTATACATTTATTTTGCGTATGGGGGGGGGTATGTTTAAAGGTACGTATGGATATCTATAATTGCTTTCAAGTTATATAGAGAGACATTCTGCTTCTCAGTTTTGTTTTATGTTCGTTGCTCAATATTGTATTTTTTAGATCTTACCAGGTTTAATTCAATTTTTCTGACTACTCTATAGTATCACATCCTATAGATATTTTACATTTTAATTCATCAATTTCCTTGTTGATAGATATTGAACTTTACAAACAATGCTATGATGGACAACGTTGTATCTGTCTTTTTAGACCTCTTTTGCTACCCATATAAGGGATTGTCTGAGTAGTTTCCAGGTTGGAATTTGCTAGAGTCATAAATTATGCAAATACTCAACTCTAAAAGTATGTAACTGTTCTGAAAAATTTATACTCCCACTGACAATACACTAGTTTCTTTTTTTTACCCCCTTCCTCTACAGCACTTGATTTTGCCTGATATTTTTGACCATTTAAGTATGTGACATAGCACAGTTGTTTTAATTTTTATTTCTCTTATTCCTGGAGGGATAGTGCATCTCTCCAGATGTTTATTTGCAGTTCCAGTTTCCACATTTATGAATTGCTTATGCACATTATTGACTCATTTTCCCACTAGATAATCTGTTTGTTCTTGATAATACTCAGTTTTTCCTGTGTATTTGGGATATTAAGTATTAGTTGGTTATGTATACCTCTTTTTTAAATATATTTTTATTGATTTCAGAGAGGAAGAGAGAGAGAGAGAGAGAGAGAGAGAGCTAGAAACACCAGTGATGAGAGAAACATCAATCATTGATTGGCTGCTTCCTGCATGCCTCCTTCTGGAGATCATGACCACAACCCGGGCATATGTCCTGACCAGGAATCAAACTCCTGGTTCCTAGGTTGATGCTCAACTACTGAGCCACGCTGGCCGGGGAACATATACCTCTCTTTTAACAGTGGGCACAGTGTCTTTTACTAGGCAGAAAACTTAATTTGATGTAGTCATCATTTCTTCCCTTTACTATTTGTAGGGATTTTATATCTTGGTTTAAAAGTTTTCTTTTTTTTTATTTTAATATATTTTATTGACTTTTTACAGAGAGGAAGGGAGAGGGACAGAAAGCCAGAAACATCGATGAGAGAGAAACATCAACTAGCTGCCTCCTGCACACTCCCCACCAGGAATGTGCCCACAACCAATGTACATGCCCTTGACCAGAATCAAACCTGGGACCCCTCAGTCCACAGGCCGACACTCTATCCACTGAGCCAAACCAGTTTCGGCCAAAAAGTTTTTTTTACTCTCAAAGTTATAAAGATATCCTTCTATATCATTATCTAATAGTTTTAGTATATTCAATTTATTTTTTTTTCACTTTACATTACATCTTGCAAATCTTTATTTTTTGCCATTTAAATATTTTTAAATTACAGTAGACGTACATTATTATATCAGTTTCAGGTGTACACCCCAGTAATTTGACATTATATAACTTACTAAGTGATCATCCCAATAAACCTCACACCCATATGACACCATACATAGTTATTAGAATATTATTAACTACATTCCCCATGCTGTACTTTACATCCCATAACTATTCTATAACAACTACATTGTATTTCTTAATCCCTTCACCTTTTTCACACAGCCCCCCAACCCCTCCCCTCTGGCAACCACCAAAACGTCCTCCGTATGCGTCTACAAGTCTGTTTCTGTTGTGCTTATTAGTTTATTTTGTTTTTTAAATTCAATTGTTGATAGATTTGTATTTGTTGTTTGTATTTTTTATCTTTTTTGTTTCTTTTCTTTTTAAAGAAGGCCCTTTCACATTTCATAAACTACTGGTTTGGTGGTGATGAACTTCTTTAGCTGTTTCTTGTCTGGGAAGCTTTTATCTGCCCTACTATCCTCAACTGAAGGCCCAGTGCACCAGTGGAGTCCCTTGGCCTGGCCTGCGGGATTGAGTTGAAACAGGCTCTATGACATCCTGCAAGGGGTCCTGGATTGCGAGAGGGTGCAGACCAGGCCGAGGGACCCCGCTGATGCACAATCAATCAAGGCCAGGGAGGGATGCAGGAGGTCGGGAGGGACCATGGGAGGGCCTCAGGGCATATCCAGCTCATTTTGCTCAGTCCCTATGGGCCATACTCCAGCAGCAAACTAACCTACTGGTTGAAGCATCTGCCCCCTGGTAGTCAGTGCATATCATAGCAAGTGGTTGAGTGGCCTTAGCATATCATTAGCATATTACATTTTGATTGGTTGAATGGCCAACTGGACAGTTAGCATATTAGGTTTTATTATATAGGATTATAGCTTTGGTGGGTAGACTAATCTTGGTCCTTGTTTCTCGCCCCTTTGAATATTTCTTGCCAATCCCTTCTGTTGAGAAATCAACCAACAGTTATGGGTTCTACCTTATAGGCAACTAACTGCTTTCTCTTGCTGCTTTTAAGAATATCTCTTTGTCTTTACCCTTTTGCATTTGAATTATGATGTTTCTTAGTATGGGTCTCTTTGGGTTCATCTTGTTTGGGACTCTCTGCCCTTCCTGGAATTGTATGTCTATTTCCTTCACCAGGTAAGGGAAGTTTTCTGTCCAGTCCCCTCTTAGTGCCACTTTCTCAGCAAAATTCTGGAAAGAATGGACATTATTGAGCAAACAATTTGTTTTTGCTTCAGAAGCTCTTCTAGAGCTTCTGTCTTATCTGTCTTCCAGCCTATCTTATCAGCCCATACTATCCTGTACATTTCATCAACTTTGTCCTTCTCAAGGTCTCTGTTTACAGTAGGCTCTCTCTTCTATTGGTCTGTACCCAGACCAGCCTCCTGCCCCAGGTCTTTTTTTTATTATTATTATTATCGTTAAAAGTATTACAGATGCCCCTTTGTTTCATGTTGTTTTTCGATTGACCCCCTTCATTGCACACCTGTCCCTCTCCCAGGCCTTCACCACACAACTGTTTGTGTCCATGGACTATACATTGTTGATTTGTGGATGATCACCATTCTGACAGGTTTGAGGAGATACCTCATTGTCATTTTAATTTGCATCTCTTAGATGATTAGTGATTTTGAGCATTTTTTCATGGCTTTTTACCTTTTGTGAATGCACTTTGGAGAAGTGGCTATTTAGTTCCTTCCCCCATTTTTAAATTGGATTTTTGTCTTCCTTTCATTAAGCTGTATGAGTTCCATATATATATGGAAAATTAACCACTTATCTGATATATCATTGGCAAATATGGTATCTCTTGCAGTGGGCTCTCTTTTCATTTTGTTGATGGTTTCTTTTGCTGTACAGAAGCCTTTTATTTTTATGTAGTCCCATTTATTTATTTTCTCCTTAGTTTCCATTGACCTAGGAGATGTATCTGTAAAGATATTGCTATGAGAGATGTCTGAGATTTTGCAGCCTATGGTTTCTTCTAAGATTCTTATGGTTTCACAACTTACATTTAAGTCTTTTATCTATTTTGAGTTTATTCTTGTGTATGATATAAATTGGTGATCTAGTTTTATTTTTTTACATGTATCTGTCCAGTTTTCCCAACACCATTTATTGAACAGGCTGTCTTGACTCCATTGTATGCTCTTGCCTCCTTTGTCAAATATCAATTGAGTGTAATGGCTTGGGTCAATTTCTTGGATATCTGTTCTGTTCCATTGAACTATATACCTGTTCTTTTGCTAGTACCAAGCTGTTTTGATTACAGGGGTGTTAACATAAAAACAAACAAACAAACATTGAAACCTGTAAAGAATTTTTATGAGTTTATTTGAGCCAAACTGTCGACATATGCCGGGAAGCAGAACCTCAACGAATTGAGATGATGCTCTGCAGAATGTTGGGTTACATTTGTATTTATACATTGCAATCAAAGGAGGGACGTATGTGGGTTACATGAAATCCATTAGTGATTTATTGATTTTTTACAGAGAGGAAGAGAGAGGGACAGAGAGTTAGAAACATCGATGAGAGAGAAACATCGATCAGCTGCCTCCTGCTCACGCCCACTGGGGATGTGCCCATAACTAAGGTACATGCCCT
Source organism: Pipistrellus hanaki (assembly GCF_964339955.1). NCBI lineage: Eukaryota > Metazoa > Chordata > Mammalia > Chiroptera > Vespertilionidae > Pipistrellus > Pipistrellus hanaki. The sequence continues at coordinate 33,858,307 of NC_140520.1, forward strand.
TGACCCAGGACCTTTCAGTCCGCAAGCCGACGCTCTATCCACTGAGCCAAACCAGTTTCGGCTCTTTCTAATTCTTTAAGTTGTAGAGTTAGTAGTTTCTTAGAAGTTTTTCTTGTTTTCTGAGGTAGGCCTGTAATGCTATGAACTTCCCTCTCTGGACTGCTTTTGCTGTGTCCTAGAGATTTGGGGTTGCTGTTTTCATTTGTTTCCAGGAAGTTCTTCTTTTCTTTCTTGATCTCGTTGATAACCTATTTATTAAACATACTACTTAGCCTCCATGTGTTTGAAGGTTTTTGAGTGCTTTTACGGTAGTTGACTTCTAATTTCATTCCACTGTGGTCTGAGAAGATACTTGATGTGATTCTAATCTCCTTGAACTTGTAGTGACTTGATTTGTGTCCTAACATGTGGTCTGCCTTTGAGAATGACCCATGTGCACTCAAGAAGAATATATATTATGCAGCTTTGGGGTGAAATGGCCTACAAATGTCAGTTAAATCCATCTGTCAATCTTAATCACTCAAAAGTCTTTTAGGCAGGGAAGGGCTGTTCAGATTTCAGCAAATGTGTATTTCCCTGGCCCAGAGCTACTCCTCTGCCATTGGCCTAAAGGCTTTTTCTGCCCTCGACTGGGCAGAGATCCTTGTATTCAATCCAGTGGGATCAGCTGGAAACCCTCAGTTTCTATCAGCTCTCTCAGGCAGGGAAAGTACCAGACTAGACTGGTGCCCAGGATAGTAGGGTGGAGAGCTCCTTTCCCAAACATGTCACTGACTGTTGAAACCCTCAAACCCATAGGCTTGGCTTCTGCTTCTGTTTCCTCTAAAAATGACAACATTTAAGCCAGTGGTCAGCAAATCTCGGCTCGTGAGTCACAGCGGCTCTTTGGCCCCTTGAGTGTGGCTCTTCCACAAAATACCACAGCCTGGGCGAGTCTGTTTTGAAGAAGTGGCATTAGAAGAAGTTTAAGTTTAAAAATTTCGACTCTCAAAAGAAATTTCAATCGTTGTGCTGTTGATATTTGGCTCTGGTGACTGAGTTTGCCGACCACTGATTTAGGCTGTGGTAGGCATGGCTTCTGAAGGTCAAGTAAGGTGATCAGACATCCCGCTTTTGGCGGGACAGTCCCGATTTTTAACAATTTGTCCCGCATCCCGAGGTGTTTTAAAAAAGTCCCAAAAGCTGGACGTCTGGTCACCTTAGGGTAGAGTGGTCTGTATCACCTGACCTGCCCTGTGGCTACGGGGAGGGGCTAGTTCCTCTTTAAGTAAGACAAAGGCCATTTTGGTCCCTGTGTATGCGACTGAGGACAGGACTCCGGGCTGCTGCTTTGATGCTTCCCACCCCAGCCTCTGCTGAGACACCTGAAGTCCAGGCTCTCTCCCTGCACCAAAGCCTCAGGTGAGCAGCTGCAAATGAAAACTTCTGTGCTCTGGGTTTAGGAAAAAGAAAAAGAAAAAAAAAAAACCACTAAGCTGTCGCCTTCTCTCTGAGCGGCTCCAGGCATCACGGTGGCCAGCAGCCCTGTCACCTTTCAAGGTGGGATGTTACCTGGGCCTCTGGTCTCCGCTCTGGTGCTCCAAGCTACGGAGCCCATCTGGGTCCGGGCCTCTGTCTTCTGAGGGAACAGCCTCCCATAGTCCGGAGCTCCCTCCCCACTCTCAGCCTGCCCGCTGGCTGCTCCTGGGCGCTGAGTCATTTCCTCTGCCAACCGCTCCCTTTCTGTCAGTCTCCAGGTGTTTTCTGTCCTGTCTTGATAGAAGTCTCCTCCTTAACTGGACCTCAGTTGGTGATTATGGGTGCATGCTCCCCACTTTAGTTTGGCCCTGGGAGGAGGCGCAAGAAAAGTCTGCCTGTTGGCCACCGCTTTCCCCTGCTCCCTACCCCAGCTTTTGAGCTATTTGGCTTTCTGCTCGTCTACAAAAAAAATTCTCTGGAATTCAGTTCATCAAGGATTTTTTGCATCTACCACTCACTGCGTATTCCACAGGGAAGTATGATTTTCATTTTAGTTTTCTTATTGTTACCATCGAATAGAAGAACTTTATACCCTTCCATATCAGATCAAAATAAGTCTCCAAACCTAGTATCTTTTCTATATTCAGTATGAGGCTGAAAGATAGAGGTAGGACATTTTTCTAGGAATATGATGAAAACTAAAGGTCTTATCCAGGATAGGATATATCAAAAGTTGAACATCAAACAAATAATCTTTGACTAATAAGAGTTTGTTTATGATAGCTGACCAAATTACTTCAGTGAAGCCAGATTTAACCACAGTCCAACCTGACAGTTTAGCCTATGGACATTAGCCATTTTTCTGTCTAATCTACAACTTGATGTGTGCAGTGTATTGGACTTACTGTTTTTCAGATCATCATTTTGAAGTGTCTGCCCTCCAACACATAATTATTCACTTGATACTATTTTTGTATATAATCTTGACCTTCATTTTAATACTGAAAACAAAACTCAACATGTAAAGAAAAAGAGCTTGCTTTTTTATTCCAGGCATAATTAACTTTTTTTAAAAATATATATTTTATTAATTATTTTACAAAGAGGAAAAGAGAGAGAGAGTTAGAAACATTGATGAGAGAGAAACATCGGTCAGCTGCCTCCTGCACCCCCCCCACCAGGGATGTGCCTGCAGCCAATGTACATCCCCTTGACCGGAATCGAACCTGGAATCCCCTAGTCTGCAGGCGCTCTATCCACTGAGCCAAACTGGTTTCAGCTATAATTAACTTTTATGATATCTTTACTTGGGTGCTTTCCTTTTGTAAACTGTAGAACTGATGCAGGCCCTTAAGTTTTTGGAAGTTAAAAGCAACTAAGTATAAAATTTTGGATTGTATTTCTCTTTTAAGAGAGAGAGAGAGAGAGAGAGAGAGAGAGAGAGAGAGTGAGAGACATTGGTCTAGGCTCAATAGGACTAAGATACTGTTAGGGTCGCCGAAGGAGGAACGCATGAGACCAAAAGGGGTAAGGAATTATAAATGTACTAGAGGCCCGATGCATGAAATCCGTGCAAGGGGCTTGGCCCTCGTAGCCTCAGCTTCATCCGGAAAGTTGGAAGGGCATCTGGAAGGTCATTCGGCTGTCCAGTCTAATTAGCATATTACGCTTTTATTGTTATAGACTCTCAATCTGCAAGCAGAAGGGCTGAGACCAAAATGGCAGCAGCAGGGCAGAGTAGGGGGTGCGGGATATTTATGTCACTTGTCAGGGTCAGTCAGAGTAATGGGTCAGACCAAGTGCAGTGGGTCAAGGTGTAAGCGGTCAACTGGAGACTGGGTGAGGCTGTTTACTGGAAGCCAAAGGCCCTTAGTCATGAAACCTACGAGGAGAATAACAGAAAATCGCTGGGAGGGGCAAGAGTCCCCTGCAAGGCATAATATGCCTAACAGATACCATCTAAGATTCTTAAGGCAAAGACTGGACACCACACAAGGGTTTCAAATAACAGGGGAAGAAAGCCGATTCCTACAGAGAAGGAGGAAGGAAGAAAGAAATACAAAGTAAGTTTTCAGCAGCTCTTGGCAACTTTATATTCTTTCTTCTTTTTTCCTTATTGGGTAGGACAGAAATTACAAGGGGAAGTAGGCAATAAAAGAGGCCTTCCTGACCCTTCATCAAAAACAAAAACAAATTCACTCCCCACGGCTGATCCCCTGCCAGTGGCAGCAACCTGGGCTAGGTTTTCAGCCTGGCAGGGGCGCCGCACCCCCATGGCAGGATCACCTGCCAGCTGTGGCAGCCTGGGGTCTCAACCACTGAGCCACACCACCCAGGAAGATATGGGGGATCTTAAATGTTTCTTTTTTTTAAATATATTTTATTGATTTTTTTACAGAGAGGAAGGGAAAGGGATAGAGAGCTAGAAACATCTATAAGAAAGAAACATCAATCAACTACTTCCTGCACACTCCCCACTGGGTATGTGCCCCCAACCAAGGTACATGCCCTTGACTGGAATTGAACCTGGGATCCTTGAGTCTGCAGGCCGATGCTCCATCCACCTACCCAAACCAGTTAGGGCTGTCCAATGTGTTAAAGATAAAACCCTGTCTAATAAAGAGGGAATATGCAGGGGAAGGCATTTGGGGGTGACCAGGTTGTCAGGGGAGGGCAGCTGGGAACGATCTGACTGGCAGGGAAGCAGTAAGGAGTCGATCAGGCTGATAGGGGAGAGGTTAGGGGGTGATCAGGCTGGCAGGCAGAAGCGGTTAGGGGCAATCAGGCAGGCAGGCAGCCAGCAGTTCTGGATTGTAAAGGGATGTCTAACTGCCTGTTTAGGCCCGATTCCTGTGGATAACCCCCGAGGGCTCCCAGATTATAGAGGGTGCAGGTTGGGCTAAGGGACATTCCCCCAGAGCACAAATTTCATGCTCCGGGCTTCTAGTCCTAAATAATCCTATATAATAAAAGGCTAATATGAAAATTGTCCCCTCGACCAGGAGTTCCACCAGCAGGCAGGCCAGTCAACTGGCCATGTCCCCTCCCCCGGGCCAGGCAGGCCAGACCCCACCCATGCACAAATTCATGCACCTGGCATCTAAAAATATATATTTATATTAGTGGCCAGATTATTACGCATTCAGAGACCATAATAATCTGGCCACTCAGCGTATATGATATATGTAATTTATATAACATAATTATATATCACATAAAATATATAATAACATATAGAATATCATCTGTAATAATAAAAGTATAATATGCTAATTAGACTGGATGTCCTTCCAGACAACCTTCTGGACAAAGCCAGACCTGTGAGGAAAGCCCAGGTCCTGGGTGCAGAGGGAAGCTGGTGCCAGCAGCGGGGGGAAGGAAGGCCTACTCTTGCACACATTTTATGCATCAGGCCTCTAGTTATTATATAAAACCAGAGGCCTGGTGCACAAAATTTGTGCACAGACAGGGGTGTCCCTCAGCCTGGCCTGCACCCTCTCCAAACTGGGACATCCTTCTCACAATACGGGACTGCTGGCTCCTAACAGCTCGCCTGCTTGTCTGCCTGATTGCCCCTAATCGCTTCTGTCTGCCAGCCTGATTGCCCCCTAAGCGCTCCCCTGACAGCCTGATTGACATCTAACTGCTTCCCTGCTGGCCTGATCGCCCCCAACTGCCCTTCTCTGCAAGCCTGGTCATCCCCAACTTCCCTCCCCTGCTGGCCATCTTGTAGCAGCCATCTTGTGATGACATTGTGCATGATGCCACCTAGGCTTTTATTATATAGAATAATTGGGAAAATTATTAAATTTGTATAAAATAGCCCTAGCCAGTTTGGCTCAGTGGATAGAGCTTCGACCTGTGGACTAAAGTGTCCCAGGTTCGATTCCGGTCAAGGGCACATGCCCAGTTTGTGGGCTCAGTCCCCAGTGGGGAGCGTGCAGGAGGAAGCTAATCAATGATTCTCTCTCATCAATGTTTCTATCTCTCCCTCTTCCTTCTTCTATGAAATTAATAAAATATATATTTAAATAAATTTGTATAAAATGTGTTTTATTAGTTACATATTATTGTGTTATATATTAACATATAACTGTAGTTATATAGTATTATTGCTACCATTTATTAAGCTCCTATCATGTGAGCACATTCTTCCTATTCTCTATCCCCCACCACCTTTTGCCTAATAATGCTAACTTACTTTTCAGATCCATCTCAGCATGGTTGTCAGTTCCTACAGAAAGCCTTCCCCACATTTCCTAGCCTGGGTCCACCCCGTCCTCCATAAATTTCTCTGTTAAGACACTGTTTAATTGTTGATCTCCCCAACAAGGGGAGAGATTGATTGCTTTGTTGGTCTTTATACTGCCAGCATCCAGAATCATGCCTGACACATAGTAGGTATTCAATAAATATTTGTTAAATAAATAATGAATTAATCCTAGGCACTTTGTGTGATAATAAAGGAGAGAAAAAACAGCCAAAGGCCATTGCTTCTGTCGTCACACTTCCTTTCTTAAGCGCAGCTATAAATAGCAAGAAAATTCTGCCTGCCTGTCTGCCCGATTGTCGGCTAGAAGAGAGCCTTTCTTTTCACAATCAAGGATCCTCCGGAAGATGGCCCAGCACTATTTATGGATCTTGCTTCTTTGCCTACAAACCTGTAAGTTCTGACCCTTGTCGATCCCTTCTAGTTTTCTATTATGTTTTTTGTTGTGGTTTTTTTTTTTTTTTTTTTTTTTTTTTTGGTTTTTTTTAGGGATTGCCCTGAAAGAAGACATGGAAATACCCTTCTGATAGGTTTCAACACAGATACCCTTGGTCTACAAGAAAAACAACCAGTAAGGGTCAAACCTGTTTTTCAGCGTTAGAGTTTGAATTTTTGTTGGTGGTGGGTCTCCAAAGAGCTGAGACAAATTCTTCTGCTCAGGAGGTTCAGCACTTGGTAGACCTGGCCAGAAAAAGGGGAAATAATCCAAAATCTTGAATAACTTAAAAGCGACTTTCCTTTTGGGTATTATAATGTGTCATATGGTTTTTGACAGAGATATACTTTTCTCCATTTTATTTCAGATTGGAGTTCATGACCATATGTCACTGTAAAAACTTGATCTCTGGGCACTTGTTTCATTTTCAAAGTACATGCATAGCTATTACTCAGCTTTTATCTTCCAAAAACTCCCTAAAATAAATGAGAAGTGGCTATTCTTCCTATTTTACATTACTTTCAGAAAAGAATGAAGAACTGGAACTGAGAACGTTACTTTCAAAAAAAATTGAAGAACTGGCTCTAAAAGCTCTGTTTTTCTTTTTTTTGTTCATTAGTAAATTATAAAGGGCGTATGCATACTGTTTGTTGTCGGTACAAAGAAAACTATGTGACATTAACCTAGCTCTGGGTGTATTTTGTCATTGCATACGTTATTTAATTAAGTCCAAATAATTGCCTTGGTTATATAAAAATTGACTCTGTTTGCCATTTTAAGTCAATTTATAATATTTCTTACCAGCTCTACACATGCACTAACAAATTCCTGACATGAATGAGTGGGTTAGGATTTTCTGAAAAGGTAGAATAAATGCACCAGTCTCTCTGGTTCCCTTGACCGTTTAACATTGGGGCTCCTTCAATTTGAGCTTCATGGAGACTGCACCCTGAATTCCTCCTGCTGCTGTTCCCGGCAAAGGTGGTCCCTCAGGTTTACCACTGAACTGTGTGAATCAACTGATTTCCTGCTCTTTCCTGGAACTCAGATTTAGGGAAGCAGCTGAGAAGCAGTGGAAAAGGAAGTTAGAAATCCCCATTTTTCTCTTGAAATTGCTGAAATAAGTCTGAGTGTGTGAACTCATGACTTTTCTTCCATGTTGGAAAGTTTTTCCCTGCGAGCCAAGACGCACAGGCTTATGTTCTGATCCCAGCTTTCTCATCATGACTTGGGAACCCTGTGACTCTGGCCATCCCTCCAAGTACCCTACCAGCCAGCCAGCCACCCTCTGTGGTGGAAGACAGGAGAGTCCAACGCTTTTGCTCCATGTCCATTTCTCCCTACATATTTTTTCCATGGAACTTTAATTCTTCCTTGTCTCTCCACCTTTGTTGTTTCAGAGACCTCCCCTTACTCCTTTCTCCTCTCCCTCATCAATAATAGTAATACTGACTGTTTGTGGAGCAGCCACCATGTGTCTGGCATTATGCAAAGTAGCCTACATTTATCATTTTATTAATCCTCATACTACCCGATGAGATGAGTACTATTAATATCTCAAGTTTACAGGTGAAAGCATTGGCACAGGATGCTGGAGGTCATTTAGCCAAAAAGTGGAGAAAGTAGGATTTGACTTCCAATGTCTTTAGATTTAACCATTGAGCAATGCTGCCTTCATCCACTTTGCCACTGAAGTGGAATAAAATACTTTCCCTCCTATTAATTGTTATCACGTTTCAGGATTTGTCAGTGAAGAGCAGTGATTTATTTCCAGCAAGACAGGATTATTTAGGAAGAGACTGGGCCTCGATCCCTAGTTCAGGGCACTTTTACTAGCCACTCTGAGAAGCCCCAGCATGTGGACCAATGCCGAAAAAAATTGTAAATGTCACAAGGATATCAGCTGCTCCTTCTTGTGGGTCAGTTTATACCCTGAGGCTTCCACACCAAGACACGGGACCAGTGAAGAGTTCTCTCTTGCCCTCACTCTTTCTCTCGCTCTGAGTTTTTCTACCCTGCTTTATATTGCTGGAAAGGGGGTGATTGGGTGCAGCCTAAAATTATCCATTCTCTCAACAAAAAAATGTGCAAGTCAGGGGGTAGGGAAATAGCGGTACCAGAACAGACAAGGACTCTGCACCATGGTAATTACATCCTGATGGAGCTGGGAGTGGCTTAGAGATAGCTGCTGTGAAGAAAACAAAAGAAAGGGGAGGTAATGGAGAGTGGTGGAGGGAACTGCTGCTCTAAGCATGGTGGTCAGGAAAGCTGTCTGGCGAGGTGACCTTGGAGCAGAGTTCCACATTGACACAGTGCTCAGCCTGATGGAGGAGAGGAAGTCAGCAAGCATGCCCCGCCTGTTTGAAAGAGGAAGCCAGTGCTGAGGGGGAAAGAACGGTTGGAGATATGGAAGGAGGAGGGGCCAGAGCAAGTAGAGCTTAGGAGATAAAGGCAGAGTCTAACAGACTAGGGAGCCTCCTACACCCCCAATTGTACATCATCTTTGCCTTTATTGGACTCTGAGAAGAACTATGAAGTTTTAGGTCTAAGTGCCCTCTGCATTGTCATAAACATTTTATGTGTCGAACTCCCTTTGGATTCCATCCACCACTTCCTTGGTACGTTTCTCTTGCTCAGCTCTGAAGAGTTTCCCTTTAGCCAGTTAAAGTCTTCCTACCCATCAATATTTCTAACCAGAATAAGTTTCTGATTTAAAAAAAAAAAAAAATACCTTTCTTTTTCTCATAATCTCTATTGCCTTCTTCCAGTCAGTGGTTTTCGGCAGCTCCTTTATCATGAACTGCACATGTGTATAGTCCACCTATCCACAAGGATGCATTCAGTGAAACAGGAGTTACCACCTAAAGCACAGAAGGGTATACTAGGAGGGGAAAGACGCCCACCTTCCCTCCCAGGAGGGGAAGGCCACCTCCAATAAACAGCCTGTTTATAGTGCTCTCTGTCCTAGCCGGTGTCATCTTTCCCCGGGGGTTCCCTCTCACCGTAACTACCGAGGGGAAACAATGAATGCAAACCCACACTTCCGGGTTCCAGCCTTTTCCTTTGCTTCTCCTTGAGAAGTCCTGCCTTTCTCTTTCCTTCTGTGATCTGGCATATATGACAGTCAGGAAACCATCCTCACTGGGAGATGTTATAAATGTGGATCACCTCTCCCCGGGCTCCCAAGGCTTCTCAGCGGTCTTTTCATCCCTTAATAAATCTTGGGTAGACTCCCAGGGTGTCCCCAATAGTGGCATTTTCTCAAAATTTTTGTATTCGTCAAAAACAATAATACAACCATGACTAGTATGTACCAGGCACTGTGCTAAGTGCTTTATCTTCATAGTTGCATTTAACAGTTATCCACATTGTTGCCGAAACCGGTTTGGTTCAATGGATAGAGCGTCGGCTTGGGGACTGAAAGGTCCCGGGTTCGATTCCAGTCAAGGGCATGTACCTTGGTTGCGGGCATATCCCCCGTAGGGGGTGTGCAAGAGGTAGCTGATCGATGACTCTCTCTCATCGATGTTTCTAACTCTGTATCTCTCTCCCTTCCTCTCTGTACAAAATCAATAAAATCTATTTAAAAAAAAAAAAAAAAAGCAGTTATCCACATTGTAGAGGTAAGGAAACTGGGGATCAGATCATCTCAAAAATGTTCACAGCTAGGTTCAAATCTACCAAGATTCAAAATCTGTGCCCCTAACCTTTTTACTTTCTAGCTGGTCCTATTCTTGCTTCTTCACTCTTCCCAGATGGTCTCACTTCCTACATTACTAAAGAGGTGAAAGTCAACAAGCATGACTCCCTTCACTTTTACCCACTCTACTCCAGAATGCCTACTCACAAGCATCTATGAGGCAGGCGTTATTATATCCCATCCTGTAGCGTCAGTAAGATAAGGGCCGCAGTAAATTCAGACACTGAATCTGGCTCAGACCTGTGTTCCCTTTCGTCTATCCCCACCCTCAAAAGCACCTCAAAATAACCTGATCCTTTCACTCATCCTTTGACTCACCCCCAAAAGCACCCCAAAATAACCTGAACCTTTCACTCATCCTTCCTCTGATTGAAAACCATATTGCTTCCATCTTTAGTATTACAAGTATTAGTGGCCTTGGTATCTGCATTGTCCTTGGTAAGAGGATTTGAAGGCAAGGTCCCTGGACTCAAATCATTCAAGCCATGTCAAAAGTGGTGGCCCGAGGAACCTTGTAACAGCCCCTCTCAGGCAACTGTTTCCCACCCAGCCTTGGGGTAAGAGTTGGAAAGCATCTGTTTCAGGGTTTAGAGAGACTGTTTTTTGTGCTTGCTTGAGGGACAATCCATAAACTTTATAAATATTGGACTGCCTGGGGGAGTGAAAGACTGGCAGGCAGATTCAAGGGGTTTTTCAGGAAACAGTTGTAATCAACATCCTCTTTTAAAAAAAACTAAAAAAAAAAAAAAAAAAAAAAAAAAGCAGAGTTGGCAGTTCCATTGGTAGAATAGTTCCTAAGGTCATCAGGGATCCACACTTTTTCAATCTTCTGCTTCATCTTTTGATCCCAAATGTCCATCTGGGATCCAGCTGTCCGGGTATTCCACCTGCAAGAAGCAAGAAAGAGATGAAGAAAGCAAAGTGCCCTCTCTTCTTTTTAAAAAAATTTTTTTTTTAAATATATATTTCTTTATTGATTTCAGAGAGGAAGGGAGAAGGAGAGAGAGATAGAAACATTAATGAAGAGAGAGAATCACAGATCGGCCACCTCCCACACACCCCCAACTGGAAATTGAGCCCGAAATCCCGGCATGTGCCCTTGGCCGGAATCTAACCTGGGACCCTTCAGTTCACAGGCTGACGCTCTATCCACTGAGCCAAGCCGGCTAGGGTCAAAGCGCCCTCTTCTTAAAGAAGTCATATACAGCACTACCACTTTCATACTATTGGCCTGAACTTAGTCATGTGACCAAACTTAGCTAGCAGAAAACAAATTAAAGATTCTGTTACTATGAATGAAGTTCTGAGAGAACAAATATAGGAAAACAACCTGAAGATTCCACCATAGCCCCCCACAAACAATATTTAAGCCCATTCTCTCTCCTTATTTTCCATTTTCCAACTTTGTACTTAGATTATCCACAAATTCAATATTTCTAATCCTGAAGTTGTCTTCTGCTTTTATTTTCTTCCGAAATAAAATGAATTGGTTTTCCCCTGACATAAAGTAGGCACTAAAAATATATTGTTGCCCTGACCAGTGTGGTTCAGTTGGTTGCAATGTCATCACATGCACTAGAAGGTCTCTGGTTCAATTCCCAGTCAGGGCACATGCCCAGGATGTGGGTTGGATCCCCAGTTGAAGCTCCATGCAGGGGGCAATAATAGATGTATGTCTCCCACATTGATGTTTCTCTCTCCCTCCCCTATCTCTGAGATCAATTATGTATACATTTAATTGATTGGCAAAAGGAGGTTTATATAATACAAATAAATAGTACAAAGATTAATTAATAAATAGTAATACAAGAATAAACTCTGTTTTGCATACTCGCAAGTGTAAACCTACTTTTGGCTAGCTGTGTGTGTGTGTGTGTGTGTGTGTGTGTGTGTGTGTGTTTGAACAACTGAATTATATCAGATGTCCTTATTCCTTGACTTTCTTTGTACTATCTCTCAAATTTAGCCCTTCCTTTTTATTCCCCCATCACCCTCTGGTTAATGCCCCGAAGGCTATAATAGTCTCCAAAGTGACATCTCAAGGCCAGCTTCTCTTTCTCCTTACTTTTTCTATGCATCATTACTATATTACTATGGCCCTAAAACATCATTTTAATCTTCATCCTCAAAAACTTTAATAGCTCCCCTCTGTAGTATAGATATTAAACTCAAGGCTCTCCCAAATCTAAACCATATCTCTTTTTATCTCCTGCCTTACTTCTACTGTTTTTCTAATCTATACTCATTTAAACTACATTACACATTCTCCTGCTTCTAAACCTTTATGAAGTACTCCTTTGAGGGGTCCCGCCTAAAGCACCCCTCCTGGGGATCAGTCACAGAAGGAAATAGTAATCTTGGATTACAGATTGCCAACTCCAATGGCAACAGGAGGTGAGTCGGCAGTCCAAGCAGCAGCAGGGCTCTGTGGCTTCCTTTCTCTGTCTGAAACAGATATGGAGAGTCTTTTAAAAACAAACACTGAAGTTTGTTGTTTTTTTATTGTTTAAAGTATTACATGTCTCCTTTTTCCCCTGATTAACACCCCCAGCCACTCCCATCCCCGAGGCAAGGCCACCCCGCCCCAGTGTCGATGTCCATTGGTCATGCTAATATGCGTGCATACAAGTCCTTTGGTTGATCTCTAACCTTCCCCCAAAAGAATAAATTGTCTCTGGATCTATTCTTGTTCATCAAATTATGTTGATCATTACATTCCACATATGAGTGAGATCATGTGATATTTATCTTTCTCCGATTGGCTTATCTCGCTTAGCACAATGCTCTCCAGATCTACCCATGATGTTGCAAATAGTAAAAGTTCCTTTTTTTACAGCAGTGTAGTATTCCATTGTGTAGATGTACCACAGTTTTCTAATCCACTCGTCTGCTGATGGGCACTTAGGCTGTTTCCAAATCTTAGCTATTATAAATTGTGCTGCTGTGAACATAAGGGTGCATGTTTGGTTTTTTCTGGTTGGTTTTTTCTGGTTTCTTGGGATATATTCCTAGAAGTGTGATTACTGGGTCAAATGGGAGTTCCGTTTTTTAAATTTTGAGGAAACTCCATACTGTTCTCCAGAGTGGCTGCACCAGTCTGCATTTCCACCAGCAGTTCATGAGGGTTCCTTTTTCTCCACATGCTTGCCAGCCCTTGTTTGTTGATTTGTTTATGATAGCCATTCTGGCAGGTGTGAGGTGGTACCTCATTGTCTTTTTTATTTGCATCTCTCAGATGTTTAGTGACTTTGAGCATGTTTTCATATGTCTCTCGGCCTTCTGTATGTTCTCTTTCGAAAAGTATCTATTTAGGTCCTTTGCCCATTTTTTGAATGGATTGTTTCTCTTCCTTTTGTTAAATTGTATGAGTTCCCTGTAAATTTTGGAGATTAAGCCCTAATCTGAAATAACATGTTCTGCCAGGCAGTGGGCTTTCTTGTTGTTTTGTTGATGGTTTCTGTTGCTGTTCAGAAGCTTTTTATTTTGATGAAGTCCTATTTGTTTATTTTCTCTTTAGTTTCCATTGTCCTAAGGAGCTGTTTTGGTAAAGATATTGCTACGACATAAGTCTGATATTTTGCTGCCTATGGTGTCTTCTAAGATTTTTATGGTTTCCCATCTTACATTTAAGTCCTTTAACCATTTTGAGTTTGTTTTTGTGTATGGTGTAAGTTGGTGATCTAGTTTTGTTTTTTGTTTTTTGGGTGTTTTTTTTGCATGTATCTGACCAAATTTCCCAGCACCATTTATTGAAGAGACTGTCTTGATTCCATTGTATGCTCTTGCCTCCTCTGTCAAGTATTAATTGAGTATAATGACTTCAGTCTATTTCTGGGTTCTCTGTACTGTTCTGTTGGTCTATATGTCTGTTCTTGTGCCAGTACCTGGCAGTTTTGAGAACCATGGCTTTGTAACATAGCTTGATATCTAGTATTGCGACCCCTACAACTTTGTTCTTCTTTCTCAGGATTGCTGTGGCTATTCAGGGTCTTTTTTTATTCGAGATGAATTTTTGGAGAGTTTGTTCTAGGTCTGTGAAATATGCCCTTGGTTTTTAATGGGGATTGCATTAAATCTATCAATTGCTTTGGGTAGTATGAACATTTTTAATGATGTTTATTCTACCAATCCATGAATACAGTATGTTCTTCCCTTTGTTTATGTCTTCTTCTAGCTCTTTTTTCAATGTCCTTTAGTTTTCTGAGTACAGGTCTTTTACCTCCTTAGTTAAGTTTATTCCTAGGTATCTTAATTTTTTTGGAGCAATGGTAAAAGGGATTGTTTTAACACTGAAGTTTTTAAGAGAAAAATAAAGTTCACCAAGTAAAGTGGTACCTAAAACATCCCCAGGGATTTACTTGAATTAGTCCTTAATAATGACTCTTTATACATTCTTCAGTATGGCCTGGTGTCACTGTGGCCATCATAGGGTTAGACTAGGGAAGCCTTCCAGGGAATGTAACAATTAAGATGATAATAAAGAAGATGGCCCAGCCGGAGTGGCTCAGTGGTTATCAGCTTATGAACCAGGAGGTCATGGTTTAATTCCCAGACAAGGCACATGCCTAAGTTGGGGCCTCGATCCCCAGTGTAAGGCACGCAGGAGACCGCCAATTGATGATTCTCTCACCATTGATGTTTCTATCTCTTCCTCCCAATCCATCCCTCTCTGAAATCAATTTTTAATTAATTAATTAATTAGCTATTAATTAATTAATAAAAAAGAAGATGTGGAGGAAGTTTCTTATCCTCATGGTCATTATTAACCTCAGAAATAACTAACATGTATTTGCCTTGATGACTAGTGAAGCATTTTCACTCATATTGTACTATTTGCTGACCACTGATTAGGTAGGGCAATTTTACAGCTATTATTTCCAATGAATAAAATGAGACTCGGAAAGGTTTTGCAATTTTTATAAGGTTGCCCAGCTCATACATGTAAGTACTAGCACCTACATCGTCAGCTCCCTATCTTTCCACTACATGCTAAGGTTTTGCAGTTGCCTTTCTCACATCACGGTTGGAACATTTGAAGGTGGTAGAGTCTTTATTTTATGCCCTTTGCCATTTCCCAGCAAGCCCATAATTCTCACCGCACCAGAGCACAAATAGCAGCATGACTTCCCCCCAGCTCCCAGCTGCCACCCAGCCGGCACCACTTCCTGATGACTTACCATGGAAGATAAGACATAACTGCAAAACCAGACCCCACATCAACCACGTGTGGCTGCCCAACTGCTCTAACACTAAGAAGGACTCCACCTTAGCGAACTGCCTACACACTTCCTGGAGTTCAATGGAAGAACCCACCAAAATGATGCTGTAACGACACCCACATTCCATCCACCTTTTCACACCTGATCTGAGTCCAATGAGCAGAATGGCAATTAGGTCCTAGGGGCCTTATGTAAAAAAATAAAATAAAATAAAAAATAAAGTCTTAAGATCTGGCACCAGGATCAGTTATATAATTTGTAGAACCCAGTACAGAATGAAGTACACTGAGTGGCCAGGTTATTATGATCTCTTAATGAATAGCAATCTGGCCACTCAGTGTATATCCTATATAATAAAAGGCTAATATGCAAATTATCCCCTCAATCAGGAGTTTGACTAGCAGGCAGGCGAGCCAATCGCCCATGTCTCCTCCCCCTGGCCAGGCTGGCCAGACTCCACTCATGTCAAAATCATGTACTGGGCCTCTAATACACACACACACACACACACACACACACACACACACTGAATGGCCAGATTATTATGCGTTCAGAGATCATAATAATCTGACCACTCCGTCTATGGAACTCTTGCCCTAGTTGGTTTGGCTCAGTGGATAGAGTGTCAGACTGTGGACTGAGAGGTCCCAGGATCAATTCTAGTCAAGGGCACATGCCTGGGTTTTAGGCTTGATCCCCAGTTAGGGGCGTGCAGGAGGCAGCCGATCAGTGATTTTCTCTCACCATTGATGTTTCTATCTCTCTCCCTCTCCCTTCCTCTCTGAAATCAATAAAAATATATATTTTTTTAAAAATAAATATGAGGCTCCTTGTTCAAATACTATGAAGAATTTCAAGGTAGCACAGCATCATTAAACCAAATTCAGGGTCTCTCTGAGCTCAGTGTTCTGTGTGATCACAAACCAAATCTGGGACATCCAGAGACTCAGGCTGGGACCCTCCCCATGTCCCTCTACCTGATGTCATTAGCCCAATGGAACAGTTTACCTGGAAAGAATTCATGTTCAAGAGAATGAATTTTGGTAAACTATGACTCTGTCCTCTGAAAGCAACTTTAGTTTCTGCTTGGTCCCCCAATGGCGTGTTCCTGTGTGTTTTGGATTTTTTTTGTTGTTTTTTGTTTTAATATATTTTATTGATTTTATTTTACAGAGAGGAAGGGAGAGGGATAGAGAGTTAGAAACATTGATGAGAGAGGAACATCAATCAACTGCCCCCTGCACACCCCCTACTGGGAGTGTGCCCGAAACATGCCCTTGACTGGAATCGAACCTGGGACCCTTGAGTTCGCAGGCCTACACTCTATCCACTGAGCCAAACTAGTTAGGTCTGTTCCTTGTGCTCTTACCACACATCACATTGAATGCAGTACTTGTCTACCTGTCTGTCTTTACCAGGACTGCAGCCATGTTCTTTTCATCCCTGGGTCCCTAACACAGCATCTGGCACATAGATAGCACTTCATGTTTGTACAATAAATGGGGGTCCTTCGTCTCTCGAGCCCCCCAGGGCCCTGTTTCATGTCCTTCCCTAACTGAGTCATCAGGCCTTGCCTGCGGTGGTCTTCCTCAGAGGAAATGTTGGTTGGTCTGAAAGAAAAGAGGTTTATATTTGCAGGGTCCGGGTTCATTCAGGAACTGCTTACCGGTGAGGACAAAGGTGGCCTTAGTGAGACAGGTTAAAAATCCCTTTGCTTAAAAAAAAAAAAAAAAAAAAAAAAAAAAAAAAAAAAAAAAAAAAAAAAAAAAAAGATAGATAGATAGATATATAAATTGATTTTAGAGAGGATAGGAGAGAGAGAGAGAGATAGGAACATCGATGATGAGAGAGAATCATTGATCAGCTGCCTCCTGCAGGCCTTCTACTGGGGATCAAGCTTACAACCAGACATGTGCCCTGACCAGGAATCGAACCGTGACCTCCTGGTTCATAGGTAGATACTCAACCACTGAGCCACATTGGCCGGGCCCTTTGCTTTTATGACACTTCAAAATGACCTGTAGTCTGAATGACCTTTATTCTTGCACTCTTTATGCCAAGCCCTGGATAAATTTTAGGATTAGCCTTAACCCACTTAAGTGGAAAACTTACATGCTGCTCTTTGGGGCTCACCTGCAGCCAGTATTCATCAGAGGAGCACTGTTCTTGTTTACGACTGATACTCTGACTAATGGGTCAGTGCCTGTGTCTGTTGGTTTTTTAAACATTTGTAATATAATCTGTAGTGGGTCAAAACACTATTTATTACTAAATAGAGCTCAGTGAAAACAAAAAAGCAATGAGAGAAGAGGAAAAGGTGAGAAAAATAACATCTTATAATTATATTGCTTTTTGTTTCACAAATTATGTATTAAATCAATTTATTTTATTAGGTGATGGAGGGAAAGAAAATAAACCTTTAATTCTTTTTTTCCCTCTCATGTTAGATTTTTAAAATATTCATTCTTGCTCTGACTGGTTTGGCTCAGTGGATAGAGCATAAGCCTAAACCAAAAGGTCCCAGGTTCGAATCTGATCAAGGGCATGTACTTCGGTTGCATGCTTCTCCCTGACCCGGGCCCTGATCGAGGCTCATACAGAAGACAGCCATTCAATGTGTTTCTCTCACATTGATATTTCTCTCTGTCTTTCCCTCTCTCTTCCACTCTCTCTAAAAATCAATGAAAAAAGCCAAAACAGGTTTGGCTCAATGGATAGAGCGTCGGCTTGGGGACTGAAAAGTCCCGGGTTCGATTCCCGTCAAGGGAATGTACTTTGGTTGCGGGCATATGCCCAGTAGGGGGTGTGCAAGAGGCAGCTGATCGATGACTCTCTCTCATTGATGTTTCTAACTCTCTATCTCTCTGCATTCCTCTCTGTATAAAATCAATAAAATATATTTTTTAAAAATAAAAAATAAAAATAAAAATAAATGAAAAAAATGTCCTCGGATGAGGAATAAATAAATACATAAATAAATACACTCATCCTTCAGCTTTTACTAGAAAGTGTTCCTGAATTCCCAAAACAGAACTAGTTCCTCTTGTTATTCTCTCCCAACCACCATAATACTTACTTGTTTTATATTTAACCCTTTGTGGTTACCTCATCCCCATTGGCCTCTTTATTTAACTGTTACATCCTAGAAGTAGGAAGTATATCTATTTTTGTTCATCATTGTATCCCCAACTCCTTATTTACATTATTCTGTAATCTTCCATCAACAGTTTGTCTCCTCGCCTTGGTGTGTTTTTCCTAATGCTTAAAAGAGTAGTTTGCTCAACAAACATTCATATTACAGATTATACTAGAGGCCCATTGCATGAAATTCGTGCACGGGAATGTGTGTCCCTCAACCCAGCCTGCACTCTCTCCAATCTGGGACCCCTCGAGGGATGTCTGACTGCCCGGCAGTCAAACAGCCCTCTCACAATCCAGGACTGCTGGCTCCCAACTGCTTGCCTGCCTGGCTTCCTGATTGCCCCTAATCACTTCAGCCTGCCAGCCTGATCACCACCTAACCACTCCCCTGCCAGCCTGATTAATTTCTGCCTGCTCCCCACCAGCCTGATTGCCCCTAACTGCCCTCCCTTGCAGGCATGGTCACCCCTAACTGTCCTCCCCTGCATGCATGGTCACCCCTAACTGCCCTCTCCTGCTGGCCTGGTTCCACCCTCCCCCCCCAACTGCTCTCCCCTACAGGCCTGGTCGCCCCCAACTTTCCTCCTCTGCTGGCTTGATTGCCCCCAACTGCCCTCCTTTGCAGATTTGGTCTCTCCCAACTGCCCTTCCCTGCTGACCTGATCACCCACAACTGCCCTCCTTGCAGGCCTGGACCCTCCCAACCACCCTCCCCTACTGGCCATCTTGTGTCCACATGGGGGCAGCCATCTTGTGTGTTGGAATGGTGGTTAATATGCATATTACTCTTTTATTAGGATAATAAACGCCTGCCACAGTATCTGAAACAAAGCTGACCTTGAATAAATATGTGCATTCATTCATAAATGTGTGAATGAATAAATGAACTTTACTTCAGAAGTTGTTCCAAGACATTCTAGGCAACACATAAGTGAAATCCATTTATCACTTTATTCCAGAAGTATTTACTAACCATGCACTGTGTGTCAGGTACTCTTCCTGGACTGAAGATACAATAGTTAATAAAAAAGATCCCCCAGCCTTAACTGGTTTGGCTCAGTGGATAGAGCTTCGGCTTGTGGACTGAAAGGTCCTAGATTCAATTCCGGTTAAGGGCATGTACCTTGGTTGCAGGCACATCTCCAGTAGGAAGTGGAAAGGAGGCAGCTTATCGGTGTTTCTCTCTCATCGATGTTTCTAACTCTCTATCCCTCTCTCTTCCTCTCTGTAAAAAATCAATAATATATATATATTTTTTAAATCATCAACTTAGGGAGTATTTACTCCATAACACTGTACCTGCCAGGAATAGAGGCATAAATGTAACTTTTGCAAAGACCACAGGAGCCATCTCAGGCTCTTGCCCCAACCCTTCCACTTCTTGGACATCTGATATTGGGAAAGAAAGACATTCGCTATCTCAGACCTCATGGAGACTTATGTTCCTTCTAACCTCAGAGTCTGTAAGTCTAGATAAACATGTTTTTAATTAAACAGATCCCTGGAGATTCACTGGGAAACTTCATTTTTGAATGATAATCCTTTAGAAAATGTATCCATCATAACCTATTAAATATGTCTACGGTAGAATGCTAAAACAGAAAGGCACCCTCAAGAAACTGGATAACCTGTATCCATGGGAGCTCCTAAGGGAGACTCCAGCCTGGGGAGACAGGGAGCTCTGAATGTTGCAACAGCCAAATGGCCACAATTTTTTATTTATGTCCTCAGGTCTGGAAGCAGCTGAAAGCAACACAAACATCCTCACAGTGAATGGGATTCTGGGGGAGACAGTTACTTTCCCTTTAAATATCCAAGACGTACAGCAAGTTACCATCATTAATTGGAGAAATTCCAAAACATCTGTTGCTGTTGTAGTGGCCCACTCAGACAAACCCCCACAAGTCCTTGTGACCCACCAATACTATAATCAACGAATAAGTGTCTCGAGTCAGAACTACAACCTGGAGATGAGCAATTTGAGGATGGAGGATTCAGAGACCTACAAAGCTGACATAAATACAAACAACTCCAAAAAGGAGACATTCACCAGGACCTACAAACTTCAAGTGTATCGTAAGTCGTGGGAAGATAAAGGGCTTGTTTTCTATTTTTACTTGGCAAATTTGCTATTATAGAACAACTGTACTTCTGACTACTGGGTTCCCTAAATCATTTCATGCTTATAAATAAGCATAACTATATTAATACTTTTCAAGAGGGTTTGGATTTGCTTGTTTTCAGCAGTGTAACCTTCTATCAACAGTTTGGCCCATGGCCTTGTTTTTATTCTCTATAAAAAGTGAAAAATCATACCATTCCCTTCCCATAGTTATTGTGAGGACCCCATGTGAGCTAGCGTGTGCAAAGGACTTCAGAAAACTTTTCATTTGAAATAATTACAGGTGCATAGAAAGGTGTAAAGACATGTACAGGAATGTTCTGTGTCCACTGTACCCAGTCTCTCCCAATGGTAACATCTTATATAACTACTAGAGGCCCAGTGTATGAAAATCATGCACGGGGGAAAGGGGTATCCCCTCAGCCCAGCCTGTACCTTCACCAATCTGAGTCCTCTCTGCGGATGTCCAACTGCCGGTTTAGGCCCGATCCCCAGGATCAAGCCTAAACTGGCAGTCGGACATCCCAAGGGTCTATTAGGTTTTATATAGAGAGATAGTTTTAATATCAAAACCAGGAAATTGGCATTTGTGCAACAAATAGAGCTTACTTTATATTTCACCACTTACACAGGCACTGATTTATGTGTGAGTGTATATGTTGCTCTGTGCAATTTATTTACATACTAGAGGCCCAGTGCACAAATTCATGTGTCAGTGGGGTCCCTTGGCCTGGCCTGTGCCCTCTCACAATCCAGGATCCCTTAGTGGATGTTGGACTTCCAGTTTTGACCCAATCCCTATAGGCCAGGCCGAGTGACCCCATCAGTGCACGAATCCATGCACCGGGCCCCTGGTATGCATATAAAATCTTTAGTTAATCTTTTCTTGCCCTCCCTCTGCCCCCTTTTTCTCTGAGATTCATCAGTCTGTTCCATGTTTCCATGATTGTGCATTGAGTATCTGCCCCCCTGGTGGTCAATACACATCATAGCTAATGGTTGAATGGTCACTTAGGCTTTTATATATACTAGACACCCTGTGTACAAATTCGTGGACAAGTGGAGATCCCTCAGGATGGCCTGCAGGGATCAGGATAAAACCTACAATCCAATGTCCCCTGCCACTCCTGCCTGCTGCTCCCACTCATCCCGGCCCCAAGCACCTGCTGCAGGCTTGCACCCAGTCACAACAATGTGAATTAAACTGTACAATTAAAACTGCACAATGTGAATTAACTGTACAATTAAAAATGGTTAAAATCCTAAATGTAATGCCATGTATATTTTATCACAATACACTTTTGTAAATTAAAAACAAATGGTTATACATATGATTTCATTCTTGGGCATTTATCTCAGAGAAACAAAATCTTATTTCAGGCAGAAACTTATTTCAGAGCAGCTTATTGCAATAACTTTAAGATGTTTGTGTTCATCCCTTTATACATTTAGTTGCAACTTTGCTGAACTGGATAGTGGCTTTCAAATACTGGAAGAATATTTTCTAATTTTTTAATTTTATTTTGTTCTTTTGCTATTCACAATGAAATGGCAATAGACGCTTTTAAGTTTAATCTTATTTAGTAACCTTTCCTTCTTTGCTTTCTTAAACTGAGAGCAACTATCAACAAGGCAATAACTCAAGTCCAAGTTTGTAGCATTTGCCAATTCCTGTGGTATAAATACTCCCATTATGGCTGATTTTTTTAATTAATTTTATTCAGGTGACATTGGTTAATAACATTATATGAATTTCAGGTGCACAACATCTGTATACAATATTGTGTGTTCACATCCCAAAGTCTTGTTTCCTTCCATAACATATTTGACCCCCTTTTCCCTGTCTTCCCCTTTGGTAACCTCTATTCTGATGTCTGTGCCTAAGTTTTTGTTTTGTTTTGTTTTGTTTTGTTTTGATAGTTTGTTTATTACTTTTAGTTTTATATTTCACATATGAGAGAAGTCGTATGGTTTTGTCCTTTTACATCGGATTTATTAACATTATACCTTCAAGATCCACCCAAGGTGTTACAGATACATTATTTTAAGACATGCAGAGTTGGAAAGACTTTGCACATCATTACAAGAGACAGATATGTAGATATAAGTAACTTTTAGAGCATAAATAATGGTAAATTGTCAAAAAAAAATTAGAAAGTGATGAGTTTTGAGTATTCAGTTTGTTTTTAATATCGTTTATTTTGTTGGAAGATTTTACACATTGCTTTTACATGATGACTGTGTTTAATAAACATTTGAAAAATAAATTAACATAGCAATTGGCCCTTACAAGCTGGTATAGGCTAATATGTTTCTCCCCTCATAGGTAGACTTGGGAAGCCGAAAATTACTCAGAGTTCAATGGCATCTGAGAACAGTACCTGTAATGTCACACTGACATGCTCCGTGGAGAAAGAAGAAAAAAATGTGACATACAGGTGGAGTCCCACGGGGAAAGAGGGTAGCGTTCTTCAAATCTTCCAGATTCCCCAAAACCAAGAGCTGATTTACACCTGTACCGCCTGGAACCCCGTCAGCAACAATTCTGACTCCATCTCTGCCCAGCAGCTCTGTGCAGGTAACCGGCTCTGTCCATCTTCCCTGGAGTCCTACACATCACTCTGGAGAGCTGTCAGGCCTGACTGAGGGCCTCATTCTCCAGACCAAAGTGCCTCCCTCATGCTAGGCCTGGTCCCAGGGGCATCTCCTCCCAGGAAGCCCTGGAAACCAGTCCACATCAGAGGGATGATCCCTGCTTCTGTTTCCTTTTTTCTTTTCTTTTTTAAATATATTTTATTGATTTTTTACAGAGAGGAAGGGAGAGAGATAGAGTTAGAAACATCAGTGAGAGAGTCACCGATCAGCTGCCTCTTGCACACCCCCTACTGGGGATGTGCCCGCAACCAAGGTACATGCCCTTGACCGGAATCGAACCCGGGACCCTTCAGTCCGCAGGCCGATGCTCTATCCACTGAGCCCAACCAGTTTCAGCTTCCTTCTGTTTCTAACCCTGACTTTCCATAGCAGAAAGTATAGTTTCCCTCCCGGGGAGGGTCCCCGGTTTGGACAGTGCCCCTGGAATGTGGACAAGCCTGCCCAGCATCTGGGGCCTATTTTCTGAGTTGTCTCACTGCCTCTTTCATCTCCAGATAGCGCCATGAGCATCCATATGCACCACGCGGGGTGGCTGAGCGGACTGGTTGTGCTCTTTCTGGTGATACTCATCCTTCCTGCAGTGCTTGTGTTCCTGTTTTGGAAGAGAGGACGAGGTAGGATTCTCCCTGGGATGGGAGTCATGTAGCCGAGGTGGTGCAGAGAGGCTTCTGTTCCAGGGAATCAGCATTTCTACAATCCCCACCCACCACCACACAAGCTCCCGGACTGGTGGCCTGACTGTATGGGATCCCTCTGAATGCTCTTCAGAATATGTTCATGGGATCACCAGTATCTATAAAGGTCCCAGAGCTTGGGTTCAAGTTCTGCACCCCCATTAACAAGCTGTGTTTCACTAGACATGTATCTTTACCTCTCCGGCTCAGTGCTCTTACCTATGAAGTAAGGCTTGGATTAGAGGGTCTTCAATGCCATCATATTTTTTACTTTGGAGAGTCACTGAGGAACATGTACTAATTTGGTATTCCATGGATGTCACTAGATTCTTCCAGATCCCTCTGGATTCTCCTGTAATTTGTGCTATTTTCAACTCAGAAAGCCTGACCTTAGCACCCTAGGGGGAAATTACACCATCCTATTCCTCCTAACCCCATAGCCTCCCAGAATCTCCCCTTCACCCAAATCAGAAGAAGAAGCCCGGATGTAGAGAGGCTCTCCCTCTGCTTCCAGGTTCTTGACTCTCCTTTGATCTGATTCCTCAGATTCCTCCTTCAAGATCCTCAAGAGTAAGAAGAAAACTGGTAAGTTTTCAGCCACATGTTTCTCTGGATGACTATTGGGAGAGACGAATTCAGAGAGGCTGAGGCTAAGCTTGTGCTTTGCAGACAGTCTGGGGCCAGCAGGTCAAATTCGCAGCCCGCAGGCCGCATGCCTTGTTTATTTGGCCCGTGTTCGCCTTTGAGTTTGACATGCTTGGTCAGGGGTCAAGGTCCCAGTTTGACCACTTATCAGCTACCAATTATTTTATTGTTGTGAGTCTCACTATAAAATATGCATAGTAATGGGTTAAGAGGAATACCACATATAAAACACTTGTCTGGTGCCTGACACGTAGTGAGTACTCAGTCAATGTCAGCTACCATTCTTACCATTGATAGGCCCCATGATAAGGAGCTTGGCCTCATGATGAGAAGTCACACAATCTGCTCAGGACATAGGTGATCTTCCGGGTTCCTTAAAAAAAAAGACATTTGTCTTCAATACTTTACAGCAAACATGTCACACTCGCAGCCCATCGGCCACATGTCTCGTTTATTTGGCCCATGTTAGCCTTTGAGTTTTTTTGGTTTTTGTTTTTGTTTTAATATATTTTATTGATTTTTTACAGAGAGGAAGAGAGAGGGATAGAGAGTTAGAAACATTGATGAGAGAGAAACATCTATCAGCAGCCTCTTGCACACCCCCTACTGGGGATGTGCCCGCAACCAGGGTATATGCCCTTGACTGGAATCAAACCCTGGACCTTTCAGTCCACAGGCTGACATTCTATCCACTGAGCCAAACCGGTTTCGGCTAGCCTTTGAGTTTGAAATTCTTATCTTACAGCCTCGGGAAGGAAGAAGGACTGTTTTGTTTTTTTTATCTATAAGTGAGACAAGAGGACACTCAGTCTAGCTTACTCACCAAGTCTGAGGCAGGGGCTGGAAGGACTAAACTCTGAAATGTTGGATCCCTCTGAGATTGCTCAACTCAGATCTGTTCAGTGTGGTATGTTAGTGCCCTTGAACATGAAGACTCTAAATTCTAGACGTATCTTTTCAACTTGATCCTAAAATGTCCCACGTTAGGAGCAAAGAAAAGTGGTACGCTAAAATGAGTGCTTCCACCAGCCCGTAATTTATTAAAAGTAGAGACAAGTCTCTCCTGTCTTTGCTTCTCTATAGCTTCACACAGAGTCTGGCACATAGAGGGAGCTCAATAAGTGTTTGGCTGTGTGAGCCAGTCAAGCAAGCCACAAATGTTTGTGGAGCATCTGCAATGTCCTTAACATTGAGGCAATAACAATAATGTATGAACCAGATGATTCCAACACAGTATGCAACTAGAGAGTCTCAATCTAGTAGAAAAACCAAGACCTTCTCATTAAAAAAAAAATAGCTAGCCATGCAAGGCAGGCAATGCTAAGTGCCAGAAACACTATGAAGACCCTGGTAGAAGAGCTACTTTGACTGCCCTCACAGAGATTGAAGAGAGTCTCTTTAGCCTAATGTGGACTCTAGAATAGAAAAGAATTCCCGCTGAGCTCTGGGTGAGGCTTGAGCTGAGTGCCTCCCATAGCACCTGTAATCCCTAGAAAAGGGAACGACAGTCCAAACACCCAAACATCCATCTCAAGAGGATGGGAGCCATTTATCCTCTTAGAGCTTATTTATTCATCTTAAAAAGAAAATTTTAGAGTAAACCATCTCTAAAAAGTCAGCCACCTTTTAGTTTTGGTTTTGTGTGTGTATGTGTGTGTTTGCTGTTGTTTTTTTAATCCTCACCCAAGGATATTTTTCCATTGATTTTTTTTTTTTTTTTTTTGGTGGGGGGGAGTGGAGAAAGAGGGGAAAAAGAGAGAAATATCCATGGGAGAGAAACAGATTGATTGGTTGCCTCCTGCATGAGCCCCGACCAAGGTCTGGGCAGGGGAGAAGCCTGCAACTGAAGTACATGCCCTTGACCAGATTCCAACCTAAGACCCTTCGGTCTATCAGCCAATGCTCTCTCTATTTACTGAGCCAACTCGGCTAGGGCAAGTCATCCACCTTTTGCATACTGTGTTTCTATCTTTATTTGTGACACAGATGATGTCTCAAAGAACACAATATACACATGTGTCACGGCTCCAAAGGATCCTCAGCCAGCAGAGCTCAGAATCTACGATGAAATCTCGCTGTGTAAGGTGAGCTGATGCGACTCACGGATCTTCACCAGCACTCCCAGGACAGGGAGTCACTGGTGGCCTAGCCAGAAGCCACAGGCAAGAATCTGGAAATACCATATCAGGATTCTCTCTGAGGACAGGAATGTGGTCAATTGTGAGCCTATGGCCCTGAACTCTCATGTGGGAGTGTGGCTCAAGGTTAGATGAGAATCATGATTAAGAGTGAAGCACCCTCTTCAGGGGACAAGCTACAAGAGAGCCTCTCATGTGAGGTGAGGGCTGTTCCATGTGAACAGGTTGCTAAGGGGGCTCCAAGGTCACAGAGTTGAGAGAGGTGCCCTTGAACTCGATTAACTTGCCTGGCTGCAGCGGCAGCTTAGGTTCCTCAGGCTCAGTCACTCTGTCCCACACCCACTAACTCTGCTTTTTTTTTTCTGGGTGAAAAAGTTGATGACCTAAAGGCTTCCAAATGTGATTACTGGAGCAAAGGGCAAGGCCCTGCTACCCCAGATTCCCTCAGGGCATCTCCCCGCCCATTAGCACAACTCCCCTGGGTCTCTCACAGGAACTAGAACTCTCCAGCAGCACCTTCATGTTAACATGTCCTCTCTCTCGCTCTTGGGCACAGATGGACAAAACCGTCAGCACCCAGGACAGAAAACCTCCTGGGATTCCAAGGTATGAATCTGTGATCTAAGCTGCCAGACAGCATCCTCTCCACGGAAACTGAACTATAACCACAGATAACGGCAGATACCCTGGACCCAGACTTCCTCTGCCCAGATCTTGCCTGAAGATTGCAAACCTGAAGATTGCAAACTAGCCACACACCCCGTATGAAAAACAGGAAGCCCGCTGCTGCTGGACATAGCTTGTGCTTAGATAGGCAGACAGACATGTGCCCGTTCTGAAATGGGTGAATTCCCTCCCTTGGCACAGTGCTTTCCGATCTTCTTCACATCACAGCACCTGTAGAAAATGTTTTTATGGCACAATGACGTAAACCATCAAGATTGCTCATGTCTGCAGGCTGCCTGTGGCTAGTGGCCTCTGGTGATTACAGGTGGTGGCCCTTCCCCGCAACTCCAAACACAGAGAGGACCTGTGTGGCTGGAGGTGCTGTAACATGCCGTGGCACACCAGCAAGGATGCTCTGCTTACACTCAACATACATGAGGAGCCTTGGCTCATGGCTTGGGGGAATTAGGCAAAGGCCCCCTTTTTCCCTAAGGCAGATGCAGCCCCTCCCCCAAGTGCATGGCTTGGTAAGGAGAGAGTGAGCTGCATGCATTTCAGCCTCCACTTGCCCCCTTTACCCAGGAACCTTTGTTCATGTACAATTGGCTGGCCCAGCGCAACCATACATGACGGCACAGCATGAGAAGTCGTCAGCGCCTGGCTCCCCAAACACTGCTGGAAAATGCACTTTCTGTGGGGTTCCAGCGTGCTGGGGCGTTTTTGTTCAGGCCTTACTTCAAAGGCTTCATCAGACTTTCTTCCCAGCCAAGCTTCCCTTCCGTATCACTCTGTGATGGTTAACTTTAGGTGTCAACTCGGCAGGGGCAAGGGTGCACAGATATTTGGTCAAATTTTACTCAAATGCATCTGTGAGGGTATTTCTAGATGAGATTAACATTTGATTTTTTGTAGACTTAGTAAAGCACATTAATCCTGCTTTCCTGGTTGGGCATCACTAAATCCACTGAAAGCTTGAATAGAATAAAAAGGTGATGTAAGGGAGAATTTATTCTCTCTCTCTCTCTCTCTCTCTCTCTCTCTCTCTCTCTCTCTCTGTCTCTGTCTCTGTCTTTGAGCTGGTACATAGGTCTTCTTCTGCCTTTGCACTTGGACTTACACCATTAGCTCTCCTGGCTCTCAGACTCAGTCTGGAACTATATATAAGGTGACCAGATGTCCCGCTTTTGGCGGGACAGTCCCGATTTTTAACAATTTGTCCCGAATCCCCCAGCATTTTTTTTGGAAAGAATGCACTATAAGCTAGGGAATGGTAGGAGAACAGGAAGGGAATATATGGTTTTCGGCGGCCATGTGGCTATGTAGCCAGGATATGAGTTTTATATTACTTTTGTTAATTTTATAATGTTAAACTTTAATAATAACAAATAATTGTTGAGAGCTGATTGTCAAGAACTGCTTATCAAAGTTCGCAATGTTTTTTTTGTCCATACTTCCTAAAGCAATCTATAGGTTCAATGCACTCCCCATTAAAATACCAACGACATATTTCACCGACCTAGAAAGAACTCTCCAAAAGTTCATTTGGAACAATAAAAGACCCCGAATAGCCACAGCAATCCTGAGAAAGAAGAGTAAAATAGGAAGGATCTCAATACCAGACTTCAAACTATATTACAAAGCCACTGTTCTCAAAACAGCCTGGTACTGGCACAAGAACAGACATATAGATCAATGGAATCGAATCGAGAACCCAGATATCAACCCAAATCACTATGCTCAATTAATATTTGACAAAGGAGGCATGAATATACAATGGAGTCAAGACAGTTTCTTCAATAAATGGTGTTGGGAAAATTGGACAGACACATGCAAAAGAATGAAACTAGATCACCAACTTACACCATTCACAAAAATAAACTCAAAATGGATACAGGACTTAAACATCAGACAGGAAACCATAAAAATACTAGAAGCATCCACAGGCAGCAAAATCTCAGATGTATGCCAAAAGAACTTCTTCACTGATACTACCCCTAGGAAAATAAACAAATGGGACTACATCAAAATAAAAAGCTTTTTTACAGCAAAAGAAACCATCAACAAAACAACAAGAAAGCCCACTGTATGGGAGAACATATTTGCAAATGATACCACTGATAAAGGTTTAATCTCCAACATCTACAAACAGCTTATACAACTAAATAAAAGGAAGATGAATAATCCAATTAAAAAATGGGCAATGGACCTAAATAGAACATTTTCAAAAGAAGACAGAAGGAAGGCCAAAAGGCACATGAAAACATGCTCAAAGTCACTAATTGTCCGAGAGATGCAAATCAAAACAACAATGCGGTACCATCTCACACCTGCCAGAATGGCCAACATCAACAAATCAACAAACGACAAGTGTTGGCGAGGTTGCGGAGAAAAAGGAACCCTCGTGCACTGCTGGTGGGAATGCAGACTGGTGCAACCACTGTGGAGAACAGTGTGGAGTTTCCTCAAAAAACTGAAAATGGAACTCCCATTTGACCCAGTAATCCCACTTCTAGGAATATATCCCAAGAAACTAGAAACACCAATCAGAAAGGATATATGCACCCCTATGTTCATAGCAGCACAATCTACAATAGCCAAAATTTGGAAACAGCCTAGGTGCCCGTCAGCAGATGATTGGATCCAAAAACCATGGTACATCTACACAATGGAATACTATGCTGCCATAAAAAAGAAGGAATTCTCATCATTTGCAGCAACCTGGATGGAATTGGAGAACATAATGCTGAGTGAAATAAGCCAATCAATGAAAGAGAAACACCACATGACCGCACTCATTTGTGGATAATAAAGAACATTATAAACTGATGAACCAAAAGATAGATGTAGAGACAGTATATCAACAAGTAGACTGTCAAATTACAGCGGGGAGGGGAGGAAGATCTGGGGGAGATAAATAGATCAACCGAAGGACTTTTATACATGCATATAAGTACAACCAATGGACACAAAACTCTGGGGAGGGAGGGGTTGTGTGGGAGGGAGGGAGGGGGGCAAAAAAAAAATCAATAAAATATATTAAAAAAAAATTTTTTTTTAAATAAAAATAAAAATAAAAAACCACAATGAGGTATCACCTCATACCTGCCAAAAAAAAAAAAAAAGAGAGAGAGAAATATGCCAAAGAATAAAATAATACTATACATAATTTTTTATTTATTATATTTGTAAATTGTACTTACGTTGAAATTTTAAAATATATATTACAATACTATTTTTGTGTTCTCTGAAAATTTTTGTTGCTCCATATAGACCAAATTTTTAATCAAGAACTCCCCCCACATCCCCCAGACAATGGTATCCCACTTTACCAATGTTAAAATCTAGTCACCTTAATTATATACTATCGCCACTCCAGCTTGCCGACTACAGATCTTGGGATTTCTCAATCTCCGTAACTACATGAGCCGACTCCTTACTACAACTACCCTGTTCCCCCGAAAATAAGACAGTGTCTTATATTAATTTTTGCTCCCAAAGATGCGCTAGGTCTTATTTTCAGGGGATGTCTTAGTTTTCCATGAAGAAGAATATGGTACACATTTATTGTTAAATGAAAATAAAGGAAATTTATTACCTGTATATGGTACGGTAGTACGGTAGTTGTCAACACAAATCAGACAAACTGTGAATCCTACAGTATCAAGAATTTACTCATTTATTCAATGACAATCATGTCATCATCTTCTGGAACATCATCATAACAATCCAATTCCTGAATTTCCTGGTGAATTTCTTGTGACTCCATTTCTTTCAGAATCAGTGGACCAAATCTCTCATGTTTAGCAATAGCATTCTGAGACAGAGCCTAGGGGGAGCCTTATTTTCAGGGGATGCCTTATATTTCACTCAGAAGGAAACCCGTAAGTAGGTCTTATTTTCGGAGGATGTCTTATTTTTGGGGAAACACGGTAGTTCTCATTGTCTGCAGAATCACACAAACACACAATGCAAGTAGCCTCAGGACCAAGAAGCCATGCCCGGTACCCCATTCTCCAAAAGGAAATGACAAGTTATCTTTCTAGCACTTTAGGGGAACTAAGTGCAACGCAACCATCAAAACAAGAGACTTGCAACAAGCAAAATCTTTCTCAAGCAGGAACTTGAGAGATGATGCTGCAGATTGTGCAACTAGGCCCACCCCAGTTCCCAAGGCTCCACCCAGAGAGCACAGAGTTCAGCTCAAGGTTAGGTGCTCCCTCCCTTTCCCCTTCCGCATCTGAGCGGAACACTCAAGTGAGTATTTGAAACATTGCTCCCCTACGAGCTAACAAATATAACCAGCTAAATTTTTTTTAAATATATTTTATTGATTTTTTACAGAGGAAGAGAGAGGGCTAGAGAGTTAGAAACATCGATGAGAGAGAATCATCAATCAGCTGCCTCTTGCACAACCCCTACTGGGGATGTGCCCGCAACCAAGATACAAGCCCTTGACAGGAATCGAACCTGGGACCTTTCAATCTGCAGGCCCACGACGCTCTATCCACTGAGCCAAACCGGTTTCGGCACAAGCTAAATCTTAAATGCCCACAAACAACCCCAGACTGCACAGAAAATAATAATAATAATAATAATAATAATAATAATAATAATAATATAAACTGCATTTAGGCAGAAGGAGGATGTTAGTCCTAGGGAATGGACCCATAAACCCCCTCGCCCTGACTGTCTTTAGCACTTTGTTGGGGCTACAAGGCCCCCAAAGTATGAGATGAGTGTAATGTCTGTCCTGGACTAACTGAGAAACCAATTCCAGCACAAACACTACAACTAAATCCTGAATTACATATTACCTGGAGCGGCCCCAGCTAGCACTGTCAGAGCTGAAACTGGGCCTTGAAGGATGAATGGGATTTGGCAGAGAGTGGAGAAGACAGAGGGCATCCACATGAGGAAAGCATAAACAAACAAACAAAAATGGCCCTGGATCTGCATGCTGTATTTTGGGCGCCTCCCCAGACACCATGATGGACACAATCCCTTGCCTGTGTGTGGCATAGAGCCTCAGCGAGAATGTGGGCTGCACCCCTTATCCCTCCACACATCCTGTAATGTCCAGTCCTCTACGAAGCGTTTCCTGATATGATTAGTGAAATTAATGATGGCTTTTTTTTGCACTCCTTTCTTTCAGTCATTATAACTCATTCCATTCTGCCTTTCAGAAGAGACGATTATTTGTTTCCCTCTACCTTATACATCACTCAAGGACAAGCTCCATGACTTCATGATCATGAAGAGGTGATAGATGTATTCATTTCTGCATCCACCAGGTAGTGCCTTGTACCCTGCTTGTGAGCAATAAGTACTGTTGAAGAGAAGGTACTTATTGAAAGTATTGACATATGACAGCCAATAAGCACAGTGGAATCAAATTATGACATATATTAAATATCATGATGCAAGAGGCTGTTTTGGAGGGAGAAGACTTTCAGACTTAGGCCTACCCAAACACAGAGCATTGTCTTCTTTCCAATTGATTTGGTCTTGCAGTTGCTATTGATGGTTGACCTGGATCAACCCATGGTTTTGTGCATTTGGGATTCTCAAAATAAATCCACTTTTCATCGCCAGTCACAATTTGATGCAAAAACAAAAAAAAACAAAAAAAAACAAAAACAAAAAAAAACCTTTCTTTTGTGCCGTTGAAGCAATATTTTACTGATGACTTTTCAGTTTTCCACTTGTCTTTCGTTCAGTTGATGTGGCACCCATTTTCCTTCCTTTAAAATCTTTCCCATTGCTTGTAAATGATCTAAAATTGTTTGCTGAGCAACGTTTAATCTTTCTGCAAGTTGTTTTTGAGTTTGAAACACATCTTCATTCAATAATGCTTGAAATTGTTGGTCCTCAAACTTTTTCAGTTGACCTGGACGTTCTTTGTCTTTCACATCAAAATCATCACTTTTATTTATTTTTTTTTTAAATCATCACTTTTAAAGCATTTAAACTAGCATTCACAAGTATCTTGAGATGGAGCATGTTCACTATAGGCTTCTGAAGTATAAGATAACTTTCGGCAGCACTTTTCTTCAAAATAAACTGATGAATTAAAACTTACCTCAAATGCTCTTTTTTTTGGCACAAAATTTGACATTTTTAAGTGTAAAAATACATATGTTAACATCTTCAGAAAATTTGACATATGAAGTTTTGAAGCTTGCTATCAATATAACAAAATAGCATACATATCAAATCACATATATATCAACATATGTGAAACTCCATCTATTGAAAAAAACAAACAAATGCATTATTAACAGGTACACTTGGTAATCCCCAGCCCAAGTCAGGAAATGTGTGGGAGACAACCAATCGATGTGTCTCTCTCACATCTATTCTCTCTCTGTATCTCTCTCTCTGTGTCTCTCTCTCTCTTTCTTCCCCCCTCCCTTCCACTCTCTTCAAAAATCAATGGAAAAAATATTCTCAGATGAGAATTAATGGTGGGGGGGCGGGGGAATTAAAAACCATTCTTTCACTAGAACAGGATTTTGTGTCAGACCAAAGATGTGCCAGTTTTACACGTGAAGCTGAAATCTCAGGGGAGGAGGCCTCTAGGGGGAAGCACTGTAAGCCAGGGTGGTTAAGCATGGGCTTTCCCAGGGAACTGAGAAAATGAGAAAACGTTGCAGCTCATGCTTCTCCGAAGAAGAAAGCGAAGTTGATTTTTTTTTAATGTATTTTATTGATTTTTTTTACAGAGAGGAAGGGAGAGGGATAGAGAGCTAGAAACATTGATGGGAGAGAAACATCGATCAGCCGCCTCCTGCACATCTCCTACTAGAGATGTGCCCGCAACCAAGGCACATGCCCTTGACCAGAATTGAATCTGGGATCTTTCAATCCACAGGCTGATGCTCTATCCACTGAGCCAAACCGGTTTTGGCGCGAAGTTGATTTAAAATGTGTGTGTTGCCGAAACCGGTTTGGCTCAGTGGATAGAGCGCCGTCCTGCGGACTGAAAGGTCCCAGGTTCAATTCCTGTCAAGGGCATGTACCTTGGTTGCAGGCACATCCCCAGTAGGGGGTGTGCAAGAGGCTGCTGATTGATGATTCTTTCTCATCAATGTGTTTGACTCTCTATCTCTCTCTCTTCCTCTCTGTGGAAAATCAATAAAATATATTTTTAAAAAATAAAAATAAATAAAATGTGTGTGTTTTTTCCATTGGCAGTAAAATCTCTGCATTTCTCTTAGCAGTATTTCTTTCTGATATATCTTTTCGGGCAGTGGAAACAAAAGAAAATATAAACCAATGGGATTACCTCAAACTAGAGTTTTTGCACAGCAAAGGAAACCATCAACAAAAGGAAAAGACAACCCACGGAATATTTGCCAATGATACATCTGATAAGGGGTTAATTTATAAATTTATAAAGAAGTCATACCACTCAACACCAAAAAAAAGCAAACAATCCAATTTTTTAAAAAAGGCAAAAGACCTGAATAGACACCTCTCGAAAGAGGACACACAGATGGCCAACAGACATATGAAAAGATGCTCAGCATCACTAATCACCAGAGAAATGCAAATTAAACCACAAGGAGATCACCTCACCCCTGTCAGAATGGCTGTCAACAATAAATCAACACGTGTTGGTGAGGGTGTGGAGAAATAGGAACACTAGCCCATCCCTTTGGCTATCGCATCTCCCATCCCCTTTCCTTAGATAAATTCCATTCTCCTTTTTAAATTTTTATAAGAATTTACAGTGGTGCCTCACACAACGAACTTAATTCGTTCCAGGAGCAAGTTTGTTATGCGAAAAGTTCGTTATGTGAAACACGTTTTCCCATAACAATACATGTTAAAAAAAATAATTCATTCTGTAGCATAAAATATGCTAAGATGACATAAAAAAATAATTTTTTTGTTATTATTTTTATTTTTGTTATTATTTTTATTTAGATACATCTAAAAACATAATTTAAAAAAAAAAACACACACACATTTTTTTAATTTTAAGACAGACTAAGTAGAGTCTACCGAATCTTGCACATCTTCATCCATTTTCTGCTTTTTGGCCGATGGTTTCATGAAAAACCTGTCCAAAGTCGTTTGTTTAACGACTTGAGTTTAACTTAAAAGGACGACTGCCGTGATACGTGCGTGATTTAATTCGTAATGAAGAACGATTGCCGCGATACGTGCTTAAGTTAAGCGCAGTGACTAACGACTGCCTGCAGTGCCTGCGCGGAAGGATGCAATACATCGGCAGCGATCGTGGAAGCTCGGGCGAAGCAGTCGTGGAAGCTCGGGCAAAGCGGTCGTGGAAGCTCAGGCGACTTCGTTGTGTGAAACGAAGTTCGTTGTATGAATCATGAAATGAAGTTCGTTGTGTGTAGCGTTCGCTGTGCGAGGCGTTCTTTATGCGAGGCACCACTGTATTTGAGCCAAACTGATGACAGTAAGCTGTGGAACAAGCTCTCAGATGCTCCTGAGAATAATAACAGATCTGCAGCTTCTTTTATGCATTTGAAATTAAGGAGGGGGTGTAAGAAATATTGGGGAGCACATAATCTTGTTAACTATCCTATAATTATAGTTGACTAGCATATGTGCTCTCTTGGACCAGCTTTGATAAGACAATTGGGGGCTAGCAATGTGAATCTGTGCCAGCAACCAGTATCCTAATGCACATTCTTGTTAGCCTATAAGGTCACTTCTCCTTCCTTAGGCAATAATCTGTTTTCCTAAATACACCCGATTTACAAGGGCCACAAACAGAGAATTTAACAGCTTAGCCAAAGCAGAAGTCACTGGCACCACCCAGGCCTGGTCTTTGGGTGAAATCTCACTTTTCCCACCCCAACCCACAGAGGGTAGCAAAGCCCGAGAAAAGTCCGGAATCCTGGTCCACATTTGGGGAGACAGAGAAACCAAGGGGGTACATGGGAGAGACCCTCTGCATTCGGTGCTCAGGCTGTGGAAACAGACTCCCCTGAGTCACTGTCTTAGTCCATCTGCAAATAAAGGGTTTTTTTTCTGAATCTTCTGAGCACCCGTTGTGTGTTTTCCGGTCGCCTAGTAAATTCTGCAACAGGTTAACACCCGACTTCTGGCATTTCAAAGTTGCACAAGGTTGGAGTGTGTCTTTTACTAGTTGTCCTCTCTAATAAAGAAAATCTCCAGCGGACAGTTGTTAGGCACATTCTCGTGCTCCATTATGTTCTGCTGGGACTCTCGCCCCTCCCGGCGATTTTCCTGTTATTCCCCTTGTAGGTTTCATGATTGACGGCCTTCGGCTTCCAGTAACCGACTCACCCAGTCTCCAGTGGACCGCTTACACTTGGCCCCCACCTGCACCTGATCTGACCCATTACTCTGACTGACCCTGACAAGAGACATAAATATCCCACTCCCTCTACTCTGCCCCACTGATACCCGTTTGGTCTCAACCTTCTAGCAGATGTAACAATACATTTATAATTCTTTACCCCTTTTGGACTCATGGGTTCCTCCTTCAGCGACCCGAACAGCAGTTGAGAGGGCAGGGCGGGGCAAGGATGAGCTCCCAACTCCGCCCCGCAGGGCGGAGTTATCCCTAGCCCTCAAAACCCCTGGACTGGGAGAAATTCGCTCTCTTCCGCCATGCTGCCGGCATGAGTTGGGGGGCCCATGCTAGCATGGAGAAGGCTCTTTTGTTTATTGCATTGGACTCGGCTCCCTGGTGGTCCTTGGGGATCACGAAGTCTGGGCGTAACACATGAGGGAACTCGTCCGGAATCCCCACCCAGGACCATGAGGGACCCAATCCGGAGAGTCTGACTGGCCGCGGTAGGTGTGTGAGCGCTCTGGAGGGACGTAAAACCCCTCATGGAATTGGTGCCCAAAGACGCCTGGTGGACGCACCATGAAGGCCACGGGCAGGAGGATCAGAAGACGTTCTGACCTCCCTGGAGGGCCCTAGAGGGACCCTCATGGGGAGAGGAATGAATCCTCTCCAGGACGAGGTGAGCGGCGTGAGCCGTTGCCTCACCTGTGGAAAGTGAGCCTTTCCCAGGTCTGAGTTTGGTATCTGTGGGCGACATGGCGCCCCAGGATGGAGCCGGTGGAGTGTGGCCGGCGGGGTGGTGCGGGCCCCCTGGCGGCGTTGGGTCGGAGGGTGTGCTCCCTCGGGGCTCAGTCTGCGCGTTGGAGCGTGGCTGGGCAGTGGTGGCCTGGCTCGGGGAGCAGGCACCTGGGTTAATTTGCTGGCTGCCCAGAGAAGGGGAAGTGGAGCCGGGAAGCCGCTGGGGCGACCCGCGCTTTCTCTCTGGGGCTGCCTGAGTAGCGTGGCTAGGGCTGCAGTGGCAGCAGCCTCGCTCCGGGGCCTGGGCTCTGGTGGCCTGGGCCGGCATGGAGGCATCTGGTCCCTGGGGACATCGGGTACTGGAGAAGAGCTCAAGGGCGAATCTCTGTGCTCAGTAAAGTGAAAAGGCCAGTTCAAAACGAGTGCGCATAGTTTTGGGCTGTGCTTAAAACTTTTCTGTGTACAGAATGAGCTTTAAAAATGGTGAAGATAACCGGGAGATAAATTAAAACTAGTTTCCCAAGTCATTGTAAGCAGCTTTTTGAAATTCCCAGGCTTGAGGCAGAAACTAGATGATAATGGCTGAGAGGCTTCAGGTAAAGAATGTGTTCATTTGCATTTGAATGCTGCTCCAGCAGCAGGGAGTGGCAGGTGATTGGTGGTGAAGCAGCCCACAATGGTTAGTCTTCCTTGTCATTGGTATCAACTAAGCAGAGTCATATAGCTACTTAAGTATGAATTGTGATTGACCTATGATTTTCTGACATTGTCTTAAATCCTAGTAAACTGCCTCTGGTGTGGAGAGGTCTAGGGGAGGCCGGAGAGCGCAAGACTATTAGCTCTCCTACAAAGAGATTATTCAGTGCTTTGTTTGAACTTCAGAAAAAAAAAAATTGAGATCTGAAAAAACTGTATGATTAGATTTGTTGCTGAAACTTTACCCTAAATAAGCAGGATGTATTAGAAATGTAATGTTATTAATCTAAAAAAAATGCCAAATATATTTGACTTGCCAGCTTTAAAAGCTCAAAGTATAAATTGAATTAGGAAAAGTTAATTGCAGTAACTAGATGCCTAGAATATGGCAGGCTAAACTGTATTATATGTGTTAAGAATAAGCAGTAATGATCAAAGATCTCAAGGGTTGATTTATTCTCATTTGTCAGATGAAAAAGTATGTAATGCTTACACTTAAAAAATTATTTTAAGTCAGTTTTTCTGAAGTAATGTTTAATGTAACATGAAACTTTTATATTTGATTTGTTTTGTTTTGCTTTTCTCATATGCCATTGTTGTTGAATTTGGGCTTGTACCTGCATCTTGTATTTTGTTTAAACTTTGGGAATCATTTTTGGTTTCAGTCGTGTGTATCTACTTTATAGGTTTAAGTAGACTTCATCACAAAGGTTTATAATTTATTTAGAATTGTGTTAAAACAATGTGAAAACAATTATTTGTATGATTAAACCCCCTGCGACTGCTTGGACAATTTTCACCGATGTTCTGCGGGGGGAGTAGAGAGGGCTTAGAAATGCAGATAGATCTGTATCTGTAGGAAAAATGTGGCATTTTGAGTTTCAAGAGGTTGGGGGCCTGGGAACAGGTACTGGACCTGCTCCCTCCTCCCTTGCCTTTTCTTTAAAATTTGAGGCATGGTTATGTATTTTTGGAAGATAAGATTTTTATAAAAATTATGAAGAGTATGTCCTGACAGGTTAGCTAGGAGAGGCAAGCCTGTTAGTTTCCTGATGGGCATTGGGGCACCCTATTTAGTCTTGAGAGAGCCAATAGGACCCGTACATCAGCCCAGGAAGCCACCGGACAAACTGCCTGTTTTCCTTGGAGATCAAGAAGGACTGTGGTCCTAGGAAGGAACACGTACTGGGGGAATGCAGCTGTTGAACTGGTCCAAAGTGGAACAACGGGTCTTTGAGGAGCTAAAGAAGGCTCTCATCTCAGCAACTGCCTTAGCCTTGCCGGACGACGCGGAGCCCTTCCACCTCTACGTGAGTGAGGTAAGAGACATTGCCAAAGGGGTTCTCACTCAGACTCTAGGTCCCTGGAAGAGACCTGTTGCCTATCTGTCTAAGAGACTGGACCCTGTGGCAGCAGGGTGGCCAGCGTGCTCCCAGGCAGTGGCCACCACAGCATTGCTGGTGAAGGAGGTATAAGACTCTGGCCATCAACCCTGCCGGCCTGCTTCCAGATGATGATGAGGGAACCCATTCATGACTGCACAGAGGTAACAGACGACAAGGTACTGTTCACGGATGGGAGCAGTTACGTTCAGGATGGGACCTGATATGCAGGGGCAGTGGTAGTCACCTTGGACCACACCATTTGGGCACAGTTCCAGAACTTTTGGCCTTAATCCAGGCCCTTTGATGGAGACACTGTGCCATCCACAGAGGAAAGAGGGTTACCAACTGCAGCCAGAAGGAATTGGCTGAACAGAAGCAAGCCACTGAAGGACCAGATGGTTGATGGACCCTCCAGATGACAAGACTGTAGGTCCCAGAGGCTCTAGGTCAGAGTTGCCCGGTGACACCAGGTTAAGTGTCACCAACTTCTGAACTTCTGTGAGGCAGAGTTGCTAGAAGTACTGTCTGTGCACAGGTAAATGCTAAGCAAGGTAAGGGGATCCCCCCTGGGAATTCAGGTCCCAGGGAACCTCCCCAGGAGAGCATTGGTAGGTGGATTTCAGAGATTAAACCACCAGCATTAAGGTCTAGTTTTTATAGACACTTCAGATTAGGTTGAGGTATACCCCACTGTCAGATAACAGCCCCACCTTGGTAGCTAAGGTATCTCAGAGTATGGCTCTAGCCTTAGGACAGGTAGGTGCGACTCGGGAGGAAGGGGGTTTAACTAAATGTGTCTTGTGAAAATTGGACCAACCCCCTGTCCTTTGCCCTCTTGAGGGCCAGGTTTACCCCTTACTGGGACAAGTTTCCCCTTTTTGGGAGGGGATCATGTATGGTAACCATTTTCTTGCTCAAGTCCTTACAGGCTCTGCAGTTTGCTTGTTCCAGATGCACTGCCAGTGCCCACCGCAGACCCTGTAGCCCCGGAACTCAATGTGGGTAAAGAAATTCACTGCCCAAGGACTCAAAGGGATGCTGCACTGTTATCCTGAGCACGCCCACTGCTGTTGAAGTAGATGGCACCCAGACCTGACTACATGACTCCCAGCTCCTGCATGACCTGGATCCTGGCAACTACAGGCCAGGAGGAGAACTGGTGCCTGCAGGAGGGGAACTGGACTTCAGTGAGGACAATACTGATGGGAACTGTGGTACTAAGGGTCTTGATAACTGTATTTGTTGTTTATGCTGAAAGGAAGTAGGCTGAGTCAATGATTTGACTAGGCACATTAGACAAGGGGAGAATGAGAGGGCAGGGCGGGGCAAGGATGAGCTCCCAACTCCGCCCCGCAGGGCGGAGTTATCCCTAGCCCTCAAAACCCCTGGACTGGGAGAAATTCGCTCTCTTTCGCCATGCTGCCGGCATGAGTTGGGGGGCCCATGCTAGCATGGAGAAGGCTCTTTTGTTTATTGCATTGGGCTTGGCTCCCTGGTGGTCCTTGGGGATCACGAAGTCTGAGCGTAACACAGTCGGTATTCTTTAATGTCTCTATCTCCTGGGAGCTTCCTGAGGGGAAGCAAGGAGCCGGAGAGTACAATGGAACCTTGCTTGTACCTAGCATGGGATCCAGGTCCATAGGGTGGTCCTGGTTGGACTTCTTTGGATTCCTGCCAGTTACCAAGTAAATATTGAAGCCAAACCATTTCCTGGCTTCTGGAATCCCCTGGCATCACCCCTGTGGCTTCCCCAGCCAGCACACATCACCTCGATTTTTTTTTTTAATCCACCCTCTGAGATGGCTATTTAGCCTTCCCAGCACCATCATGTTAACCTGGCCCTTCCCGTGTCTTACAAAGAGGCCCAGATGAGAGGCAGAAAATGC
Organism: Pipistrellus hanaki; assembly: GCF_964339955.1. NCBI lineage: Eukaryota > Metazoa > Chordata > Mammalia > Chiroptera > Vespertilionidae > Pipistrellus > Pipistrellus hanaki. Next base: position 33,899,431 of record NC_140520.1, read on the forward strand.
TTCTTGTGTCAGACAAACATGTTGGATTCAACTTAGGTCTTGGTGGGAATGCAGACTGGTGCAGCCATTGTGGAGAATAGTAGGGTGTTTCCTCAAAAATTTAAAAATGGGATTTCCAGCCAAAACCGGTTTGGCTCAGTGGATAGTGTAGGCCTATGGACTGGAAAGGTCCCGGGTTCGATTCCGGTCAAGGGCATGTACTTTGGTTGTGGGCACATCCCCAGTAGGGGGTGTGCAAGAGGCAGCTGATCGATGATTCTCTCTCATCAATGTTTCTAACTCTCTCTCCCTCTCTCTTCCTCTCTGCGAAAAATCAATAATATATATATATGTGTATATATATATATATATATATATATATATATATATTTTTTTTTTTTTTTTTTAAATGGGACTTCCATTTGACCTAGTAATACCACTTCTAGGAATATATCCTAAGAAACACCAATCAGAAAGGATATATGCACCCCTATGTTCACAGCAGCACAATTTACAATAGCTAAGATTTGGAAATAGCCTAAGTGCCCATCAGCAGAAGAGTGGGTTCAAAAACTATGGTACATCTACACAATGGAATACTACGCTGCTATTAAAAAAAAAAGAAGGAATTCTTACCATTTGCAGCAGCAAGGATGGATCTGGAGAGCATTATGCTAAGAAAAATAAGCCAGGCAGTGAAAGAAAAATACCACATGATCTCACTCATCCTATCTAATAAAGAGGGGATATGCTAATTGATCCTCGTGCCATCACAAAGGTGGCAGCACCCACAGCCAATTAGGAGGGAATATGCTAATTGATTGCCCACCCTCAAAGATGGTGGTGCCCACAGCCACAAGATGGTGGCTCCCAGTCCCCTCAGCCCCACCTGGGCGGCAAGCGCACAGCAAGGCCAGGCCCACATATCTGCCTTCAGAGTCCCCAGTCCCCTCATCCTTGCCCCCAACTGCCCAGGGCCAGTTCAAGGTGCAGGCAAGCCTTGGATGGTGGCTGCCCGAGGCTCAGGTAACCAGGGCTGGCCAAGGCTTGCACTGCCGGCAGTGGTAGCAGCAGAGGTGTGATGGGATGTCACCTTTCCCTGATTGCTGGGTCACCTCCCTCCCCTGAGGGTTCCTGGACTGTGAGAGGGGGCAGGCCAGGCTGAGGGAAGCCCCCTCCAGTGCATGAATTTTCATGTACCAGGCCTCTAATCTATATATTAAAAAAGCCAGTGTCTGTAATGATGTAATGACACTGTGATGCCCACTATGGCCAGTGAACTGGCTCAATCAGGGCATGGGGCTGGCTAGCCAACCTCCCATGGCCCCTCTCCCAGCTGGTCTGCCCTAGATCTGGGTGGGAGAATCCAAGTCCCCTGCCTTCTCCCGGCCAGCCCCACCCCTGATCTGCCCACCCTACCATAATAGGCCCAAAGCCCTTCCCCCCGGCCTGCCCTGCTACTGATCCCACCCCCACCTTAATAAGAGTGGGGCCAGCTGGCCAACCTCCTGCAGCCCCTCCCCCACACCCGGCCCCACCTCAGATCGTCCCCCTCACCCCAATCAGGGGCAGGGCTGGCTGGCCAACCACCCATGGCCTCTCCCCCAGGCCACTGGCCCCCAATCAACACCACCCACCCCATTGGGGCAGAGGCCAGCCAGCTCACCACCCATAGCCCCTTCCTTCCATTGGCCCCCCAACCCCAATTGGCCAATCGCCTATGGCCCCTCCCCCCAGCCAGCCAATCTCCCTCCATCTTCTCCTCCTGACAGGCCCAGTCCCAATCTACCCTAATTGCGTGTGGCCAGGCTGGGGGAGGGGGCCGAATTCATGCACTGGGCCTCTAGATTATTTATAAAATAACAGAGGTAGAAAAAGTAATTCATAGAAGAAATGGGCTGAGAAAACAAAGTCTAGAAGCAAAAGAAGGGTCCATGGGGCTTGGGAGCGAGGAAAGTAACGGTAGCGCCTGGGGGTGTGGGAGAGGGAGAGGTGTGGGTATGGGTGCTCCTGAAAGGGAGAGGATGCTGGTGTTATGGAATATACAATAGAATTTATGGGATTGGTGCAGGAGAGTCAGTTGGACACTCTGAGGTTTCAGGAAAAGCCTTTATTCAAAGCAGCACTGCTGGTTCAGGGTGCTCTAAGATGCAGATCCTGAACAACTTAGACAGTGAGATTTCCTCCTTATATATTTCTGAGTTTCTTTGTTTCCTAACTACCAAGCTTCCGTAGAGCACTCTCACAGTCCGCACCCCCTCCTTTTGTCTCCCCCTCCCCCACCTCTGAGAATCAGTCAGAATGATTAACTTAGATTGTAGCTAATGTCCATCCTGGATGGCACCAGTGACCTCCCTCTAGTTAAGCTGTTTCATCCTTGGTTTATGGCCCTTGTAAATTGGGAGTATTTGGGTAAATAGCTCTTGTGAGACCAGATAATTAAGAAAGGGGCAGTCACTTCAGGAATGTGCATTAGCGACATTGATTAACTAGGTGCAGAGTCCGGCTGCTAGTCTCCTACCTCCTTTCACAAAGGGAGTTATCGGCCAGCAAGAGAGTGCAGTAGAAAGCAGGTTACTGGGACAAATTCAGATTGCTAGCCCCCAAAATATCTTATGCTCCTCATCACTAGGTCTTCCATCCTCAGGGTTGGTTGTAAGGGTGGTGATTTTAGGGAAGATCCTAGGGGAAGACTTCAATAGAATATTCAGCAGCTTTCAGGGTAGGAAATGAGTTAACACCAGAGCACAGGCTCCTTTCTCGTTGCAGCTTGTCCTGATGTCAGCCATCGCATTGCTTGTCTGGTGTTCCTGCTTTTCTGGGCCCGAAATGTCATTGAGGCCTAAATGTTATCTCTGGTTAGGAAAGGTCACCTGGAGGTTCCATCTTACAATTGTCCTTTGCTAGGTGTTGTGGGGTCGAACCCTGGATTCAAAATAAAACCACCGGAGGCTGATGATTTATTTAAAAAAGCAGGCAAGGATTTATTGAAAAACTGGCCAGGGCGGCCGCAAGAGCACCACACACAGGTGGACTCCACACAACTGCACCGTTGCAGGTGTAGGCAGTCCTTTTAAAGGTCTAAACCAGAAGAATTTTCTTTTGTTCTGAATTCTAAATTCTAAAGACTGGGGACAGCCCGCAGGGTTGGTTCCCAGTCACATCCTGCTGGACATTGGAATGCTGTCCTATCTTGCGATAGCGATAACACAGAAGCAGAGCTCAGCGGTTAGTCTCTAATGGTTATCTACAGTTTCTACCCCTGAAGCTACTGAGCCAGTGGGAATCAATCTCCTGCAGTTCTAGTCCCAGGCACAGGAAAATTGCCTTATCCTCCAGGTCTCCACCTGGAAGCTGAGGTAACCATCCTATGTTTAATCAGGTGCAAGAGCCAGACTAGAAGGGTTAAAATTCAAACAGCAGTTTTTACTTGAGAATGGTTGCTACCATATTTCATTAGGCACCCAGGGCTTTGGGTCCTGGGTCCTTTGCTCTGCTCGCTGCTGTCTACTTGGCCACGCCTCTAAGAGGAAGCAGAATTTTGCATAAGAAGTACTTTCAGTTAAGGCTTCATCATTTTGACTAGTGTCAAGTCTCCAGCACCAATGCTAAGACCATGATCTGGTTGCTCCAGTTCCTCGAACTTCTCTCCAGCCTTGGCTCAGGTAAATGTCTGTGCAAACCCATGTTGTCACGGAGTGACTCCCTAGTTTTGTGCTGCTTGCTTAGGCTAAATACCATATATATATATAGTTGTCTGTCTCTCTGCCAAGGTTCTGGGTGGGGGTGGGGCTCACAGTGCTATCTGATAAGCTGCTACCTCCTCTCAATGTTAAATGGTTCAGTGGATAACTAAAGTTGTGTCTGCATCTAAGGCAGTGGTTCTCAACCTTTCTGCGCCGCAACCCTTTAATACAGTTCCTCATGTTGTGGTGACCCCCAACCATAAAATTATTTTTGTTGCTACTTCATGACTGTAATTTTGCTAACTGTTAATGAATCATAATGTAAATATCTGTGTTTTCCGATAGTCTTAGGCTTTACAGCAGCGGTTCTCAACCTGTGCGTTGCTACTGTTATGAATCGTATTTACATTACTATTACCTTTCCTCCCTAGAGATGCTGTTCTCATCTAATATATTGAAAACCTATGAGTCGATTTAGCCAAAATTTCTAAGCCCAACAAAAAATATTAGACATAGTCCTCTTAGTTTCTGTTTGCTATAAAAATGAAGAATAAAAAGCTTTCTACAGCTCGTTCTTCCTTTGATGCAAACCAGGGGCTCTGTATGTAGTTCAGCAGTACCTTATATGGCAGAAAGAATTAGCGGTCCTGCCTGCTTGTTTCCTGCTGTCCATTATCTGCAAAACAAAGTTGTATGTGACATTTGGGTCACCACAAGGGGTCCATTGGAGCCAAAGTATAGGGTTAAGGGACATATGAGGCAGGACACAAGGCAGGAGAGCTAAGCCAGAACTAGCCTCGAGCTAATATTCGATGAGTGTCTATTCTGTTTAACAGGCACGGGACCGAGCACTTACATGCTTTATACACTGAGTGGCCAGATTATTATGGTCTCTGAACGTATACTAATCTGGCCACTCAGTGTATGTCCTATATAATAAAAGGCTAATATGCAAATTGTCCCCTCAAGCAGCAGGCAGGCCGGCTAACCGCCCATGTCTCCTTTCCCTGGCCAGGCTGGCTAGACCCCACCCATGCAAGAATTCATGCACCAGGCCTCTAACACACACACACACACACACACACACACACACACACACACACTGAGTGGCCAGATTATTATGAGCTCATAATAATCTGGCCACTCAGTGTATATGTACATAAGCCTGTGACAGTTTTGTGAGTCTGTACCATTCCCATTTTTACATCTGGAATTATGATAATTTCAATAATTTGCCAAATTTCATTAGCAGGTGGCAGCCTATTGTGATAGTTCTGAGAAATAATGACAGTTGAACAAACAGGGCAGCAGCACAAGAGAAAAAAGGACAGAAGCAAGAGTCCCCACAGGCATGCAGAAATAGCTGGCCGTAGGAATAAGGGAAAATGTGAATTTATTAAGTCAGCCAATACTGAGCACTTACTGGAAGCCTGGCACTGTTCTAGTTTCTGGAGATCCATCATGAACAAAGCCACAACAATTTCTGCCTCTTGGAGTTAATTTTTTTTTTAATATATTTTTATTGGTTTCAGAGAGGAAGGGAAAGGGAGAGAGAAACATCAGTGATCAGGGATGAGAGAGAATCATTGATCGGCTGCCTCCTGCATGCCCACCACTGAGGACTAAGCCAGCAACCCCAACCTGACTGGGCATCAAATAGCAACCTCCTGGTTCATAGGTCGCAGCTCAACCACTGAGTCACGCCCACTAGACCGAATAAACATTTTAGCAGGGGAGAGAGACGATAAACAAGATAAATAAGTGAAATAGTACGGTGTATAGGAAGAAGGATGATGCAGCGTGGGGGCTGTGAAATTTCTGGCCCGGTAGCCAAAAATGGTGATAGTTTCAGGGACAGGAAGCAGCTAAGGAGAGGAAGATTAAATCAACCTTGAAAACAAGCAGGAAGGAAGATGGTGCGGGCCAGCCCACATTCTCTACCGTAAGGGGAACACCCTAACTTGATTCCTTTAGAAAACTTATCCGGAAAGATAAACGGTGTTGAGAGATCATCCAAATGCGTTTAACTGGAATCAGGCACCAGCATGCCCTTGGGGAAAACAAGTCTCCTTTGTCTCTTATTCTTTCTAAATGGGGGCGGGGGGGAAAAGGGGGGGGGGGAGGGCCGCTTATCAAATGTTAGTTAATATGCATAAAAATTGCAAGGCAATCTTATCATAATATTGATTCTGGGAAGGAGGCTAAGATTTAGCTTTCAGGGAACCCTTCCTATTCTAAGGATCACACTTTGAGTAGCAAGGTCTAGATTTCATGGGACTTAAGTCACCCTGGGACTAGAGGAAGGGAAGCCTGGGAACAAATGCTCCGAATGTGTTTGCAAGAAACAGATACAGACAGATATCTGCTGCCCGGGGGAGAACTGTAGCGGGAAATGGAGGCAGAGCCAATCCATGGAGGCTGGCCAAATGATTCTGTGGTTTTGAGTCAAAAACTTGCTGGCTCTTAGGCTAAGAGATTGTAATCCAATGACTCTCCTTTCCCTGAGCTGGGTCATCTACTTACCAACTATCCATGCTTTCTAATGTTTATTCTTTTTTTTTTTTTTTTTTTTTTTTTTAATTGATTTGAGAAAGAGAGAGGGAGAGGGAGAGATAAATGTGAGAAACATTGATTAGTTAAGTCCCTCCCGCACTCACCGGAACCAGGGATCGAACCCATAACCTGGTTTTGTGCCCTGACCCGGAATTGAACCCACGACCTTTTTGGTGTATGGAATGATGCTCCAACCAACTGAGCCACATTGGTCAGGGCCTCAATGTTTATTCTTGCTCACTACAGGCAGTGTTGTTTTACCTTTTGTCATTGTCCTCTGGGACAGCTGTGTCTTTCCACCTCTCAGAATCTGCCGTCTGTACCCATGTGACCTCCCACTCTCCATGCCTTTCAGTTTTCCATCCACATCTAGCATCAGGTGTGTCTCTACCCAAAGGCAGACTTTTTTCCTTTGTTTGTTTTTAATTAATGTGAAATATAAAAGACAAAACAATAATTTTAAAGTGTATAATTTAGTGGCATTTTGTAAATTCACATTGTTGTTCCTCCACCACTTAACTTAGGTCACTCCAAAACATTTTCATCACCTCAAAAAGGAAACCCTGCACTTGTTAAGCAATCACTCCACATTTACCCTCCCCCCCCCCCCCCCCAGCGCCCCAAAAATACCAGTCTGCTTTCCATCTCTATTGGTTTAGGTATTCTGGATATTTCATATAAGTGAAATCATAGAGTATGTGGCCTTTTGTAGCTGACTTCTTTCACTTAGTACAGGGTCTACAGGGTTTGTTCATGCTGTATCATCTATCGGTAATTTCTTTTTATTGTTTAATAATATCTAATTATATGTATTACTACATTTTATTTATCCATTCATCTATCGATAGACATTTGTATTGTTTCCACCTTTTTACTTATTGAATAACACTGCTATGTAGATTTGTGTACAAGTATTTGTTTGATATCTGTTTTCAATTCTTCTGGATATATACCTAGGAATGGTATTACTGGGTCATACTATATTTAATTTTTTTGAGGAATCACTAAATAGTTTTCTATATTGGCTATACCAGTGTATATTTCCACCAGCAATGTACAAGGTTCTAATTTCTCCATATTCTACAAAAAAAAAATTTCTGACTATCATTACTACCATTTTAGTAGATGTAAAGGTATCTCATTGTGTTTTGATTTGCATTTCTCTAATGACTAATAATGTTGAGCTTCTTTGCATGGGTTTATTGATCACTTAAATTTATATCTTCTTTGGAGAAATATCTATTCAAGGCCTTCACTCATTTTTAATTGTATTTTTTGTGTTTTTATTGTTAACTTATAAGAATTCTTTAAATGATATGAACACTAAAACCTTTTTAGATATATGATTTACAAATATCTTCTCCCATTCTGTAGGTTGTCTTTTCATGTTCTTAATAATGTCCTTTGATGAACAGAAGTTTTTAATTTTTATGAAGTCCAATTTATCTACTTTTTTCTTTTGTTGCTTGTGCTTTTGGTATCATATCTAAAAACCTATTGCCAAAACCAAGGACAGGGAAATTTAAACTTATGTTTTCTTCTAAGAGTTTTATAATTTTAGCTCTTATGTTTAGGTCATTGAAACATGTTGAGTTAACTTTTATATAGGTCTATGTTAGAGGGTCCAACCTCATTTTTTGCATGTAGGTAGTCTAATTGTCCCAGTACCATTTGTTGAAGTAACTTCTTTCCCCATAGAATGATCTTGCTACTATTGTCAAAAATTAATTGCTGTAGCTTGATCTATTTTGCTTAGTAGTCTTGGCCCTTGGACTGAGGGGTCATGGGTTAAATTCTGATCAAGGGCACATACCTCAATTGCAGGCTCGATCCCCTGCCCAGGTTGGGGCATGTATGGGAGTCCACCAATCGATGTGTCTCTCTCACATTGATGTTTCTCTCTCTTTATTCTCTGCTTCTACTCTCTCTAAAAATCAATAGAAAAAAAAATACCCTCAGGTGAAGATTAACAAAAAAATTTAATTGTCCATAAACATATGGTTAATTTATGGACTCTCAATTCAATTCCATGTTGACATCTATATATCTACCTTTATAGTCAGCACCACACTATTTTGATTACTGTAGCTGTGTAAATTTTGAAGTTGGGAAATGTGAGTTCTCCAATTTTATTTTTATTTTTCAGTTTTGCTTTGGCTATTTGGGACCCCTTGAAATTCCATATGAATTTGAGAATTGACTTCTCTATTTCTGAAAAAAAATTAATGACTCATTGGAATTTTGTTAGACATTGAGTTGCATCTGTAGACTATAAATTGATTTGGGTAGTATTGCTATCTTAATATTAAGTCTTCTGATCTATAAACATAGGATGTCTTTACATCTATTTCTTTCCTTAATTTCTTTTAACAATGTTTTATAGTTTTCGATATAAACTCTTGCATCTCCTTGGTTAAATTATTCCTAGATGTTTTATTATTTTGGATGCTATTGTAAAGGGAACTATTTTAATTTCCTTTCAGATGTTCATTGTAAGTGTGTAAAACTATAACTAATTTTTGTATATTGATCTTCTATTCTTCAATTTGGATAAAGTAATTGATTAGCTCTGATGATATTTTGTGTATGAATTCTTAGGACTTTCTATCTAAAAGATAAGAAAGGAAATCCTTTTCAATTAAGATAACTTTTCTTCCTTTTTTCAATTAAGATATCATTTCTTCCTTTTCAATTAAGATATCTTTTATTTCTTTTTCTTGCCTAATTGCTCTAGCTAGAACTTTCAGTACAATGCTGAATAGAAGTGGTGAAAGCAGGTACTGTTATCTTAGCCTGGTTTTGGTGGAAGGCTTTCGGCCTTTCATCCTTAAGTAGAATGTTAGCTTTCTAGAAGTAGAATGTTAACATTTTTAGAATGTTAGGTTTTTTGTTTTTTTATTGAGTTTTTACAGAGAGGAAGAGAGAGGGATGGAAAGTGAGAAACATCAATCAGCTGCCTCCTGCACACCCCCCAATGGGGATGTGCCTGCAACCAAGGTACATGCCCTTGACCGGAATCAAACTTGGGACCTATCAGTCTGAAGGGCGACACTCTATCCACTGAGCCAAACCAGTTTCGGCAGCTGTGGGTTTTCAAAATGACTTTTATCAAAGTAAAAACATTTTCTACTAATCCTATATTCTTAAATGTGAAATGGTTTTGGATTTTGTTAAGTACTTTTTCTATATTGATTAAAATAATGGCGTGTCTCTTTTCTTTAGTTTTTTTAATGTGATATATTGCATTAATATTCATAATTAAACCACTCTTGCATTACTGAGATAAATTCCACTTAGTCATGATGTACAATATAATCCTTTTAAATGCTCCTGGATTGAGTTTGTTAGTACTTTGTTGAGGATTTTTACATCAATATTCATAAGAGATATTAGTTGGTAATTTTATTGGGGGAGGGGAATGTCTTTGGCTTTGGTAATGCTGCCCTCATAGGATGAATTAGAAAGTGCTTTCTCCTCTTCTATTTTTTGGGGGAAGGGTTTGGGAAGGGTTGGTATTAATTATTTACATATATAAAAGGCTAATATGCGAAGTGTCCCCTGAGGAATTTGACCAGGAGATTGGGAGTTTGATCACTTGCTATGACATGTGCTGACCTCTAGGGGGCAGTGTGGAATGAGGGGAGGCCCTGGCCAGCAGCCAGAATGCCCTGATCACTGGCCAGGCCTAGGGGCCTTACCTGTGCACAAGTTTCAGGTACCAGGCCTCTAGATCCTTAAATAATAGGTCGAATTCACCAGTGAAGCCATTTGGTCCTAGGCTTTTTTTTTTTTTTTTTTTTTTGCTAGTATATCTTTGATTACTGATTCAATCTCTGTAGTTGTTACAGGTCCTCTCAGATTTTATATTTATTCTTAAGTATAATTTGCTTGTTTCTAGGAATTTGTCTGTTTCATAGTATACTCTTATAATTTATTTTTATTTCTATAAGGTCTGCAGTAATATCCACTCTTTCATTCCTAATTTAGTAATTTTAGTATTCTCCATTATTTTCCTAATTAATCTAGCTAAATGTATGTCAAATCTGTTTTATCTTTTAAAAGAACTTTGGTTTTGTTGATTTTCTCTGTTGCTTTTACATTCTCTATTTTGGTTATTTCTGCTCTAATCTTTAGTGTTTGCTTTCTGTTAGGCTTTAAATTTATTTTGTTCTTTTTCTAGATCCTATGGTGCAAATTAGGTTATTGAGTTGAGATGTTTTTCTTTTTTAATATTGACATAGCTATAAGTATAGCTTTAAATTTCCCTTCAAGTATTGTTTTCATTGCTTTCTTTAACTTTGGGTTATTCTAATTTCATTTTCCCTTATCATTCTTAAGATTCTGTCCTATGTTTCTCTTTATTAAATCTCTTGAGAAATCAGCCCCAACTCTTCTTCTAAACTTGTTTCATGCTGAGCTAAAATAGCATACTATATCCTTCTTCTCTGTAGACAGGCCTAAGCCAATCCCCTAGGTTAGAAACCCCAAAGATTCTCTGATTTTTCCCTGTTTTTTCTTTTTTTTTTTTTTTTTTAGTTAAATTTATTTGAATGACATTGGTCAATATGAACATATAGGTTTCAGGTGTGTTTCTATGTTTCTCTGCCTTTTTTTTTTTTTTTAATCAACTCAGTCCTACCTTTTTCCTCTACTTTCCAAAACACTTTTCTTTATACTTTCCCAATTCTAAAAAATACTCCATATTTCTTGATATTTTTCAAAAAAGTATTCAGTAATCATTTAAGACACTTCATATTCTAATCTCAGTCTACTTAGCATTCACTGAGTTCCCCGGGTCAAGTATTGGGACCATAAAGAGCTGAGTAAGACATTATTCATGTCCCCAGAAGCACATCATCCAATGAATAAAACATGTCAACAAACAGACCCCAAAGGTCTGCTGACTTGACATCCTCGCCAGAAAAGTGGCAGGACCTCTGCATCACCTTCAGGCTCTAAGTGATCCCTCAGGGACTTACGAAGGTCCCCAAAGGGATGCTCCCCAGGGGCCACCCAAGCAGCCTTCAGGTGCAGTCAGAAGGTGTCTTTCCAATGCGCAACCTTCTCTTCTGGTCCTAGCCCTTCATACCTGCTGCCAGCAGAGCCACTCAGAGTAAACGTCATTGTCTTGCTTACTCCAAGGACATCAATATCCACAACAAGGATCCTGGCCCAGGACATTCCCAAAGCATCAGTGCTGGTTACAGGCAGAGAAAAGGGCCTCCTTGTGCCCTCTGGGACACACCACATCACCTGTACCCCACCCCAAAGCAGCTATACTTGTGGCTAAAGTCTTGGACATTTGCAGTAACTTCTAACCTTTACCTTCTCTAAGCATAGTGGCTCAAATCTTCCCCCCCACCCCCCTTATACCTACAGAGAACTATTCTACCATCTTCTCCTCCTACCCCCTTCTCCTATTCTCCCACCACAAACTTCTTTCTTCACATCCTGTACCAAATTTCCCACAAAGATAAGCTGAGGGAAAGAAATATTTGAGTCATCCTTGAAGGATCGATAGGAGCTCACTTCCTGGAAAAGGTGGGAAAGAGTGTTTCAGGCAAAGAAAACAAAAGAACAAATAAGAAGCAGGGCATTCTGGGAAGAATCACAAATGATCAAATCATGGAGAACCTCTGGTTTTTATTCAAAACCCTGCTACTGAAGTACCTCCTCTGTGAAATGTTTGCTGGCACACCCCCAACGCTTCCTGATCACCATTCTCACTATGTGTGCTCACATGGAGCACATACCTCTATCAGATCAATATTAACCAGCATGGCTCAGTGGTTGAGCATTGACCTATGAACCAGATAGATATGGTATAATTTCTGGTCAGAGCATATACCTGTGTTTTGGGCTCAATCCCCAGATAGTGGCATGCAGGAGACAGCCAATCAATGATTTGCCCTCGTCATATATATATATATATATATATATATATATATATATATATCCCTTACTCTCTCTGGAATCAACAAGATAATTTTTTTGTGCTAAGTGTTAAGAATATAGAAATAACAAACATAATTCTTACCTCAAGATTACGGAATAGAAAGGGGGAAAACAGAGGTGGTGAAGGCCTGAAGGAGGTTTGGGGGGGGGGGGGGGAGAGAAGGAGGTACATCTATAATACTATTAACAAATAAAGATTTTTTTAAAAAAAAAGAAATAAAGGGGGTGACAATCTCGTAATTATAACAACTAGAAAGAAGTATTTGATATTGAGTGCACAGGGTGCAATTAGTGGTTCAAGGACAATGGGGAGGCAAGCTCTGTCCTAGGTCAAGGCCTAACTCACTGCACCATAACTTCTGTCTACCAGTCCGGTTCCTCTACCACATGCACAGCCCAGAGGACCAGTATGCCTTATTCATATTTGTATTCCCAGTCTTTAGGCCAGAAATTGGTACATAAAAGGAATCTAATAAATATGGTCTGAATTCCATAATTTCTGAGGCTTTACTCACTAAACTGGCATAGAACTGAGTAAATACAAGAATGAACGATTTGTTAAATAAATGAATAATTGCTATCTATAAAAACAAATGAACCTTAAAGAATATGTTGGGTGAGGGAGGAACAGTTCCTGGGGAGTCTTTAAGCCAAAGGTTATGCCCAGACTTCTTACAAAAAGGAATTGGTCTTTCATATTCTCGACAGAGAACCTCCAGAAGAAGGGATGACAATGTGTCCTTCCACTCAACAAATATGCATTGAATACCTATTGTGTACCAAGCACTGTTCATAGGCTCACAACAATGGACAAGACAAACAAAAATTCTTGCTTTCATGGAGCTTACTCTCTATTTTTTTTTAATATACTTTTATTGATTTTTTACAGAGAGAAAGAGAGAGGGATAGAGAGTTAGAAACATCGATGAGAGAGAATCATCCATCAGCTGCCTCTTGCACACCTCCTACTGGGGATGTGCCCACAACCAAGGTATATGCCCTTGACCGGAATCGAACCCGGGACCTTTCAGTTCTCAGGCCGACGCTCTAACCACTGAGCCAAACTGGTTTCAGCAGTGCCAGTGATTTCTGATATTCTTGTATGAATGCCAGTTTAATGGGGATTGTAAAATTTTATCATTCAGTAAGATGTTTGAAGTAGAGTTTTATTTTATATATATATATATATATATATATATATATATATATATATATATATATATATTGCTGTATGATGGATTCAATTCTTTTTTTTATTTTTTATTTATTTATTTTTTTTTTAGGAGCTTACTCTCTAGTAAGGAACTTACTTGCCGTGGTTGGCAAACTGCGGCTCACGAGCCACATGCGACTCTTTGGCCCCTTGAGTGTGGCTCTTCCACAAAATACCATGGCCTGGGCAAGTCTATTTTGAAGAAGTGGCATTAGAAGAAGTTTAAGTTTAAAAAATTTGGCTCTCTTGCCAAAACCTACAATATGGTTTTGGCTCAGTGGATAGAGCATCAGCCTGAGGACCCAAGGGTCCCAGGTTCGTTTCCGGTCAAGGGCATGTACCTTGGTTGCAGGCACATCCCCAGTGGGGTGGTGGGGGGCATGCAGGAGGCAGCTGATCTATGTTTCTAGCTCTCTATCCCTCTCCCTCTGTGAAAAATCAATAAATATATATATATTTTAATTTGGCTCTCAAAAGAAATTTCAAGTGTTGTACTGTTGATATTTGGCTCTATTGACTAATGAGTTTGCTGACCACTGCTCTAGTGGAAGGAAAAAAAGAACTTATAAAACCAAATACACAAATTATGAAGTATGCTAGATAGTACGTATGATGGAGAAAGTCAATTTCAAAGGCAGCTGAGTGCATAGGGTAAGGGCTAGTGATGAGGAAAGAGTGGCCACAGAAGGTCTGAGAGGAACTATTGGCATGAAAGACCTAGGGAGACAAAGAGTGAGACACATGGACACCAGGGAGAAGCGCATTCCAGGCAAAGATGATTGCAAGTGAACCAGGCCTGACCATCTCAAGGAATAGCCAAGCCAGCGTAACCTGAGCAAAGTGCACACAGGGAACAGTTACAGGACATTCGGTAGAAGAGAGAAAAATAACCGGAACATTTTGGTCTGTATAGGTCATTGTCATTATTTTGTTTTGTTTTGTTTTTGTTGTTTTAATATGTTTTACTAAAATTTAACCTACAGAGAGAAAACGGTACAAACCCTAAGTATCATCTCAATGTATAAAATGAATACATTTGCATACAGACACAGGCCAAAAAATAGAGCATTACCAGCTCCCCTCCCCACAATTCTCCCTTTTGCTCCTTCCACCTTCTCAGAGATAACCACCATCTTGACTTCAAACAGCAGAGATTTGCTTTGCCTCCTTTTTAACTTTAAAATAGATGGAATCATATCACGTATTCTGTTTCTAAATGGGGGGTTTTCTCTCAAGATTTCTCCTTGTGATGTTTACTCATATGGTTTCAAGAGGGAAGAGTTAAGATGGCATATGTCAGCATGCTAAAGTGCTGATGGGAAAGGTGTGGTAGGCAGGTAGTACTGGTGATGGCAATGTTCAAGTGCCTGGCATCCACAAGACAATTTAAGGAAAAAAGAGCTCACCCAGGAGCTGAGTGTCAGGGTTCCAACCCTACTCAGATCCAATCCTAAGAAGAAAGAGATCTCAAGAAGGTTAAGGTCATGGTTATAGTTACTGATTGTTTGATTCACTCAAACAGATACTACTTTATATCAGGCACAGTGCTGAAATGCAAAGACAATTAAAGCATGATTGGTTAGGCAAGCAAATAAACAGAAGGCTACAAAAGAGTGTAATAATTGTTTAAGTATTTATCTAAGTATTTGGCAAAGGATGCTAAGGAAGCATCTTCTTTAAGAATCTTTGTGCCTGGCTGGTGGAGCTCAGTAGTTGAGAATTAACCTATGAACAAGGAGGTCACAGTTCGATTCCCAGTCAGGGCACATGCCCAGGTTGCAGGCTCAATCCCCAGGAGGGGGCATGCAAGAGACAGCTGATCAATGATTCTTTCTCTTCATTGATGTTTCTAGCGCCTTCTCCCTCTCCCTTCTTCTCTGAAATCAGTAAAAATATATTTTTTTTTAAAAGAATCTTTGTGACTATTTCACCTTTTTGGCTCAAACATTAATGGTTCTGAGATAAGCTCATTAGAATATGGCCATTATATATTCCTTATAAATGATATTTATTACTTTTTTGTGTATCTCTTCTACTAAGTATAATCTTTTTGAGAGGAGAAAAGATGACTTTTAGCATCCTGAAAAGAGCACAAAGTAGTTGGAGTCAAAGTAGTTGAGTTTGAATCCTGACCCATCCTTTAGCTATGCAACCCTGGGAAAATTACTAGTGAACTACTCTATGCCTCAGTTTTGTTATACATTGAAATAATAGCATCCATCTAACTACCGCACAGAAATTGTTGTCAGCATCAAATGAAGTAATGCATAAAAAGAACTGTAAATTCTGGTTATTCATCCTCTAAATCTCACACGCCCACTATATTGAACACATAGTAGGTCATCAGTATGTAGAGTTTTAATTATAAATTATCAGTAAACACTTATGGTTTTGGAATCTGTGGCAGGGAGTTGATGTAGTTCCTTGTTTCCCTCTATCTTATGCCCAGAGAAAGAACTCAGAGGCTGGAGTCAGATAGTTTGTATGGCCGAGGATAACCAGCCAGTGTGGGAGAGTAAACTGAGTCAGGATCATCTGGGCCAGTGGTTGGCAAACTCATTAGTCAACAGAGCAAATACCAACAGTACAACGATTGAAAGTTCTTTTGAGCCGAAACCGGTTTGGCTCAATGGATAGAGCGTCGGCTTGGGGACTGAAAGGTCCCAGGTTCGATTCCGGTCAAGGGCATGTACCTTGGTTGCGGGCATATCCCCAGTAGGGGGTTTGCAAGAGGCAGCTGATTGATGACTCTCTTTCATCGATGTTTCTAACTCTCTCTCTCTCTCTCTCCCTTCTTCTCTGTACAAAACCAATAAAATATATTTTAAAAAAAAGAAAGAAAAAAAAAGAAAGTTCTTTTGAGAGCCAAATTTTTTAAACTTCATCTTCTTCTAACGTCACTTCTTCAAAATAGACTCCCCCAGGCCATGGTCTTTTGTGGAAGAGCCACACTTAATGGGCCAAAGAGCCGCATGTGGCCCATGAGTCGCAGTTTGCCGACCTAGCCCATTAACCAAGAGTGCCATACATTTTGTTGGGGTGGAGCCTTTTTGATAGTCCATTTCAACACAGTTTCTCTTCTGTGTTTATAGGGAACACAGTGTCACAAACTGAAGCACCCCCATTGCTGGTGAATGGGGTGCTGGGGGAGTCGGTCACTCTCCCCCTGAAGTTTCCTGAAGAAGAAGAGATCCAGTTCATCACCTGGCTTCATGATGCAACAAATGTCATCTTCATACAGATAAAGCCACCACAGATCAACAATGCTGACCCACAGCGGAAAGATCGACTGAAAGTCACCCAGTACTATTCCTTGCAGATCAATAACCTGACAATGGCGGACAGTGGAGTTTACCATGCCCAGTTAACCACAAAAATCTCAAAGAGTTATGATTATAATCTGTCGATCTTTGGTGAGTCAAAGATTGGAGTTTAATTTTGTATAGACTAAGAAATATTACATATTTTAATTCTGTGTGACTGCAAATATGTGCTAGAACCTCTTAGAAAGAATATGGCACTAGGAGCCAGACTGAGGTCCAGTGGCAAAGCAATTCAAGAGCATTGCAGATGGCCAGTTAGTTGACAGAACTGAGAACAGAACCTAAGTCTTGTGACTCCCAACCCAAAATCACCTCACTTCCCCTCACACCATAAAATGGTTCCTTTCAAACTACAAGTGTAGAGGAAGTGATGGAAGTGAAATATCTAGGATTTTGTTGCCATGTGCATGACATGTGCATTACATGTATTTGTCATGTAATCCTCACAAAAGCTTCATGAGATAGGCACAGTGTCAGTTACAGCAACACCCTACAATCACAGAGATAGTAAGTGGGAGAGCTTCCCATAGAACTAGCTGGTGTGATGCCTCCCTTTATATAAAGGTTCGTCTAACCCAGTGGTCAATGTACAGAACAGTAGTCTATGTAGAAAGTGTTCTATAAGGATGAGTTGAAAAGGAGAAATGTATTTTCTAGCGAGGTTGTTTAATTATTTTTCCCCCAGACACCTTGGGTCCTCAACATAAACTGATGGAAACCATAAAGACATAGTTTATGAGTCAATGTCAGGAAAGGAAAGTCCTTCTAGCAATCAGTGATGCCATGAATGACAGGAACGCTTATCTTCCTTGGGGAACAATAGTCACATTATCTCTTCCTTGTGTTTTCTCCTCTTCAGTCTGTCTCAAATATCTCTGCTTTTCTCTTATAAGGACACTTACTGGATTTAGGGCCACCTAGATAGATAATCCAGGATCATCTCATCCATCTGCAAAAGTCCTTTTTTCCAAATAAGATTCATAGAATATCTATGTGTGTGTGGTGGGGAGTGGGAAGGGGTGTCATCATGCAACCAACACTAGGTAATCACTGATCATCAAGGCAGAGCTACGGCCCTGGAGAGAGGAGACACATCTATTGGAAAGTCTGGGAACAGATCCCAGGTCAGGCTCCATCACACCTGTAGAGACATTCTTCTGCCACCACTCAGAAGACCAAGCATGACTTCTGCACTAACCACACTCCTGAGGCTCAATGTCCATTCCTTCTCAGGGTCTTTTAAAGTACCTCTCCTTCAAAGACACATACACAAAGAGATGCGCAAGCTATGCCAACATGTCTTACAATAGTACAGAGGGATTTCAATTTTAAAGCACTGACCAGCCCTAGCTGGTTTGGCTCAGTCGGCCTATGGACTGAAGGGACCCAGGTTTGATTCCAGTCAAGGGCCCATGCCTGGGTTGTGGGCTCAATCCCCAGTTGGTAGCGTGCAGGAGACAGCCGATCAATGGTTCTATCTCATCATTGATGTTTCTATCTCTCTCTCCCTCTCCCTTCCTCTCTGAAATCAATAAAAATATATTTTTAAAAATAAAATAAAACATTAACCAATTACTTCATATATCAGGTTAGGGGTAGCAAAAATTTTACCTTACAGGCCATAATCAACTAATTAGGACTAACTTTCTAGAATTCATTGTTTTTGTTTGTTTAAATTTATTTATTTATTTATTTATTTATTTATTTATTTATTTATTTATTTATTTATTTTAGAGAGAGGAAGAGAGGTATACAGAGATAGAAACGGCAATGAGAGAGAAATATCATCGATCAGCTGCCTCCTGCACATCCCCCGCCCCCCCAAGGGATCAAGCCCACAACCCCAGACCAGGAATCAAACCAGTGACCTGTTGGTTCCTGGGTTAATGCTCAACTGCTGAGCTACACCAGCTGGGCTAGAGTTCACTGTTAAAAAAGACATTGAGGCCATGTTAAGTTTATTCATTGAGTTAACAATATCTGTTGACTATGGACAATGTACAAGAAACTATTTTTTAGGCACTTGAAATGTATCAGTGAGCAAACAGACAAAGATCCCTGCCTTCATGGAGCTGATATTCTGGGTGGAGAGCAAGAGGAGGTAATAAACAATACATGTAATGTATAAACAAATGACATAGTATGTAAGAAAGCCATGAGTGCTGTGGAGAAAAAAGGAGATTAGAGTAGCATAAGACCATCAGATTAGAGTAGCATAAAAGTAGGGAGTAAATTTAATTGGAGGGTTATACTAAGCCTCATTGGGAAGATGACATTTGAGCCAAGACCTGTTGGAGGTGAGGGAGTAAGCCAGGAAGATATCTGGATGAAGAACATCCAGTGCGTGTACTCTCTGGTGCCTTGCATGTTCAAGGAACATCAAGAAGCAAAGTGAGGAGAGAGTAATAGGAAACAAGGTTCAGTAAGAAAATTGAGGGCCACATCATGTAAGGCTCTGAGAGCCAACATAAGGACCTTTTATTTTTTCCAGTATAATGCTTGGCATATAGAACGCATTTAATAAATGTCAGTTATTATATTGCCTGTGAACATAAGGGCTTCTGATTCTAAATCTCAGTCAGGTTGAGAACCATTGGAGGGTTTTACAAAGAAGTAATATGATTTGACTTACTTGCTTAAAAGATCTCCTGGCTGCTCTGTTGCAAATAGATTGTAAGAAACAAAGGTGGAAGCCACTGGACCAATAAGGAGGCCATTGCGACAATCCAAGCAAGAGATGATACTGGCCAAAACCGGTTTGGCTCAGTGGATAGAGCGTCAGCCTGTGGACTGAAAGGTCCCAGGTTCAATTCCAGTCAAGGGCATGTACCTTGGTTGTGGGCATATCCCCAGTAGGTGGTGTGCAAGAGGCAGCTGATCGGTGATTCTTTCTCATCTATGTTTCTAACTCTCTATCCCTCTCTCTTCCTCTCTGCAAAAAATCAATAAAATATATTAAATTAAAGAGAGAGAGAGAGAGAGAGAGAGAGAGAGATGATACTGGCTTGGACCAGGATGGCAGCAGGGGAAGTAGTGGATTCTGGGTATTCTTGGTTATTGGATGAAGTTGTTATTGACTAAGATGGAGAAAGGCTGCAGATGGAACAGGTTTTAGAGAGAAGAACGGGAGTTCTTTTGAGCATGTTGAATTGGAAATACACGTTATGTCCAAGTGGGAATGTCAAGTAAATGGTTACGAATTCATCAAGTGGGAAAAAGGTAATAATATAGCGTTTTGGTCAGCCATGAACTAAGGCTGAGGGAGATGTGACATTTATGCCAAGTATTTGTCATTGCTGTGCTAGGCTTTGTCTTATTTAACCCTCATAATGACCTAAGCACTAAGTATTATTGCCCAGTTTTACAGATGCTTGAAACAATTAACAATGTAATCATGGTCGAGTAGCCATTAAATAACTAAGTAATGATTCTAACTCAAGTCTTAATTCCAAATCCAACATTCTTCCTGCTACATAAAAGCTCCATTATGGCAAGATAAATTCCACAAGTCCTATTCAGTTAACGAAACTTAAAGCATTACTCTGTCTCTTCTAATCAGACAGTTGGAGTCATTCTGTAATTTGCTGGGTCATCTTAGGCCAAGTCTAGGTCAGTGACCTTTTCTGTACTGTGCCCATGTCCCCATTGATCCATAGCTACTGATATCTCACTAGTCAATATTTCTGGTTTCTGTTCTCATAAATTTCTGCAGTAAGTGCTTTCTCAAATGCCTGAACATATTGTACTTCTTTGCTGCCAGAATAACGTGCTTGCTCTCTCAGTTTCTTCACTAATGTTTTGGTTCTCAACGTGTCCTTTTCTGTCCTGCTGACATTCTGCGTCAGGGTCTCTTAGTCACCACTGGAGCCAGCATCGTATGCAATGAGGACCAAAATTCCTGTAGACTTGTGGGGAGTATAGTTCCCCCAGGAAGATCAGCTTCCATCTTCCACCCCAGTTGGGATTTCTGATTATGGATGAAACAGCACTCTTGTGCCTGGCTCTGTTTTCTAACCTGGCTAAGGTAGGCCTGACCCTCAGCTTACTCTCTAAATTGTTTTTACATAAGGGGGAGAAAAAAGGCTATCAAGGACTCCAAGAATAAACTGAAGTGCAGAAAAGTAAGGTGATCAGCCTCAAATGACCCAGCTAGTTGGTGGCAAACTCAGTCTTTCACTTTTCATTTCTCACACTGGCTTTTCTGTCTCACACTAATGCCCCTCATCATTTGGTCATCCCAGACCTTGATCCCATCAATTAGACAACATAAACAATGTTATTTACAGAGTATGTAGCTCAGAACATACAGCAGAGTGTCGGGTAAGAATACAGGAACATTGAGGAGAAGGACATTTTTAACAGAGGGCTGAGTCAAACCATTTGTCCTTAATCTGGGTCTTTTCTCTGCACACAGAACGACTGAGGAACTTACAAGTTGCTAATGACACTCAACTCTTTGAGAATGGGACCTGTGAGATCCAGCTGACCTGCTTTGTGGAGAATCCAGATGACCATGTCTCATTCAGGTGGCAGGCTGAAGGAAACACAATTCTGGAGGAAGCAAACCTCACTATCTCTTGGGACCCCAAGAATTCCAGTGAAGAGACATACACTTGCATAGCTAAGAATCCTGTCAGCAATTTATCCTTCTCTCTCTCTGTCCAAAGTCTCTGCAAAGGTAAGAGTCTGTCTCAGGTCTCTCTCAAAGCCTTGAGCAGCTGTAGGGTGTGGCATGTCCACAGGATTAACATGATTCCTAAAACAGCAGCCCAATGGGAGGCAGCCAAAGATGCCGGGAGAAGACAGACACTCAATGTCTACTCCCAGAGATCTCACCTTCCTCCCTCACCCCACCCTCCCCCAACTCTCCTGCAACACACTCAGAGCCCAAGAACAAAATCCTTAGGAAAACAGAATTGTTGCCTTCTCCTGGCTCTACCAAACTCTGCCCTGCCCCGTCTCCCACCCCCAGAAATCCTGCCCAGAGCCCCAGAGCTTCTGGGTATAGATGAACCCACCCTGTCCCCCAAAAGTGGCCTAGAAGAGGTTAAGTGTAGGCTCTGAGAAAAACACGGAGCCTTACTCAATTGTCCTAACTGCAACTTCTTTTTCTTTTTCTTTTTTCTTTTTTTTTTTTTTTGTCTTTTCAGGTGTTTCTAACGAAAAAAATCAACACTGGATTATCATATGGAGTGTACTAGTGCCTTGTTTGATCTGTATCATTGTGTCCTTATTTGTTTGGAAGAAAAAAGTATCAGGTTCTCTTTCTCCTTACTTGTCTCTTCTCCAAGGTTTCGGAGTCTGGGGTTCCCTTTACCTACCTTTTGGAAGACAGGGGGAAAGAGGGAGGATGTGATACTGGTTCAGCTAGTCCACTAGGACAACACCTGGGGTATAACCTCACACCCGCTAATTTGCTGAGACGTTGTCCTACTGGGAAGTGTAGGTCCCCAGGTCCTGCCTGCCCTTCCCTTTCTGGTCTCCTCCCACCACATATTCTAGAGAGACACCTATGGGGCTGGAGGGTGGAAAATCTCTCTCGTTACAGTCACAAGTTTCTATTTACTTGATTTTATTTTTCAGGTTCCTTATGCTCTTCTACTCAGCAAACCCAGAGTCCTGGTGAGTTTCTAAACTCTTAACTCCCAACCCTAAAACAGCTGGGAATAGCCAAATTGAAAAAGAAGAGGGCAGACAGAGGGCTGGATCATTGGAAAAGATGGGAGTCAGAATGTCATTACTCAGTTGGACCAGATGTCATTGTGCACGTTTGTCCCCTGTGGGACCTACAGGGCCCTTTACAAGCGTGTGGACCGGTCGCTGACACAATTTCTTGGAGTGGGATTAGGGCCATTCCCCACTCTGCTGATGGAAAACTAAGTGCCAGTGAACGGGCTCATGGCCTGTCCACTATCACCCAGCAAGTCCAGGGCAAGTGTAGGATGAGAGCATCAAAGGCCCACAGACAAACTGCCTGACCCCATCACTCTGTTCATCCAGGGCATGGGAACTGAGTAAAAACAATCAAAAGAGAAAATGTGATAGAGACACTGGGATGCAGACTCTGGACTCAGATCAGCACTGAGTCTCATTTCCTGGGGGAGAGATATAGGATGTCATGTGTAGAGTAAATGGCATGAGATCTGGTGTCAGAAAGTATGCATTTAGTTCCTTATTCGGTCACTTCCTGTATAATTTTGTGCCAAGTCAATTGAATTTTCTGAGTCTACAGTTCCTTATTTATAATAATAAAAGCATAATATGCTAATTAGACCAGATGTCCTTCCGGATGAAGCCGGGGCTGCAAGGGAAGCCTAGGTCCCGGGTTCCTGAGGGAAGCTGGTGCCAGCAGTCAAAGGAAGGAAGTCCTACTCTTGCACAAATTTCATGCATCAGGCCTCTAGTCTCTAATATAATCAAACCCAATGTAAGGACCCCTGAAAGGGTTAATCACAGGTATGTGAAATAATCCAGGTCCATTACCCTGGCCAGTTAGGTTCGCTAGCTCATAAGTACATGGTACTATTCAGTCCTAGGAGCTTCCTTGCTCACATGTGAATTCAACGGGAGGCTGAATCTTTATTTTTTTTTTAATATATTTTATTGATTTTCTTACAGAGAGGAAGGGAGAGATATAGAGAGCTAGAAACGTCGATGAGAAACATCGACCAGCTGCCTCTGGCACACCCCCTACTTGGGATGTGCCCGCAACTCAGGTACAAGCCCTTGACCGGAATCAAACCTGGGACCTTTCAGTCCTCAGACCAACGCTCTACTACTGAGCCAAACCGGTTTCGGCGGGAGGCTGAATCTTTAGGGTACCTCAAGGCTATGTGCCCCCAAGAGATGGGGTCAAAAACAGATCACATGATTGAGAAGTTTCTGGTTCAACCCAGAATGTCAAAGACTGCCAAAAATGAATGAACCGTAAGGAATGGCAGTGCCTTGAACAACTGCATCTTCAGGGCCAGAAAGTGGCCCGGGGTAGGCAAGGTCCTGGGAGAATGCTTCTGCAATTGACTGGGCCTCTCTGTGTTTTCAGCAGAGACCCCGAGGGACTCAGGGAACGATCCGACCTGCCCAGAGAACACTGTGTACGCTCGGGTCACTCATCCAAACACGGTGAGTCCTTTCCACTTTATACTCTATCATCAGCATTATTTTTATAGTCATTATTCAAAAACATGTCACCACAATCACTTGACTAATCCAAATGACGTACACCATTAAGGAGAGGAGAAGGCTACGATAGCTACACAGTTCTACGCAGGACCATTCCAGCCCCAACCGCTCTCACCCCAATGGAATGTTTACTCATACTCTTCGCTACACTGCTCTCTAACTGCTTCATGCATCAGGAAGTCTGGTCCCTTCAGCTTCATGACAAGCTGCCCGAAAGTAAAAAATTATGTCTTCCTCTCTCTCCCCCTGTGTCTTAGCCTGATGTTCAGTAAATATTTGCTGAGTGGATCAAAGTTCCATTAAGTTTGAGAGTTTCCAGAGGAGACAGATCGGTAGCAGGGAAAATAGCAGTGCTCCGCAGCAGTCTCTGAAGAGATGAGGGACAAGAATTTGCAGCCCCTTCACAGTAGAGGGCAATAAAGACATGAGTAGCCCTCAATCCTCCCCACCCCTCTAGCAACAGAAGCGGAAGGCCTTGGTGAGGCATGAATAATTCCCCACCACCTGCAAGAGGTACAATTCTAAAGAACACATCCTGGCAGGCCAATTTGTATGTCGTCTGAAAGCAAGTCCAGAGACTCATCATCCTCCAACTGACGGAAGCAATAGTCTAGCTAGAAACCTTTGGTCCCTCATACAGCCCCTCACAGGTATTTGTAAAGAATGCTCCTTGAAGAAAGGGAACGTGAAGGGAAACTCTTGTTCAGATATGTCTTGTTGGTTTTATTTTTTTCTTAATCCTCACCTGAGGATATTTTTGCATTGATTTTTAGAGAGAATGGAAAGACAGAGAAATATCGATGTGAGAGAAACACATCAAGTGCTTGCCTCCTACACGAGTCCTGACCAGGGCCTGGGCCGGGAGGAGCCTGCATCTGAGGTACATACCCTTGATGGGAATCCAACCCAGGACCCTTCGGTCTACAGGCTGACAGTCTATCCAGTGAGCCAAACCAGCTAGGGCTTGTTCAGATATTTCTATTGTCCTTCCCATTTCCTCTTGAAGACAAGATGAATCACTCTCAAGAAACTAATCTGCAAATTTAACTTTTTTTTTTAATGTAAAATTGTACTTTGGAGAGTTTTAGAGGTCTTGAAAACACCCTATATATTTGTTAATTAATTTTAAATGTCAAAACCTCTGAGCACAGGGGACTTCTGTTATTGCTACATTTTGTATTCCAAGCAGAGCCACTCTTTAAAAAAAATTTATATATATATATATATATATATATATATATATATATATATATATAGTGATTGATTTTTTACAAGAGGAAGGGAGAGAGATAGTTAGAAACATTGATCAGCTGCCTCCTGCACACACCCCACTAATGATGTGCCCACAACCAAAGTACATGCCCTTGACTGGAATCGAACCTGGGACCTTTCAGTCTGCAGGCTGACGTTGTACCCACTGAGACAAATTGATTTTGGCCAGAGCCTCTCTGAATACCAGATGTGTCTCCTACCGGTTCCCCCTGCTTGAGGAGAACCCAGTGACTTGATGACCAGGCAATTAGAATCACAGGGATAAAACAGAGCAGGCAGCACCATCCAGGTATAGCAAGTAGAGATCTGAGACAGAAGATAGTGGAGTTGGGTTCAGGACAAGAATGTTTCCTTTTCTTCACAACACTTGCTAAGAAAGTCACCCTTCGGTCTTTGGTTCTTGATCTCACTGGTTTGCTGGGGTGTGCTTCTGTCTGGGGGTCAGAAAATGCCACTAAAGTCACAGGTTTGAGAGCTGGTGGTGTTTGGTCTCCAGCTCCCCTTGCTAAGCACTCCCTAGCCTTCCTCCTGGAGAACTCTGGCACACTGCCTTTCTCTGGGAATATGTCTTTGCATGAGTATCTCTTTGTCTGTGTGAGTCAAATGAGTATGATTCCTTTTTATAGAAAACGGGAATCCCAATACCTATGAAAAATAATGATTCCTCTACAATTTACTCCGTAATTTGTCAACCCAAACAGGTAAGCCCATGATTGCCTCATGTTCTTACATTCTTACCTCTCTCATTAGACCTATGACTTTACCAAGAAAGCCAAAGTTAAGGAGCCATTTTTGTCCTTCCTGGTTTGGCTCATTAGATAGAGCGTTGGCCTGCAGACTGAAGGGTCCCAGGTTTGATTTCAAAGGCATATGCCCTGGTTGTAGGCTCCATCCCCAATATGGGGCTTGCAAGAGGCAGCCAGCCAATAATAATCTGATTCTCTCTCATCACTGATGTTTCTATCTTCCCCTCTCCCTTTTTCTCTAAATTCAATAATATATATATACATATTAAAGTTAAGGGGCCCTTAACAACTGGTCGATAGTAATAATGCCAGCAGAATATAAAAAGTCTCAGGATATGATCAAAACATATCTAAAAAGGTTTGTTGTATTAGGATCACCATGCATATCTATGTCTTCAGCCTACTTGTGTTTTAATTCTCTTATGCTATCAGTCAATATTCCTATCTTCCCTCTGGTGCTCTGCAGACCTCCTCTGTAGCCATGGGGTCTGGCCTGAGACTCTGGTCCTTATTAACCCACTTCATTTTCCTCTTTTTCCCATTAAAGTGAGCCCATTTCTTCCAGGGTAACTAACAGTTCTTGACAACATCATCTAAGTTGCTGAAATGTCTCAAAGGAATTCAGGATTGACACATCTTCTCCTGAACACATGGGAGACCACAGAGCGGGAATTCTGCCTGAAAACAGAAGTTGAATATCTAGGATTATCACTTCCAGTCCTTCAGACTTGAACCTGCTTACCTAGGTCAAACACCAGTTAACTGCCACGTGTCCATATTTGCAATGGAGCCCTGACCGGTTTGGCTCAGCGGATAGAGCATCCGCCTGCGGACTCAAGGGTCTCGGGTTCAATTCTGGTCAAGGGCATGTACCCTGGTTGCAGGCACATCCCCAGTGGGGGGTGTGCAGGAGGCAACTGAACCATGTTTCTCTCTCATCAATGTTTCTAACTATCCCTCTCCCTTTCTCTCTGTAAAAAATTAATAAAATATATTTTTTTAAATTTGCAATGGATATTATAAAATTAATATAATGATGCATATTAGCATAACCAATGGACACAGACACTGGGGTGGTGGGGGCTTGCCTGGGATAAGAATGGCTTGGGGGAGGGGGTCAATTGGGAAAAAAGAAGACATGTAAAACTTTAGACAATAAAAAAATAATAATAAAATCATATATATGTGTGTGTGTGTGTGTGTGTGTGTGTGTGTGTGTGTGTGATTTTATTATATATATATCACAATTTGGGTGTTCTTGAATATTTTCAGCTGAAAATTCTCACGAAAAATGATTTTAAAGTTCGTCAGGGCTGCCACTTAGGGAAAAAATTTTTCTTTATAGACACATGTGGAGTGTAGGGAAGGTCCACTGCTTGCGTCTACAGACACCTATGACAGACATTGGGTTGAGGAATAACATCATGTGCAGCCTGTGATCAAAATAACAATTTCTAATCTGCTCCAGGAAGAACATGCTTCAGATAACATGCCTGGGTATTAACTTTCCCTTTGGCAACTAAGCAAATGAACTTATGGTTGATAGAGAGACTCTAATCCAGAAGACCACCACTTCTCTCCTTTTGGAAAGCAGCAGAATTGTGACACATGGGTATCGCTTGGTTTGTGCAAGCCAAATGAGCAAGGTTACCTTGGGAGAGAATACAATGTGTGGATTACATGTGTTGTCTTTGGAATTGGGTAGACTCATGCTCAAATCATGTACTGGACATATCTCCTGGAACATGCTACCTAAGTTCTTGGAGCTTTGGTCTCCTAGACCAGTGGTCGGCAAACTCATTAATCAACAGAGCCAAATATCAAGAGTACAACCACTGAAATTTCTTTTGAGAGCCAAATTTTTTAAACTTAAATTTCTTCAAAACAGACTCGCCCAGGCCGTGGTATTTTGTGGAAGAGCCACACTCAAGGGGCCAAAGAGCCGCACGTGGCTCAAGAGCCACAGTTTGCCGATCACGGTCCTAGACTGAAAAAGAAGGGTGTGATACATCAGCCCTATTACTCAAACCAGGAGCCTGAGTTACCTTTGACTCCAGCTTCTCTATCACCAGGCCCTTTGGACTCTTCCTCCGAAGACATATCTGAACTTACCCACTTCTCCACAAATCTTCCACCAGCATCCTCTATCCAGTCATTACCATCTCTAACCTGGAAGGCTGCAATAAACTCTGAACAACTCTCCCCAGTTTTGCTCTTCCCTCCCTCTACCCCATTTTCCAAAAGACAGCCAGAGTCGTGTTTTTAATATAAATCAGATCTTTCACTGGTCTGCTTAAAACTCTGCAATATTTCTCCCTGCACTCAGAATGAAATTGCATCTCCATGGCCCTGGATGGTCTCTGGCCCATCTCCAGCCTCAGCCATTATCACTCTCCCACCGCTGTCTCTGTTTATCCTCCCTGGTCTTCTGTCAGCTCCTCCATTAAAGGAAAGAGCTCTTTAAGGGAGAATTATTCACATCCTGCTCGGCTCCTCTTCATTCTTTAGGTCTCAGCTTATATAGGTCACCTTCTTAAAGAACCTTCTCAGACCTCTCTATCGGGGTGCTCTCCCCATTTTTCTGTCACACTGCCATGTCACTTATCATATGGCAAAACATATTTCTTTTTATTGGCTTATAGTAATGTGAGTTTCTCCTACTATACATAAACTTTCCTGGAATAGGGACCATAATAATTTTACTTATCACTGTTTCCCTGGCACCTAGCACAGTAGCTAGCACATAGAAAATGTTCAGCAAATATTTTAAATAAGTGAAATGAATGTGTTATAAAATTGTGTGAGAATTAAATAAGATAATGTACCTGATGTCTTCAGCATAGTGCTTAGTTCATAAAAATGCTCAATAAATGGTAACTATTGTTGTTGCTGTTGTTAAATTACATTTCTCCCGAACCAACAACTTTTCTCACAAACCTTCAAAAAATACGAGAGAAGAGGATACATTGTCTGAGCCTAGCTTTCTTATCATTTCCTGCCTTTCCTCTGCTCAAATTCTCATATTCCCTTCTTTTACACCATTCCCTTCAGAAGAATGTCATGATATTTTGTGGGTTCAATATATTTTAATGTCTTTTTTTTAAGAAACATTTTATTGAGGTATAATTAACATGCCAAAATTACATATTTAATGCATATAACTGATGTTTTAAATAAGTATACATTTGTGAAACCACAACCACAATCAATACTGTAAACATATCCATACACTCTGAAAGTTTCCCTCTACACTTTTTTTTTAATTTTTAATTTTTGTGTGTGGGCTAAGAATACTTAACATAAGATCTGTCCTCCTAGCAAATTTTTAAGTATAGGATACAATATTGTTAACTATAGACACTATGCTGTACAATAGCTCTCTGGGACTTATTCCTCCTACATAACTAAAATTTTACATCCTTTGACCAAGACCCTCTGCATTCTCACCTCTCTACCCCCACCTCACTTATCCTCTGGTAATCCCTATTCACTCTCTGCTTCTATAAGTTTAACTTTTAGATTTCTCATATAAATAGGATCATATTATTATTTGGTGTGTGTGCGTGTGCGTGTGCGTGTGTGTGTTTTACTTAGTATAATGTTCTCCAGGTTCATCCATGAATTTTATTTTTTATTGATTTCAGAGTGGAAGGGAGAGGAGTTCCCTTTCCTCCACATCCTCATCAATGCTTGTTATTTTTTTACTAGAGTTCCAGTGCATGAAATTAGTGCACTAGGAAAGGGGGTCCCTCAGCCCGGCCTGTGCCCTCTGGCAGTCCAGGACCCTGTAGGGGATGGGGTCTGGCCTAAGCCAGCAGTTGGATATCCCTCTCACAGTCTGGGATCCCTCTTGCAGTCCTGGACCCCTCGCTCCTTGCTGCCTGCATGCTCACTGCTCCTTACTGCTTGGCTTGTTGGTCCTTAGCACTGCTGCTGAGGCAGGAGAGGCTCCCTCTACCACCACTGTGCTCACCAGCTGTGAGCTTGGATTTTGGCTGAGTGGTGCTCCCACCGAGGGAGCATGCTGACCACCAGGGTGAAGCTCCTGCATTGAGTTTCTTCCCCCTGGTGGTCAGTGCACATCATAGCAACTGGTCATTCCACTATTGAGTCAATTTGCATATTAGGGTTTTATATATAGGATTTGTGTTTTTGTATAGCCATCTTTATAGGTGTGAGATGATATCTTGTTATGGGTTTGGTTTGCATTACCCTAATGAGTAGTGATGTTGAGCACCTTTTCATATATTTATTGGCCATTTACATGCCTTCTTTGAATGAATGTCTATTCCAATCCTTTACCCATTTTAAATTTGTGTTATTTGGTTTTTTACTACAGTATTGAGTTTTGGTAATTTCTCATATATGTTGGTGTGTCTTAAAAAAAAAAAAAAAAAAGAACAGGGAGAAAGAGGAAGAGAGAGAAAAACACTAATGTGAGAGAGATATATCATCTGTTGCCTCCTATTCACACCCCAACTGGGGATTGAATCCACAACCTGGACAAGTGACCTGACTGGGAATAGAACTGGTGACCTTTCAGTGCATGGGATGATGCTCAACCAACTGAGCCACACCAGCAGGGCTATATTTTGGATATTAATCCTTTATCAGGTGGATGGTTTGCAAATGTTTTCTCCCATTCCATAGGTTTCCTTTTCATTTTGTTTCCTTTGCTACGCAGAAGCTTTTTAGTTTGATGTAATTCCATTTCACTTTTTCTACTTTTGTTGCCTTTGCTTTTGGTGTCAAATTCAATAGATCATTGCCAAGACCAATGTCAAGAGGCTTTTCTCCTGTGTTTTCTTCTAGAAGTTTTACAGTTTCAACTTTTACAAAAAAAAAAAAAAAAGCTATGAAATACACTTAAAGCCATTAGTGAACGCCGTATACTTTATTAGAAGGCTCTTAGCCCGGACCAATGTGGCTCAGTGGTAGATCGCTGGCCCTGTGCACCAAAGAGTTGAGGGTTCGCCAAAACCGGTTTGGCTCAGTGGATAGAGCGTTGGTCTGTGGACTGAAAGGTCCCGGGTTAGATTCCGTTCAAGGTCATGTACCTTGGTTGCGGGCACGTCCCCAGTATGAGGTGTGCAGGAGGCAGCTGATTGATGTTTCTCTCTCATTGATGTTTCTAACTCTCTATCTCTCTTTCTTCCTCTCTGTGAAAAATCAATAAAATATATGAAATATATGAAAGAAAGAAAGAAAGAAAGAAAGAAAGAAAGAAAGAAAGAAAGAAAGAAAGAAGGAAGAAAGGAAGGATCTCTTGGCTTTGAAGGAAAATATCATCCCTCTTCAGCAGGAAGCAGTTACAGAAGAAAACCTGTGCCCCTTTTCTCTGACAGAATTCAGAGCCAAGATCCTTGAGGGGGTAATGTGATAGACAGTTAGACATGAGCAGAGCAGGGATGATGGGCCAGGTACAGAAAGTCAGCAGAGTGGGCAGCCCTGGGCGCCTAGCAATGCACAATTTAGGGTAGGTCCTTCCTCCCCTAGCATATCGCTAGTCATGTGGTTTGGACACCCTCACCTTTTCCTCCCTAAAGATAACGTCTAGGCCTCAGCTGAATTTCAGCTCCAGGACCAGAAAGGCAGCAAAACTAGACAAGCAACACCACGCTGACCTCAGGACCAGCTGTGATGACTAATGATCTCTGCCCTGGAACAGACCAATCCATCAGTGCAGACCACAACCGTGAAAGGACACACCTGGAAAACTGCTGAATATTCTATGAAGATCTTTTCCTGGGATTCCCCTAAAATCTCCACCCTGAACCCCTAGAATGGAAGACCCAGCTTGCTCACTCTTCCGGGAGCACGCCTGCATGCGATTTCCTTTCCCCGTTCCCCATGACATATTACCATTATCTTCCTCACCCCCAAGCTCTATGGGCCCTTCCTTTGCCTCTGTAACTTACACTGAGTGGCCAGATGATGATGATCTCTGGACGCATAATAATCTGGCCACTCAGTGTATATCCTATATAATAAAAGGCTAATATGCAAATTGTCCCCTCAACCAGGAGTTCGACCAGCAGGCAGGCTGGCCAACCGCTCATGCCCCCTCTCCCTGGCCAGGCATGCACTGGGCCTCTAATATATATATTATACTGCACCTAGGGATCTTCATGTGTTCGGAGATCATAATAATCTGGCCATTCAGTGTATTTCCTAAGCCCATTTCTTTTATGAATTACTTCTTTACCTCTGAGATTTTATAAATAGAGGCCCAGTGGAAGGGTGAGGGAGGGGGATCCCTCAGCCGGCCTGAGCCCTCTCGCAGTCTGGAAGCCACGCAATTGATCACCCCATAGAGGGAGGCCCCACTCACCTGCCACAGCCCACCAATCAATGCAGTCATGGGGCAATGGCAGGGCCCCCCAACCAATCACATCCCACCCACCTGGGCTGGCCTGGCATGGTTGTCCGGATGGTCCTTCCACTGTTTAGCCCTTTGTTCGACTTGCATATCACACTTTTATTATTAAGATGTTCACCTATAGTTTGAATCTTGACTCTGAATTCTTTCCTAGCGGGAACCCATGTACCGAGGGTTGTTGAAGTCCCCAGATCTGATCTGACTCCGCCTAGTGCTGTGCCTGCTGCCACCAGCTGTCAGGCTGGAACATCTTGGGCGCTGAGTAAAGACTCACTAAAATGAAAGCAGTTATTTTATCTGCCCGTAAAGAGAAAGAATGATTTGAGAGGCCTGCTAGAAATTTGGTCACAATAACTCAAAAGCTGGATTTGAGGTAAACTGAAAGCAGTAGTAAGTGAAACTATAAGCCTCGTTACATAAAGAAAAGTCATAAGAACGGGGGGTTGTAGTTTCGAGGGAAGTTAATTTTATTTGTTTTCATATGAGAAAGACTGGAGTACAATTGTAAAGGAAGAAGTACATGATCCCTTTTACACACCCCTATTGTATTGTTTGTTTTTTTAATTCATCCAACAATTTTCTTTTCTTTTTTTTAATATATTTTATTGATTTTTTACAGAGAGGGATAGAGAGTTAGAAACATCGATCAGCTGCCTTTTGCACACCCCCTATTGGAGATGTGCCCACAACCAAGGTACATGCCCTTGACTGGAATTGAACCTGGGGCCTTTCAGTCCGCAGGCCGACGCTCTATCCACTGAGCCAAACCGGTTTCGGCCCAACAATTTTCTTATTGAGCACCAACTGTATGTGAGGAACTGGTACAAATGCTAGGAAGACTCAGGTAAATAAAACAAATCCCCTTCAAGGAACCTGTGTTGCCCCCTCTTGATTCTAAAATTCCTTAAATTTCTTGAAGAAAGGCTCCGTGAGTTCCTTGTTGTCCAGCCAGCGCTCCTCTGTGCCCTGCCTGTGACCAGGCCACGGCCTCACCTTGGGTCATTGGGTCTGCCGCATCCTATCAGCTGGATCTTCCCCCAGGACAAGGACCTCATCTCTTGTCCCTGCATCCTCAAAGCCTGGCAAAGCATGAGATCGGAAGAGGAAGACTGAACCTAGGAAGCAGGTCAACTCCAGTCAAGTTTACGTTTGCTTATTTGTTTTAACCTTAAGAAGCTGTTATGTGCTAAGTATTTTGCTCAAAGTCACAGAGAAGCTTGGGTCTTGCTGGAGCTGCAAGGCCCTGGCCTCTTGCTGATTCTGATACTTGAATATAAGCGCAATTCCAACTGAATATTTTCATCTATACTAACAAAGGGTAATATGCTAATTAGACCAGCATCTTCCGGACATCCTTCCAGACAGAACCACAGTGGTGGGGGCTGAGGCAGAGGTGGTTAGGGGCAATCAGGCCAGGAGTGAGCAGTTAGGGTGATCAGGCTGGCAGGGGAGAGCAATTAGGGCAGTTAGGGAGAGCAGTTAGACTAGGGGTGTCGAACTCAATCAGAGAAGGGGCCAAAATCTAAAATCCAGCCTAAATCGCGGGCCGAATGGTTTACTGAACAGTCATAAACTGACAATGTCATAAACTGACAGCGGAGTGCAGTGATGACAGCGCGGTGCGGGCCACATTGCAAGGCCTGGCGGGCTGGATTTGGCCCGCGGGCCTTGTGTTTGACACATGTGCGTTAGAGGGATCAGGCCATCAGGGGAGAGCAGTTAGGGGGGTCAGGCTGGCAGGCAGAGGCATTTAGGAGCGATCAAGCAGGCAGGAGTTCCAGATTGGAGAGGGTGCAGGCCAGGCTGAGGGACACTCCCCCTCCTCTCCTATGCATGAATTTCATGCACTGGGCCTCTAGTTTTATTGTAAATAAGACTAGATGACTATTGCTATACTTTCTTTCGTGCAGTGCCTGAAAGACTGAAGAGATAATGGTCAAAATAAGATATTTAGAAATAAGACATAGACTTCAGGGATTTTTAGTCACTGTTGACTAAAATAAATTATTCCCTGAAATTCTTATGGATCTTTCCTTCCTCCTTATGCTAACAACGATCCACCCATCCCCATCTGCCTCTCCTCGGAGAGAACAATTTCCTGTTCCTTCATCTGAGAAACAATGGAATGATAATGAGCTCACACTGCCCCCTCCTGGCCTACCCGTTCCCTAACAAGGAGCACACATATCCACTCTGGCCTGACCCTCTTTGCTCTCTGTAAAAAAAGAAAGACAACAAAATGCCCCCACAAAAGTCAAATGTCTTTATTTTATATTTTTTAAAAAAAGTTTGTACAGTTTTAGTTTCTATGTTAAGAAAAAAAAATCCCTAAAACTGCCATAATGTTTAGATTCACTGCAAACTGTAAAAACAAGCATTTTATATATTAAAAAAATTTACATTTTACAATTTTCTACATGCATGCACAGGGTCTCAGTTCTGTAACCCTCCCACCCACCCACACCCCCTCCCCCCAAAAAAAAGGAAAAAAGAAAAAAAAATCTAGATCCCACAGTAGAAAATTCTACATTTACAATCTCACTTGGAAGGGATTCAAAAAGGCCCTTCCTCCGCGCACAGAGGAATCACAACAGTCACACACCAGGACGAAGCCCAGCCGCAGGCACTGCCCGTGGGGAGAGCCGAGGAATGAGAAGACAGACGGAGAGGCAGAGGAGAAGCACAGACTCTGGGAAATGGGCGTGTGAGCTGAGAAGGTCAGGGACCCAATGTCTCCGATGCTTGATGACAAGCACAATGCAGGGTTTGTAAAAGGAACTGGGGGGGGGGGGGGGGGGCGGGGGGGGAGACAAGAAATGAAGGGCTGAAATGGTGGGGGATGGGAAGAAGCACGAGAGATTACGGGGAAATAAACAGATCACGAAGAGTGAGGAAGGGACGGATGGGGACAGCCGCAGAGTGGCGAGGTAGGTGGAGGAGGGAGGCACAGTGTCCTGGTATGGAGGGACAGGGGAGAGGGGGGAATGTGCTCCAAAGTGATGAAAAGGAACGCCGAGGAGGGGTGAAGGGACGGCACCAGGATGCCATGAAGTCATAGGAAGACCCAGCCACAGCGCCCCCTGGGGGTGGGGGCGGAGGCGGGCACACCCGCACCGGGGAGAATGAGTGACGGGACAGGAGACAGGAAGGACACTGCTCAAGGGGACTCAGCTGCACGCCCCACGGCAATTCACAGCACGAAGACAGCCTCCCACGGAGGAGAAGGAAGGACACACAGCCACACACGTGACGATCCATCCTGACATTTTAAAAAATAATCATCATCATCCAAGAAGATAAAGATACCACAGTTCTGTCGCAAAGGGCCCAAACACTATCATCCTCAGTCGCGGCCCTTAGTGCTTATACGGAAGGGGTTTTCTTTTTGCTTCAGGAAAAAAGGAATGAAGAAATCACAGTGATTCAACACATGGCAGGTTCTTAAAATAAACACTCCCTGCCCCTAACCCGGGGCAGCAACGAAGACCCCCCAACCGTCTCCCTCTCCAACGCAACCCTCACACCTCACGGCCCCACTCCTGCCCCCGGCGGCAATGGTCCCGGTCACCATCCGGGCCCGTTTCCCGGGAGAGCGAGGTATTTAGAAATGTGACCCAGAGGCGCTCCTCCAACACCGGCACCCCCAGGAGTCTGTCCACAACCCCGGGCCCTGCCTCCGGTCAGCCCTGGCTGAAGAGCCCTTGCTTAGTAAGTGGTGGTGGAGGGGAGGGGGCCGGGGGAGGGGGCAGATGTGCTTTTCCAGAAAGGACAGCAGGAGAAATGCCAGTTGCTCGGCTCCCCCAAGCCCAGGTCTGCCAGCGGGAAGCCTCCCTCTGAGACAGACACCCCTGGGCATCTGACCCAAGCGGCTCTCTGCGGGGCAACGGCCAGTGAGTTCTCTGGGGAAAGACAGGCCTGTGAGGGACACCGCGATGTATTTGGAGGGTGAGACCCAGGGGCACCCTCCGGCCCAGCCACCTTAAAGGTCTGCCACGTGGGTCCTGGCAGGAGGTATCTGGATGCGTCCCTCCCCACCCCACCCCACCCCCTGGCTAAAACCACATGGTTTCAAGGCTCAGATTTACACTGAATCTATTAATGTGTAGTAGAGGGCCTGCACACGATGCTCGAAAGGAGATGGAAATTCTCAAGAATTCAGACTGGGTGCAAGGACGGTGAGAGCTACATGGGGTAAAGGGGCTCCACACCCACAAAAGGCAGCGATCCTGGTCCTTCACCCCAACACAGAGGGAGGCCAGAGCCCAGAGAACCGGGCAGAGGGGGGAGAGGAGGGGACCCTGGCCAGCCAAGGGAGAGAGAGACCCCTGAGACAAAGAGGTGGACTTAAGGCAGGGGACAAGGAGGAGCGGCTGGCTCCCCCAAGAGAGAGGTGAGACAACAGGTCTCTGGAGCTGAAGGAAGAGACAGCGAGACTGGAGGTGGCCGGTGAAAGGAAGAACCGTGTTTGCCTAAGACCACCGGGGCGGGGGTGGGGCCCACAGGCAGGTATAATAATTCTGTGCTGGAGTCTCCGGGTCATCCTTCGCTGGCCCACTGAGATGTCTCTCCTGCCCTTCCCTCAGGGGCTACCCAGGAAAGAGCCCTAAAAAGAGGGGACCCGGGAAAGGAGGTCACAGATGGTGTCTGTCCCAGGCTGCCCGCGGTCACATGTCAGAAGCAGACGGCGGAGACTGCAGGGTGAAGACGGGATCATCCCTTGCCCTGGATATGGATGGCCGGATGTGGGAGGCCCTCACAGCAGGAAGCAAATCGCTCTGGCAGGGGGACCCCTAACTCTGGGGCGGTGGGGGGAGGACACAGGCCTGCCCTCGCCCCAGAAACTAGGGATCTGCTGCAGGGGAGTGAGCGGCAGGAGGGGCGGACCGCCTGCCGTCGGGAGGTCTCGGGAAGCTGCTGCCCTGGAGGGGTTTGGCACCGTGGTTCTCTGCAGCCATGTCTGTGCCCCCCAGAGGCACCCCGTGAGGAGCCGCCGGGAAGAACAGCCACGAGAACCTGGGTTCGAGAGTGGGGGCTCAGGAGAGCCCTGTGCACGTTCAGAAAAGACAGTCATCCGGGGAGAGGAGAGGAGAGAGGAGAGGGCGGGGGAGAGGCACTGATTCCTCAGGGCCTGGGAAGGTGCCAGAGGGAGGGGGCAGAGAAGAGGGAACCTCCCAGGTACTGATGACAGCAGGATGGTCTCTCCAGGATGGCCGAAGAGGGGAGGAGACAGGGTAGGGGTAAGTTCATTCAAGTAAAAAAAAAAACAAAAACAAAAACCACCAAACACGCGAGGGCGAGGGCGAGGGCGAGGGCTGCAGGAACGGGGCCGGACCTGAGCGCCCAGCCCCTCCCAGCGCCCCCGGAGCCCGTCTCCCACTCCCCCTGCTGCGACACGGTCACACCGAGGTCTCCGACTGCAGCCTCATGACAAACTTGTGCGACTTGGGGTCCACAAATTCCTCGGAGAGTTTGAAGAACGGGACCTTCTTGGTGCTGACCACCAGGCTGAAGTCCTGGCGTTTTAAGAGGAAAACGATGCCATCCTTAAGGCCGTTGGTCACCGGCTCCTCGCTCACCAGGGTCCACTGTTTGGCCAGCCAGCGTTCCTTGTGGTACTGGATGGTCGGTCCGGCGGCCAGGTACCGCTCCAGGAAGGCCTGGGAAGGGGAGAGGGAGCCGCGTCAGAAGCTCTCCCACCCACCCACCCGCCATCCTGCACACCCCGGGGCTCCGCTTCCAAAGACGGCAGCAGGCCCCAGCTCACCGGGCCCTCAGCGGTCTCAGGATGTCACAGCAGGAGGAAGGCTGAGACCGTCGGTGCCAGACCCGTGCTTTATAAACGAGGAAGCGGGAGCCCACAGAGGTGATGTGGCTCAGCAGGGTCGGGCCTGGAGCTCAGCTCTCCTAACACCATGCTCTGCCCTTCCCCCTCACACCCTGGATGATCCGGGCAAGCCCTCCGCATTCCTCCTTTCTCTCCACCCAGCTGCCATGCTCAGGGACGGGCAGGTCTGCACCAGCAGAAAGCTGGAGGTGTCCTGGTTCAAGTGCAGTGTCTTTCGCCACCCATGCACCAAGGATGGCTCAGGGGAAGCAAGACTAGGCAGTGGGCAAAAAGCAGAGGGGTGGGTAATGGCTCAAAATGAGCAACAACAACAAAAATAAATCTGCTGGAAGGGAAGGGGTAAACGTGGGATGTTAGATCTGGGAATGTCAGTGCTTTTCTAGAGATGAGAAAGAGACTCAACCTTTCCCCAAATGGTCCCCAAGTTCTCTCTTCTCCTCACCACTAAGAACTTTAGCCCATGAAGAGATGGGTGGATGGGGTAGAAATGAGAGAAGAGACTATAAGAAGGTTGGGGGAAGGAGGGAGAGGGAGAAGGAGAGAGAGAGGGGGAGAGAGGAAGAGAGCGGGAGAGGGGGAGAGGGGAAGAGGGGGAGAGGGGGAGAGGGGGAGAGGGGGAGAGGGGGAGGAGGAGAAGGAGAGGGGGAGGGAGAGGGAAAGTAAAGGAAGAAGTGAGAGAATATGGGAAAGGGAGCTGGGAAGAATTGCCAGCACTAGAGGAAGCAGAGGATGCTGGGCGGAGCAGGCCCACCTTGGGCGTCATGTCGTGTGTGATGCAGAACTCCAGGTGCTGCAGGATGCTCTCCATGGTGTGGTAAGGCTGCTGCTTGGTGGTGCGGAGGTACTTCTGCATGGCTCGGGCCATGGATGCGAAGATGGCCTGGGCTGCCTCCCGGGGGTCCATCACCTCCCTGGGGTTCTTCTGCTCCTCTTCCTGCAGCCGCTTAATGTGAGTGAAGGCCTCCTCCACCGCCACCACAAGCCTGGGGGAGGGGGGACGGGACGGGTCTGGAGCAGACGCCCACCTCTCATCCCCCCCTCTCCCCCTCAGCCCTCCAGCAGCCAGAGCAAGCTCAGGCCTCGGTGCTCTTAGGAAGCAATAGGACCCCATGTGCAGCCTAGGGCTGGGCTTCGGGGACTATGTGTATTTGCATAAGCATATGCTGTTGGGGGGGCGTTTCCCCACTGGGGACAGGAGACAGCTATAGAGCTCAGTGAGCACAGCCCTGGGACTCAGAGAGCACTCGAATGTCAAACCCAGAGAGACAACTGAGAACTGTGCTACGGGAAAGACCAGCATTGCAGCAAACGCTAAGAAAGGCTTTCTTAAATAAGATGCTCAAATCACACTTCATAGCGGGAGGCGGGAGGGCGGGGGAGGGGGGGCGGAGGGTTAATAGATACAACTACACCAAAATGAAGGTTTCTAAGCATGGACAACATTAATGAAAATCTCTTGGGGCAGAGGATGGGGGTGGAATGTAAAGAATATGCTACAAATCAAGAAGGAAAAAGGCCAAACACTACAGAAAAACAGGCAAAGGAGATGAACAAACAATTCGCCAAAGGCCTAAAAGGCTAAAAAAATTTTATGAATTAATCACTTGCTAGTAATTAGAGATATTTAAAATGTAAATAAGACATTACTTATCCAACAAAATGAAAAAAAAAAACTTAGGAAGATGACTATAATCCAAATATTGGTTAGGATGTTGTGTGGACTCAATGAACTACTCTGCAAAGATAGGATGGTACACGTTGAATATTTAGGCAACATCTGTGAATCTCAGAAACATAGTGTTGCCTGGCTGGTGTGGCTCAGTGGTTGAGCATCGACCTATGAATCAGGAGGTCATGGGTTCAATTCCCAGTCAGGAGGTACTTCTGCATGGCTCGGGCCATGGATGCGAAGGTTGTGGGCTTGATCCCCAGTGTGAGGCATGCAGGAGGCAGTCAATCAATGATGTTTCTTGCTCATCATGGGTGTTTCTATCTTTCTCCCTTCCTTTCTAAAATCAATTAAAAAAAATTTTTTTTTAAAAGAAACAGTGTTAAAGGGGAACAGGAAAAATAAGCCAATTTGCAATAAAAGCTGAGGGAGACACCCCAACACCAATATTGGGAAGCCCTTCAAATAGCAGGTAACGGGGAAGGAAA
This sequence comes from Pipistrellus hanaki, assembly GCF_964339955.1. Lineage (NCBI taxonomy): Eukaryota > Metazoa > Chordata > Mammalia > Chiroptera > Vespertilionidae > Pipistrellus > Pipistrellus hanaki. The sequence goes on from NC_140520.1 coordinate 33,939,721, forward strand.
GGGTCCCTTTGGAGGTGGCCGTGGAGAAGACCCTCAGGCAAGGCAGAAGGTAAGGGAGCAGGGGACGTCTCCGGTTTCCTTCCAGGAGAGCGCCTTGTACAACTGGAAACGCACCGAGACGCTGCAGAAGCGGGGTGATGACCTCTGGTCTAGTGCAGAGGGCGCCAGGCTTGTGGGAGGACAGGCCAAGCACTCTCTTCCTCCCTTGCGGCCTGGAGATCGAATGGGAGGAAGGGCCCGAGACCTTCTGCGCCTGCCTGTCAGACAGACCCAGGTGGGACCTGACAGCAGTTGGCAGCAAGAAAGATTCTTCAGGTGTGACTTAAATTCACATAATAATGTGAATGGGAAAAAGGAAGCAGAGGGGCACTAGACCGTCATTTTTGCAGGTAAAAATGTACCATCTGCTGAGCAAGCTTTCAAGATCTGCTGGTAGGAGATCTCAGCCTCAGTCCCTGCTGTCGCAGGGGAGGTTCACAGCCTTTCACTGGTCCCTGGCCCACTGCAGTAGGTGGAATTCAAAGGTACCCCCATCCACCTCTGCCAGGTTCCCACTCCTTATGATTCAATAACATCAGCACATTTAGAGGATAAAATTAAAGTGTTAAATTAACTGACTTTAAAATACAACATTGGGTCCAGTGGGTGTGGTTCAGTGGTTGAGCATCAACCCATGAACCAAGAGGTCACCGGTTTGATTGCCAGTCAGGGCACAGGCTCGGTTGTGCCCTCTATCTGGGGCATGCAGGAGACAGCCGATCAATGATGTTTCTCTCTCATCCATGTTTTTATCTCTCTTCTATCCCTCTCCTTCCTTTCTTTCTAAAAAAAAAAATCAATAGACAGTATTTAAAAATATAATAATATGAGATTAGACTGGTAATCAGTCAATATGAAAACATAGATAAACATAATACTCACTGCCACATCAAGATTACAACTAAAATAGCAAAACTGGTTTGGCTCAATGGATAGAGCATCGGCCTGCAGACTGAAAGGTCCCAGGTTCGATTCCGGTCAAGGGCACCAGGAGGGGGTGTGCAAGAGGCAGCTGACCGATGATTCTCTCTCATCGATGTTTCTAACTCTATCCCTCTCTCTTCCTCTCTGTAAAAAATCAATAATATATATAAAGATTACAACTAAAATACAGAACAACCATCACTCAGAACCACCTGGAATCTAGCTGAATGGAGATCCCACAACTTGGGAATTAAAGAAGAAGCACATCAAGACTGGTGTCTTTGTCAGGGACAAAGACTCAGGGCAGAATCAAGGAACCAGCTGGTGCCACACTCACATTTGGTGGTTTAATATCAGGAGGGAGCCCAGCCAGTGTGGCTTAGAAACTGAGCATTGACCCATGAACCAGAGGTCTCAGCAAATGCCCAGGTTGCAGGCTCAATCTCCAGTGAGGAGTATGCAGGAGGCAGCCAATTGATGATTCTCTCTCATTATTGATGTTTCTATCTCTCTCTTCCTCTCTGAAATCAATAAAAATATATTTTTTAAAAAAAGAAAAGAAAAGAAAAAAGAATCCAAAAATATAAAGATAGTGTAAGGAGCCTCTGGGACAACTTCAAGTGTACCAGCATTCGCATCATGGGGGTACCAGAAGGAGAATAGAGGGAGCAAGAAATTGAAATCTATTTGAAAAAACAATGACAGAAAACTTCTCTAACCTGGTTAAGGAAATAAACATACAAGTCTAGGAAGTGCAGAAAGACCCAACCCAAAGAGGCCCACACCAAGACACATCATAATTAAAATGCCAAATATAAAAGACAAAGAGAGAATCATAAAAGCAGAAAGAGAAAAGCAGTTAGTTATCTACAAGGGAGCACTCATACAACTGTCAGTTGAATTCTCAACAGAAACTTTGCAGGCCAGAAGGCTAGAAATATTAAAAGTGATTAAAAAAAAAAAAAAACACAAGGCCCTATAACCAAGATTACTCTACCCAGCAAAATTATCATTTAGAATTAAAGGTCAGATAAAGAGCTTCCCAGACAAAAAAAAAGTTATAAGGAATTCATCACCACCAAATCAGTATTACATGAAATGTTAAAAGGTCTTCTTTAAGAAGAAGGAAAAAAAAAAAAAAAAAAGATAAACTTTGAACAATAAAATGGTAATAAATACATATCTATCAACAATTGAATCTAAAAATCAAAATAAACAGCCCTAGTGGGGTTAGCTCAGTGAATAGAGAGTGTTGGCCTGCAGACTGAAGGGTCCCAAGTTCGATTCCAGTCAAGGGCACATGCGCAGATTGCAGGCTCAATCCCCAGTAGGGAGCGTGCAGGAAGCAGCCAATCAAGGATTCTCTCTCATCATTGGTGTTTCCATCTCTCTCTCCTTCTCTCTTCCTCTTTGAAATCAATAAAAATAAAATTTTTTTAAAAGTAAATAAAAATAAACAAACAAGCAGAACAGGAACAGCCTCATAGATACAGAGAACATTCTGAAGGCTGCCACGTGGGAGGCAGTTGAGGGAATGAGTGAAAAAGGTGAAGGGATTGAGAGGTACAAATTAGTCGTAGTCCATGGACACAGACAATAAACAGGTGAAGGCCTGGGATGGGGGAGAGATGGATAATACTCTCAATAATAAAATAAAATTAAAAAGAGATTCGCCTACCATCTGAAAACAAGTACTAAGTAAAACACGAGGTTGTTATGGTGGACCTGATGGTATCGCGTGAGCCCTTTCAAAGCTGCTTTTCCGGGCTCCAGAGCCCCTCAAGAAGACAGCAAACTGCGTGTTGTGAGTTGCCAGGTGACAAGGTTCTGCCAGCAACCACTGGGCCTGGCAGACGACCCAGGCTCCAACGTCAGCCTGTGAGACCTGAATGGAGGCCCAACGAAGCCCACCTGACACAGGTACCAGAGCTGCCTTCATCGTGATTGGCTCTGGCAACAGCAGCGCACGAACATACACCCTCACCCTCACCACTGCTCACATGTCTATTCCCAACAGCCACAGAAGCCTGACGGTCTTCCTCCGCTGAGCCCACCCACACCCACTGCCCCCGGGGACCTACCTGGCCCTCCGCTTGCGCACCCTCCGCTCGTGCTCCGCCTCCTCGTAGTAGTACTCGTTGTGGCTGTTGTCCCGCCTCCGGGCTGCCGCGGCGATCACGGCCCGGGACTGGCCCGTGGAGTTGTTGGTGCTGTTTTCTGCGCGGGAGCAGGAGAGAAAGGGGGTGGTCACTTGGGTTCATGGCCTAGCCTCTCGCTGCAGGAAGTCTGGAGACAGCGATCTGACACCTCTGAGGAGGCTGTGACCACCCCCAACCGTGCTTCCTGTTCCCAACCCTGGTGGCCACTTCTGGGAGAGACCCGCAGGAGACAAGGTGGCCCTGGAGGCAGAGGCTCTGCACACGTTCCTCGCCAGGGAAGGAGCTTCTGGAGCTCAGAGAGCCGAGGGCTTAGGACCAGGGCGGATGAGCAGACGCAGAGGAGCCAGGCCGGGGGACACACCGTGGCCTAGAGGGACAGCAAGGAGGATCAGCAGCTAAGACCAGCCACCTGGAGTCGAGGCGAAGGACAGAACAGAAGAGCCTGGGACAAGGGCCGAGGAAAGGAGAAAGCAGGGGAAGGAGGGGGGCGAGAGAAGCAGGGCGGAGGTGGTTTGGAGTCCTGCTGGGGAGGAGACGAGGAGGGCTGAGGAGCAGGGCCGCTCACCCTCTCCGAGGGAATACACCTTGAAGCCAGACACTTTCTTGGCCAGGACGGACTTGGGCAGGTTGAGGAGGGCAGGGTTGTAGACGGGAAAGTCATGGTAATACTTCTCCAGGATCCACACCGCCACGCGTTGGATGCTGTGGGGGAGACACAGGAGGGGAAGGGAGCGGGGACAGACAAGGGGCGCAGGGGAAGGGAGACATCAGGGCAGGCTGGTAGGGCAGGAAAGGACACGGGACAGGGACAAGCTGCTTCCAGGAAGCCTGGCTCAGGGCCTGAGGTCTACTTACCGGGCTCCCACGCCTTCCCCAGGGCTGGGCCTCCTAGTCCTTCCCTGCCGTACTGAAGCCCAGGGGAGAAAGGGCATTGGGCCTGGGTCCCCAGCCGAGATTCCCCCCCGAGATTCCCTACAGGATCAGGAAGGGCTCCTGACACTCTGCGTGGCCAGGGAGCGTGCTGCCCGCAGTGCGGGTGGGGAGGGCTGAAGCGCTTTCCTCATCTTTGGCTCTGAGGGGCCCTCCTCTGGCCACCTCATCGCAGTGACCACTCACCCCGCGATCACAGGAGGCTGAGCCTCCGAGAAAGAAATAGCACAGCCGCCGGGACCGGTTTGGCTCAATGGATAGAGCGTCGGCTTGGGGACTGAAGGGACCCGAGTTCGATTCCGGTCAAGGGCATGTACCTTGGTTGCGGGCATATCCCCAGTAGGGGGCGTGCAAGAGGCAGCTGATCGATGACTCTCTCTCATCGATGTTTCTAACTCTCTATCCCTTTCTCTTCCTCTCTGTACAAAATCAATAATATATATATATATATATATATATATATATATATATATATATATATATATTTTTTTTTTTTTTTTTTTTTTTTTTTAAAGAAAAAGAAAAGAAATAGCACAGTGACTCCCCCAAGCCTGTTTGGGCCACAGCTTTCGCCTCTCGAGCCCACCCCTCTCCAAGATCTCTGACTGTCCACCTGTTCACCCCATCTTGTCTCAGGACCCTGCGCATCAAGACGCAGACACTGTCTCACACACACACACTCTGTGCCACGTGCTGAACTCCTCCCCACTGGGCCCTCCCAGCCCAGCACCTCCGGCCCCATCGTCACACGCGGTCACCGCCGCTGCAGCCTCCTCCGCCCCAGGCCCCGCTGCCAGCCCCCGGGCGCCGGTACCTGAGGTGGCCCACGTTGTAGAAGCGGCTGGCCCCGTCGGTGGAGCGCACGACCTTGAGCGTGAACTGGGGCTGCAGCTGGCGCAGCTCCAGCAGGACCACGGCCAGGTAGTGCACGAAGAGCAGGGCGTCCACCAGCGACACGGCGAACTGCACCACGCCCTGGTAGCTGCGCTCCCGCGCGTCCAGGATGCGCACCCCGTAGAAGAGCCAGTAGGACACCACGAGCAGGAAGACGAGCACCATGAGCAGCGCCCGCAGCACGAAGACGCGGGGCAGCGAGGCCTTGGGCCGGCGGAAGAACAGGGCCCAGCTGCCCAGCAGCAGGATGAGCAGCTTGAAGGCCACGGAGATGAAGAGGCCCTCGCAGGCCGTGCCGCAGGGCTCCAGCTCCTCCCGCCACAGCAGCGGGGGCAGCAGCAGGAAGGCCAGCGGCGTGAGGAAGGACAGCAGCGCCAGCGTGGTGCCGGCGGCCACCCCTAGGTGGCGGGAGCAGTCCAGCGGGACGCTGTCCTCCATGTCCTTGGCGATCCGCGTGAGGTCGTCGTGGGAGATGCTGTGCTCCGACGTGCCGGTGACCACGGTGGTCGTTTCCCCCCAGTTGTCATCCTGAAAGCCGTGGGGGCGAGGAGACGGGGGGGGGGGGGGGGGGGGGGGGGGGAGGAGGTGGGGGGGAGGGGAGGGAGGAAGAAGAGAAGGCAGTCAGCCGGGACGAAGCCATCGGAGGGACTGAGCGCCCTGCGTCCACGCCGGGCCTCTGCAAGGAGAAGACACCTGAGACCTGGGCCTGGGCGGGGGGTCTCCACACTGGGCAGCGCGGCAGCAAAAACTGCAGCACACGCACAGAGTTTCCTCAGAGCAGAGGGCACAGGAGAGATGCTCGACAGCGACTGGGACCTGGGGTCACGCCCACCAGACAAAGCAGGTGGGAGACCTGCAATACCAGGCAAAGCAAGAAACACCTATTCTGCTGAAACCGGTTTGGCTCAGTGGATAGAGCGTCGGCCTGCGGACTGAAAGGTCCCAGGTTCGATTCCGGTCAAGGGCATGTACCTTGGTTGCGGGCACATCCCCAGTAGGGGGTGTGCAAGAGGCAGCTGATCGATGATTCTCTCTCATCAATGTTTCTAACTCTATCACTCTCTCTTCTTCTCTGTAAAAAAATCAATAAAATATATTTAGAGAGAAAGAAAGAAAGAAAGAAAGAAAGAAAGAAAGAAAGAAAGAAAGAAAAAAGAAACACCTGTTCTCCGGGCACTGAGAGCCACTCGAGGCTTCTGACAAGGGAGTGACTGACAACAGCAGTGTGGTGAGGAAAAGGGGGGAGAGGGAGGGGAGGTGATGATTGGTGAAGGTGTGGGGACATGGTCAGACCAGGACCGCTCTGGCTCTGTGCTCTGCCTGGCCAGCTCCACGCCCACAGCACAGGGGCTGCCCCTTCCTGGAGGCAAGGGGGTGGACAGGCTGGGCCCCCCGATGCCTTCCTGAGGGGGATCCCCTCAAGCTGCTTCTCTGAAGGGGCTACATGCCATCTCACAGGGGAGCCCAGGACTACAAGCGGAGCAGCGCTCATGCCCTCCACGCCTGGACCGCTGGGGTCCGGAGTCACATCCTCCACCGGGGACTTGGGTTACAGGACGGAGACCCTGACCAAGAGGCTGAGGAGGCTCCTCTCCACGGACAGGAGAAGAGTCCGGCCTGAAAGGAGGAAGTGGATGCACTGGCCACTTTCAGCTCAAGAGGCAGGTCCACTCCTCACCCAGACCCAGGGCCTACCCTTCCCAAGGACCAAGGCTTGGGAACTGCTCCCCACCAGTCACTTTAAGAACGCAGGAGGGCAAGTCTCGGGAGAAGAGAGCATTGCGGAAGAGGGAGAAAAAGCATTTGCATCTGGTATTGCTCTGTCCCCAAGATCCAAGAAATCCCAATGTCAGTCACCACAAGTTCTTGTGAGAGAAAAAAAAGGGGGGAGGGGGCTGGGAATCCCCTGCCCCATAAGATGCTCTCTGGAAGAAAGAGGAGGAATGAGACACGGGCATCCTAGCCATCTCACATCATAGCTCTGCCTATTCTCGCCCTGTGTCCTGCCACTGACCTCCCCAGCAGGTGAGCACAGCGGGCCACAAAGGTTAAAGCAGGCTGAAACCGGTTTGGCTCAGTGGTAGAGCGTCCGTCTGTGGACTGAAAGGTCCCGGGTTCAATTCCAGTCAAGGGCATGTACATTGGTTGCGGGCATGTCCCCGGTAGGGGGTGTGCAAGAGGCAGCTGGTCGATGTTTCTCTCTCATTCTCTCTCATCGACGTTTCTAGCTCTCTATCTCTCTCCCTTCCTCTCTGTAAAAAATCAATAAAATATGTTTAAAAAAAAAAAAAAAAAGGTTAAAGCAGGAGAATCCGTGTCCTGAAGAACTCTTCCCAGTCTCGGCTCCACACCCTGGCCTCCTCCCTTCTCCTCCCTCCCCTTTCTCCATCCACTCCTCCCACATCCCATTTACCCAACACCCAGGCGATGCTGTTCTACAGGCCGACACCAGAGGGTGCCAGAGGGCCCGCGCCTTAAGGCTTCAAAGAAAACTCAGGACTCCCCATACCCCAGGCCCCTTCCAGGCCCCACCCTCCCATTCTACATTCCCAGGAGCCAGACTGGCCAGCATTGGCCAGAGGAAGCAGGGAATCCCCTACACAGCCTCGGTCACCCCCACCTCTCTGAGGATGAGGAATAAAGAGACGGGTGCTCCCAACGGGATTTCTACTGAAATCCCCTCAGTTCCGCTGAAACAGTGTCTGACCCTGGGACAGATCTGGGTCCTCCTGCCAGCCCCTCGCCTCTGGTGGACCTCCAGCTTCGCCAAGGGTCAGCCTGGAAACACCCAACCTGCACCCCATGCCCCCCCCCCCCCGACACTCACCCGCTCATCCCCGCGCGTGGACTCATTGTCTAGCAGGGGCTCCCCCGGAGCCTGGATGGTCACCGACTTATCCCCACGGCTCCCGTCTCGGCTCTTCGAGCGGTGCCGGTCCCGTCGGTCCCTGCAGCAGAGGCGGGGGGAACAGGCACAGAAGGTCAAGGGGAGGACCTGGGTCTCCTCACACCCACCCCCTCCCCACCGCCCACCCCCGCTGGAGCGTGCCCCCCGCCGGAGCCCCCCGCCCCCCCGGCCACCTGTGTCACCTGTGCTTCCGGGAGCTGCGGGAGTGGCCCGACTTGTAGGAATAGCCCGAGTACTGGGACTCGGTGTCCATGGCGTCGGAACGCCGCGCCTTGTAGCGCTCCAGGGCGGCGGGCTGGGGCCTTTGGGGGGGCCCCACCGCCACCTCCTTCAGCACCGGCTTCTTCAGGCCGAAGGGCACCTTCAGGAAGTCAACCGTCACCCTGAGGGACTCTATCTTGCTGGACGGGTGGGCTTGTCTCGGAGAAAATCAAGCGACGGCCCCTAGGGGGAGAGGAGGCAGAGAGTCCGTTAGGGGTAGGAGGTCCTGGGGGGTCATTACAAAGGAAGACACCCCGAACGGCAGCCGCAGCGAGCTGTGTGCCCGGCCACCGCCTGAGACTCGGACGTCCAGGTCCCTGCTCGATCCCGGCGCCCAGGGCCTCCTGCCCCGCGTCCCGGAAAGAGCCCCTCCCCAGACTGTGCCGCGGGCTCAGGGCGGAGGAAGATGCCAGCAAAGGCCTCCCAGAGTGACCCAACCCTGCAGGGGAGACCCAGGGCAGTGCTTTCCTATTCTCAGCCAGGGAAACTGAGGCTCGGAGAGGTCCAACAGGCTGGACCAATGGAGACCAACGCAGAGATCAGGAAGCAACTGGCTCCTGTCCGGGAACTAACCCAGGCCTCTGTGTGTGTGTGTGTGTGTGTGTGTGTGTGTGTATCTGATTTTTCACAGAGAGAGAGTTAGAAACATCGATGAGAAACATCGATCAGCTGCCTCTTACACACCCCCTACTGGGGACGTGCCTGCAACCAAGCAAGGTACATGCCCTTGACCGGAATCGAACCTGGGACCTTTCAGTCCACAGGCCTGACCGGTTTCGGCCCAGGCCTCTTCTTCACCTGCAGTCATGGCCCCACCTCTCCGCTTCCGGGTCTGCCCACAGGGGGCTGTCTAGGACTATTCTCCTGACGCCATCTCCCAGGATGCACATCAAACACACCCACAGCTCTGGTCCAGGTCAGGACGGCTGCTTCCCTGGAGGCTGAGTGTCTGTGTGTGTGTGCACGTATGTCCTGGGCGGGGTGAGGGACGGCAAGCAGGGAGGGTTCAGGCCAAAGGCTAAACATCCTGAAGTGAGTTTATCTGTCCCTCTGTGGGCTGAGGGGCAGCATCTTTCCCCTACACACGTGCGCGTTCTAATTCTGCAGAGGACAACGACCTCTCCTTCCCGCCTTTTCCCAACTCTCACCCAAATCCTGCTCCCACTCCGGAGCTGCCCCCAGCCCTTCTCAGAAGCCCCGCCGCCCATTCCCACCTACTCTAGCACCCAATAGTCTACCGTCCCCTCTGGCCCCGACCCCACCCATCATCAGCATGCACCGAGGGCTTATGCCTGAGCTAAACTCGCCGCATCATCAGCTCTCTCTTGGGCCCCTACGAAGAGCTATGCACAGAGGGTATCCAGGGCTGAAACGGGCCCCGCCTTTACAGTCTGATGGGGCAGGTGTACCCTGAGCCAGAAAACGGGAGTATAAATGACTACCTATAGACTGAGGAACGGAGAAGACCAGAACTTATGAGAGACAACTCTGGGGAGGAGGGGCTACTTTAAACCGGGTGGCTCTGGCCCTAACCAGTGTGGCTCAATGGATAGAGCATCAGTCACAGAAGGGGCCCCGGTTCAATTCCAGTCAAGGGCATGTACCTTGGTTGCGGGCACATCCCCAGTGGGAGGTGTACAGGAGGCAGCTGATTGACGATTCTCTCTCATCGATGTTTCTAACTCTCTATCCCTCTCCCTCTCTGTAAATAATCAATAAAACATATTTTAAAATCAAAAAAAAATAATAATTGGGTGGCTCTGGAAAGTCTGAGAACATGACACCTCCAGTAAGCCTGAGGGCAAGCAGGAGTTAACCAGGAGTGCGGAAGGGGAGCCCTGGAGCAGAGAATCACGGGAGGGAAGGCCAGCGGTGAGGACTGGCTGTAGTTTGTGTTTTAAGAAGCTGGAACGTATGGGAGCTGAAGGGCAGCCCAGGGCCAGGCTATCACGGGACCCGTGGGCCCGGCAAAGAGCTCGTGGGCTGTTTTAAACAACGGGAAGGCTGCAAAAGGCTTTAGCTACCAGACATGAACGGAAAGAGGACAGAGCAGAAACAGGGAGCTTAGTATGGAAGCTCCTGCAGCTGGTCTCAGAGGAGCTGGACTCAGAAGCTGGGGCTTCAAGAGCATGGGGATGAATGGGGTCACCTAGGGAATTATATAAGAGGTCCCCGAGAACCCCAATACGTAAAAGTGTCCAGAGGAAAGGGAGCAGGCAAAGGGCTGAGAAGGTGAGACCGGAGGAGTGGGCTTCCACGCAGCCTACGTGGGGTCAATCAGCCAGCTCAACGGCTGCTGAGAGGCTGATTGTTCAGGACTAACATGAGTTTGCTTTAGCCCTAACCAGTTTGGCTCAGTGGATAGAGTGTCGGCCTCCAGACTGAAAGGTCCCAGGTTCAATCCCAGTCAAGGGCATGTGCCTTGGTGGCGGCCACATCCCCAGTAGGAGATGTGCAGGAGGCGGCTGATCAATGTTTCTCTCTCATCGATGTTTCTAACTCTCTGTCCCTCTCCCTTCCTCTCTGTAAAAAAATAAAAAAAAAAAATCAATAAAATATATAAAAAATACCTTGTGTTTTAAAAAAGAGAAAGAGAAATGCTTTAAAAAAAAATGAGTTTGCTTTGCTTAGTGGCTACCTTTTCCCCAATGAAGTGAAACCAACGCCAACTTGCAAATGGGGACTGGAACAGTATCCACCGCCCTCCAGTGGGCACCGAGCAAGTCACTCACACGCACCTAGTAAACAGGCATGCCTCTTGCCGAAGCCGGTTTGGCTCAGTGGTAGAGGGTCGGTCTGCGCACTGAAAGGTCCCAGGTTCGATTCCGGTCAAGGGCATGTACCCTGGTTGCGGGCACATCCCCGGTAGTGGGTGTGCAAGAGGCAGCTGGTCAATGTTTCTCTCTCATCGACGTTTCTAGCTCTCTATCCCTCTCCCTTCCTCTCTGTAAAAAATCAATAAAATATATTTAAAAAACAAACAAACAAACAAAAACAAGCATGCCTCTGACTCTCAGGGGAAGGGCAGTGCGTGCAGGGAGATGGAACCGATGCTAACCAAGCCCATTCACTGATCCTAACCGGATTACTTGGAAGCACTCCGTGGTCTAGTGATGTTTGTCACATCCCCATGTCAAGGCAAGTGTGTGACGGAGACACGCCTTGGAGACGGAGATATAAGGCCTTAACCCAACCTGACCTTTCTAAACACCTTTACCAGCCCTAGCTGGTTTGGCTCAGTGGATACTGCGTTGGCCTGAGAACTGAAGGGTCCCAGGTTCGATTCCCGCCAAGGGCACATGCTTGGGTTGCAGTGGGGGGCGTGCAGGAGGCAGCCAATCAATGATTCTCATCATTGATGTTTCTATCTCTCCCTCCCTCTCCCTTCCTCTCTGAAATCAATAAAACATATTTTTTTAAAAAGCTTTACCACAAGCAGGGCCCTTGTTCACCGCTCTGTGTACAGTTTCCATCTGGGGCCCCTCCACCCGCCTCCTGAGAACCCCCTCTCCTGGGTTAGTCAACATACAGCGTGGAGCAAACGTAGCTTTACGGCTGTGAGTATGCAAAACAGAGTTTATTCTTGTTTATTACGGTTGTATTATTTTCCACATGAACAACCTCCTTCTGCCCGACCCTGTAGTTTAGATGTCTCCCTTGCCTCTCTCTTGCTATGGTTAAGCCTATTCTTTAAAAAAAAAAAAAAAAAAAAAAAAAATATATATATATATATATATATATATATATATATATATATATATATTTATTTTTAGAGAGAGAGGAAAGGAGAGGGAGAGAGAGATAAACATTGATGTGAGGAGAAACAGCAAAACATGGATGGGCTGCCTCCTGCACGCCCCCTACCGGGAATCGAGGCCTGAACTCGGGCAGGTGCCTTTGACTTGGAATCCAACCCGCAACCTTTTGGTGCGAGGGACCACGCCCAACCAGCCGAGCCACACTGGCTCAGCCTATTCTCTCTTGTCCTCCCCCTAAAGGGGGAATTTCACCAAGAGGTTCAGAGAGAGAAAGTGGGTTACAGACCAACGTGAGTGGAGACAGGAAGGGGAAAAGGACTGTCACTGAAGTACAGAGCCACCAGAACCCAGACTCTCTATCTCCTCGTCCACTCCAGACCCTCTCACCGGCCACAGTCATCGGCAAACAAAAAAAAAGTCTGGAGTTTGCACCCAAGGACCTGCCTTCAGAACCCAGCTCTGTGGCCACGGGCAGGCTACTGCTCCGTGCTTTGTGGTCCGGGAGGCTCAGCAGACAGGGAAAATAATGATACAGCCTGGATGGGGTGGCTGGGAGGATCCTGGGGGTGAAAGCAGTGCTTTTATAAGCTGCTCAGCTAGTCATTAAGTAAGCAATTAATATGCTCCGGCTCCAGGATCTCTCACACGCCAATCCCCAGACACTTCCTGAGACTCGGAAAATAGGTGGTATGAAGAAATCCCGGTGTTAGTGCGGCTCAATAAAGAAGTCTCTCACACACACAAACACACACACAAACACACCCCTCTGACCAAAACCACCACTTCAAACACACCAGGAGGGAAGCTAATGCCATTGTGTTTCCCCCGCAGATAAGTTTCAAACCAGAGGAGAGAGCACGCCAGTCCCCTCCCAGCCCTTTGTTCTGAGCTGCTCAAACCAGAGCCCTGCCTTCTCCCAGCTACTCCTCAGGACCCTACTACAACCTGCCCCCTGCCCGCCTCTCCCACCCCGTCCCACAGCAGGCCCCACCCTCCCCTGCCAACCAGAAGGGCCCAAAACATGGACAAATGTCAGAGAACCATCTCTGTCCCCTCCAACACCCTCAGGCGACCCCAGCCCTGGAGGGAGAGGCTGGGAGAGGGATGGTGGGTGAGCGAGCAGAAGGGCAGAAGTTTCCCGGGTGTAATCGGCCTCAGGAATCGGAGGTTTGGAGGGTCTCCAGAGTGGGCAGCGTTCCCAGGAAGGGGAGCGGGGGAGGGATCCTGGATGAGATCAACAAGTGGAAAGGAAGGGAAGCGGGACTTGGTGTGGGGCAGGGAGGGCCCGGGTGGGGGAGGGGGAGTGGCGGGCTGGGCTGTAAAGGGAATGTGTCCTGTTGCTTCCCACCTTGTCCCCACCCCCAAGACACACCAACATGCTCCACTCTGTCCTCTGTCCTCCGCTCAAACCAACCATGGATTCTCTGAGGTTAAAAGGAGACCACGGAGGAGAGGGGAGGGGGGGGGGGAGCGTCCGTCACAAAAAGGAGCCCCCTCTCCCCTCCGAAGGCCTTTCAGAAATGAAATTAATGGAATGTGTCTCAGTGTCATCCCAGGGGGATTGGGGGAAAGGTTAGGGGAGGGGGGTGGGGGCTTTTGTCCCAGCTGCCCAGCTTCTCCCACATGGGTCACCATGGCAACCAAAGCCCCCCGTTGCCTAGGTGATGGCAGCCGGTCCAGGAACCCATACCCAAGTATCCAAACCAGGGAGGTTATGGAGGTGGGGGTGTTCGGGACGGACAAAGCGGGGAGAGAATGGGGTTTCTTCCCTGGCGGGCCCCAGCTTTTGTCTGAGCGCTGGGATCAGGTTTCTTTAGGAAACAATTGGAGGCCTCTGGAAAAAAATACACTCCGAACCTGGCAACAGGCAGAAGCAAGGCCTCAGGGGAGGAGGGACGGGAGGGGGGAGGGGGAGCCTGGTATTGGCCAAAATGCAGACCAAGATGGGGCCCTTCCCCACTGCCCCCCTCGGAGGAGCAGCTCAGGGGACAGAGGGCTTGGGCACGGAGGCTGGCATCCCCGTGTGGGCACACGCGGAGGACGGGTGGCCAGGGGCAGGCAGGGTGGTCACCACCCGCTCCGGCTGCTCCAGTCCAGGGCCACCCCCCTGCCCGGTCCCGCTCCTCAGCCCTGGGCTGGGGAAGGCAGGCAGGGCAGAGGGGACCCCGGGGCTGGGGAAGGGGCTGTGGGGGCCAAAGAGGAAGAGAGGGGAGGAGGGGGGAGGGGACAGGGCACACACACGCCCCTGAAAAGGGTGCCCATTGCGACTGCTCCTCATCTCCGCCAAGGACGGGGCTGCAGGGCGGGGGTGGCGCTGGGCCGGCTTTGGAATGGACTCCGGGCGTGGGGTACGGGGCAGAGGAAGGGGGACAAGAAGCCCAAAGAGTTCCTCTCGAAGGGCAGGTCTGAGGGGACCGCGCTCCGCCAAGGCCTTCCTCTCCGTCTGGGGGGGGGGGGGGCGGTCCTGCCTGGATGCGGGAGGACGGCCGTGGCCCCTCTTCTGAGGCCACCCGCAGGAGTCTAGGGATCCCCACCCCCACCTCCCCCACCCCTAAAGCCCTCTGGTTCCCACACAGGAGCCTGGGTCTTTGCATGTGCCCTGCACCCCCTTCCCCACTGCAACCCTCAGGTGGTGTGGACATGGGGGTGCCACTGGTCTTCCCCCACCACAGCCCCAACGTGCAAGGATGCCAACGTGAGCTCCACCCCGACTGCTGGGTGCCCATCCTCCTGGGTGGCACCGGGAGCCCTGCCGCCCAGCCCCGAGTCCCCGGAGCTAGATGTGTGTTCCGAGAAAAAGCACCCGAGGCCAGAGTGAGGCCCGGCAGAGACCCAAAGCCACACCTGCCCCCTCGGGCCCCTTGTTTTTCCTCTCGGCCACACGTCTCCCTAGGGGTCACCCCTTCTCCAGTCTCATCGCGAGCTCAAGCCAGGCCGTCCTGTGACACCAGTGGGGAGCGGACGGTGTCCAATGTGGGGGACCCTGACATGGCTCCCACGGAGGACAGAGAGGGACCCACACCTCTCACTGGTACCCATGTCTTTCCCCAGCTCCCCCTCCGTACCTCCCTCAGGAGGAGACCCTGGACCAGGGGTCCTCAAACTTTTTAAAGTGGGGGCCAGATCACGGTCCCTCAGAGAGCTGGAGGGCCGGACTATATGAACTACTAATTCCTACTGTAACACCTCGGCTGCGCTCACTGCCCAAAAAACCTGGCGGGCCGGATCAGACTCCTCTGCGGGCCGCATGTGGCCCGCGGGCCGTAGTTTGAAGACCCCTGCCCTGGACGGACCCAGTGCAGCAGGGGCCAGCACTAAGCTGGGAGACGCCTTCAGGGTAGAACCTGAGATCCACAGAGAAAACGGGGCCCAGAAAGAGAAGGTGGGGCGCCCGTGGCCGTGGCCTGGGGGCAGCCCGCTTCTGGCCCCCATTGGTTAGGAAGGCCCCCCGGGCTGGACTGAAATGTGTGTGTTCTTCTCAGAGCGAGTCCGGGCCTTTCAGGAGCCTCTTCTGGTTCTGGAACCGCCAAGACGGTGGAGCCAGGACAGAGGAGAACTCACGGGCTCCTGCCCTAACCCCCCTTCTCACCACACAAAGGTTCAGAGAGTGGACAGGCCGAAACAGGTTTGGCTCAGTGGATAGAGCGTCAGCCTGCGGACTGAAAGATCCAAGGTTCGATTCCGGTCAAGGGCATGTACCCTGGTTGTGGGCACATCCCCAGTAGGGGGTGTGCAGGAGGCAGCTGATGGATGTTTCTCTCTCATCGATGCTTCTAACTCTCTCTCCCTCTCCCTTCCTCTCTGTAAAAAATCAATAAAATATATTTAAAAGAGAGAGAGAGAGAGAGAGAGAGAGAGAGAGAGAGAGAGAGAGAGAGAGAGACAGGAGAGAGAGAGAGAGAGAGAGAGAGAAGAGAAGAGAAGAGAAGAGAAGAGAAGAGAAGAGAAGAGAAGAGAAGAGAAGAGAAGAGAAGAGAGAGACAGGCCGAAGCCAAGACCTCCGAGTCCAAAGAACCCCTACCGCTTAAAGGGGTGGTCTCTGCCCCTACAATTCACCATTCCCGACGGAGTGTCCAAATGTCCCTTCCTTCCTTCCCAAGCCACCATGCCAAGAGGCCCAGGCTGGGTCTCGGGCCACAAAAGGGACAAAGGCGCAGAGGGGGCCAGGACCAGCCCCGGCGCCTCCGTCCTGCCCCCTGCTAAAGGCCCCGATGTCCTTGGGGACAGTGCTCCCCAGGAGGCCGGGCAGGACAGCTGGATCTCAGGGGCTGCGGGGGAGGCGAGCTGGACCAGGGAGCCCAGGAGCTGGCACCACATGCCCGCTCCAGCCCGGTCCGCTCACCAGGCGCTCTCCCAGGACGGCCCCAGACGTGAGCTCACCACCCCGACAGCCCCAGGCGAGGGGCAGAACCCTCCTCCCCACAGGCCCGGGTGGAAAGGGAGGCTGTGCCCGGCTGCCAGGCGGCTGTTTCCAGAGCTGCCCCCCACCAGACCCCAGCGCCAGGAGCAGGGGCGGCCCGCGGGCTGGGCTCCCGGCCAGGACACCTGAGCTCGCGTCCCAACTGAAAAGGAGTCCGGGAGGCCAGCGCCAAGCCCGCTCCAGCTACTTCCTTAATCTCCCTCTGACGGAGGCTGGGTTCCCTCCAAATCCACAGACACACGTAAACACAGACACACACTCACACCCACAGGCGCATTCCCCCTCTGGAACCTGGATGGGCTCCTGCCCACCCCGCCCAGCTCCACCTGCCCCTGCCGGGCAGGTTCTGTAGAGACCTGCTCTGCTTTCTCTGGCACCCCTACCCCCACCCCAGCGCTCAGAGAGCTTCTGCCCCCCGGAACACCACACGCAAGCACACACAAGGGCGCAGACACACACACACACACACACACTCACCTGAGCCCCATTCCCGAGCCTCCCCAGGCCCGTTCCCAGCCAGTCTGGAGGGGAGGTGGGCAGGGGAAGAGGGCGCAGTAGCAAAGGTGAGTAATCCCCTTGGCAGCTGTCCCAGGCGGAGGCCACGCTGCTGCGGAGGGAACCGGGGCTTCTGGATGCCTGGATGCTGTTTAATGCTCGCCCAGGGCAGGTCTCATGATTCCCACCCACCAGGCTCCACGATGCCCCCCCCTCGCTGGCCCCTACCTGCCCACCAGGTAGGCTCTGGAAGAGCCAAGAAAAAGAAAAAAGAAAAAAAATAGGGAGCTCGGATTGTCTGCAGGGCCGAGAGGAGGTGGGCCGCGGAGGGTGAGCCAGCTGGGATGGCCCCCAGGCCGACCTCCTATGCACAGCACCCCCAGCTCAGGGAAAGCAAAAACCCTCCCTCCCTCCCCCTCTTCGTAAGACACCCGGGAGGCCCCAGCGGTCCCTGGCCCCGAGGGCCCCTGTCTCGCAGCATGGGATGGAGACAGCTTCGATGTGAGGATCGGTTTGTGTGGCGAAAGCAGGAGGGTGGGCCTCCGGGTGGGAGGCACCATGTGACGGGGTACAGGTGGCGCCCCAAGTTTCCCCGTCCTGGAAACCCTCTCCTCACCCCTCGCCAGCTCTTACCTAGGAAAACCAAGCCCGCTGAAAGGCCCAGTTCCAAGCAGCCTCCATCCCCCGGACAAACCCATCGCCGGAGGTCTTCCCTCTTCCTGAGGAGCCCAACATCCCCGCCCCTTCTGTGTGCCACCTCCCTTCTATGGACAGAGCAGGTGACTCGACAACAAACAAGCACGCGTCTCTGTTCACACGTGGCTGTGTTTTAAGTGACCGCAGTCACACCTCAGGCTCAGCACCTGTTCCCTCCTGCCCCCCACTTTCCCTGAGAGCCAGAGTCCTCCCCAGAGCCGGCCACAAGCACACCCTCTCTCTTCTGACCGGGAGCCTGGCCCTCAATGCCTGCGGAGTTTTCCAGCAGCCTCTTACCGGTACCCTTTAGAGCAGTGGTTCTCAACCTTCCCAGTGCCGCGACCCTTTAACACAGTTCCTCATGCGGTGGTGACCCGCAGCCACAAAACTATTTTCCTTGCTGCTTCCTAACTGTCATTTCGCTACTGTGATGAACCATAACGAAAATATCTGTTTTCCGATATCCGCGACCCACAGGTTGAGAACCACCGCTGTAGAGCCTAAGACCATCGGAAAACACAGATATTTATTAATACATTACAGTTCATTAACAGTAGCAACATGACAGTTAGGAAGTAGCAACGAAAATAGTTTTGTGGTTGGGGGTCACCACCACATGAGGGGCTGTATGACAGGGTCGCGGCATTGGGAAGGCTGAGAACCACTGGTCTAGACCCCTGCTTTCACTGGGGAGCAGCTCTCCGTGCAGGATGCTGCTGGGAGGCTGCTGGGCCATGGTGGCTGGAGCCCCCGTAGGTGAAGAGGCCCAGCGGAGAGGAAGAGGCCGGCCCCAGGAGGTGTCCCTCCGGTTCCTCCGGAGACTCCGGTCCCCCTGCCTCAGGGGAAGCTTCTCTCCTCCTCAGGCTGGTAACTGGACTCACTGTGCTTCTCAGAAGACAGGGGAATCATTCAAGTTCAAGATTAAAGGCAATAAGGAGCAAAACCAGACCTCACCGGAGTGAGAGTGAGGGAAGAGGGGAAGAGCAGTGCGCTGGGAAACAGAGGAGCAGTGAAGGGAGATGGGCCTGACGTGGCCTCTGAGGAGCTGTGTGATCCTAACGAGTGGCTCGTCGCCTCTAAACGAGTTTTCTTATCTGTAAAGTGGGGGTAATAGTGCTTACTCGGGAGGGCGAAGAGGAAATAGTGTATTCAAGGAAATAGTGTATACGGAGTATCACAGAATCAGGCACATAACAGATGTCCCATAAAATGGTATTTCCTTCCTCTTCATCCTTCAAGAGGGCGGAAGGCCAATCCCCAGCCTCCCTGCGAGAAGCAAATCCCCAACCACCTTTGGCTACACTGTTGGCCCCAAATGACAGCCCCTCTCTGAGACCAGAGCCAGGCACTGCCTAGAAGAGCAGCCAACACCCCTCTTCCTCTCTCTGCCTCTTTCCTCAGGGGTCCTGGATCCCCAGCCTCTCCCCTCCCCTCCCCTCTCTCCTGCACTTACAGTGAAGCAGGGCCTGTGCTTCAGTCCCCTCCAACTCTCCTACAGGCACCAAGCCCAGCTGTGCACGGAGTGGCCCAGGAAAGGGGCCCCAAGCTTCCTGCCCCACCCCAGCCCCCAGTTCTTCCCACTCTCCCCCTCACGGCCCCTCCCTGATTACCAGGATATCCTCAGCTCTGCTGAATCCAGCCCCGCTTCTCCCAAACCCTCCCCAGATGCCACATCTGTAATTACCAACCTTGCCAGGGGCACCGGACTCGCACAGCAGGACCTCATTTCCCAAGGGCCCCGCCCCCCAGTGCCCTCCGTCTCCTACTGGGTACCTCGCAGGGTGCGGGGGAGGAATGGCAGGATTCTCCCTGAGCTGCCTCGTTTCTCTCCAGATCTCAAAGAGGTCACGTGACAGAAGCCACCCAAGTGATTACCCACCTGGCGTGGGTAAGAGGAGAACCGTCAGGTCAATTCGGAGAGATGGGAAGTGGTCGCTCAGTAGAACAGGAAGATGGGAACCCAAGGGGAGGAAGAGAGATGCATAAAGAGGGCGCTGCCCAGAAAGGAGGAAAGAGTGAGTTAAAAAGGCCCATCCCTGCCAGCCAGGGTGGCTCAGTGGTTGGGCATTGACCCATGAATCAGGAGGTCACAGTTCGATCCCCAGTCAGGGCACGGGACCTGGGTTTCGGGCTCAATCCCCAGTAGGGGATGTGCAAGAGGCAGCCGATGGATGGTTCTCTCTCATCACTGATGTTTCTATCTCTCTCTCCCTCCCACTTCCTTTCTGAAATCAATAAAAACATATATATATAACTATATATATAAAAAAGTCCCTTCCCCACCCAGACGCTGAGAAGAGGCAATAATAGCCCAGTCTTTCCTCTTCCCATTTCCTTCATCCCACCAACCACATAGGACTTGGTTTCACAGGCAGGGAAACTGAGGCCAAGTCCCCACCACATACTCCAGGACCCAATAATGCCAAGTTGTGTGTGGTTCACCCTCACCCCTGACCTGGCTCAGCCTCCGCCTGCAGTGCGTGTCCTTTACGTCCAGCCAAGGCCCAGCCATACGGTGGAATACGATTCAGCCATGAAAAGGAACGCAGTCTGACACCTGCTACCACTCGGATGAACCCAGCAAAGGTCACAGGAAGTAAGGGAAGCCAGACACACTGGAAAATTCCGTTTCTATGAAATATCCAGAACAGGTAAAAACCCGCAGAGTCAGCATGCAGACTGGTGATGGAAAGTGGGAAGGCACTGCATAGTGGTGAAAAAAGGATGTCAGATAGAAGCCAGCATTGCACAAACACTGAGATTGTACCAAACGCCACTGTTCGCCTTTACACGGCTGATTTTATGTGATGTGACGTGCACCTCAATTAAAAAACCGGCCAGCGTGAGGTCCTTCTCCACGGACCTTCCCGCGGCAAGCACCCTTGCTCTGTGGCGGCCTCCAGAACATACCTCCACACAGCACTCACTGGGCTAATGGGTCAGCATGCTTAGGCATGCCTGCCCCGTGAAAACCTGTCTCGTTCACCCCCCCACCCCCGGGGCTCCACACCGGGCCTGGCAAATGGAAGTGCCCAGCATGGTCCGCCGGAAGGAGAGCAGAAGCAAAGCCTCTGTCCTCCCAGCCCAGACCTCTCTCCATCGCCACCTTCCACCAGAACCAGAACCAGAACCAGAACCGCAGCTGCTCCCATCGACTCCCGAGGGCGTCCCCTGTGCAGGGCACCGTGTGATGCTCTCCACAGAGGACTTCATCTCACGCTCATAAACATAAGAGGCGGCACCTAGTTTAACTCCATGAGACAGGTGAGGCTTCAGAAAGTTACCCATTGCTGAAACCCGTTTGGCTCAGTGGATAGAGCATCGGCCTGCGGACTGAAGGTCCTGGGTTCAGTTCCGGTCAGGGGCATGTACCTTGGTTGCAGGCACATCCCCAGTGGGGGGTGTGCAGGAGGCAGCTGATCGATGTTTCTCTCTCATCAACGTTTCTAGTTCTCTATCCTTCTCCCTTCCTCTCTGTAAAAAATTAATAAAATATATATTTAAAATATATATAATATATATATTAAAAATACATTTTAAAGTTACCTATTTTTTTCTAAGGCCACAAAACTAGGAGGTGACAAAAAAGGGATTTAAAAGCAGTTGAGACCCAGGGAAGGAGGCCTCGGGGACCTGGGATTTCCTGTGAAAGGTCCTACCTGGGCTTGGAGGCTGGTGTCTTAAGACACCGAAGAGGCTGAGGAACGGGATTCTTAAACCCCAACATGGCATCGCTATGTAGTGCTAATCCCAACCACGTCAGACTCTTCCGTGGGCCTCAGAGTGCAGGGAGCTGCTGCAGGAGGAGCTAAGGAGACGACTGGAACCCCTAAAACTCAGAGGAAGTGAGGAGAGCCCCAGAACTCTTCCCTAAAGCTTCTGTCCACCGAGTACGTTCACACCCCTTCCAACGGGAAGGCCCTCTTGGGAACCGGACAAGCAGACAAATGTCTGTCTTGGTCCGGGCCCAGGGAGGGGGGCCTTCCTCAGGCTTCTGGGGAACAGAAGGAACAGACAGTGGGCACCACAGAGAGGCCTCCACTGGGAAATCAGAGGAAACAGACGCAGGAGCAAGCCCGGGGGGGGCAGGCGCAGAGCGGGCATGTGGCCTCTGGGTCCCGTCTGGAGGAGCCTGAAGAGATGGCACTTCCTTTTGTCTCCTTGGCAGCGTGCCCCGCCAGTACACACGCATGCAGAGAGAGTGCCCGGAGCAAGGTGCCCACAGCCCACAGCTCACCGTGCCGGATGCGGGCACACGCTGGCCGCAGGCGCGTTGCCCATCAGACAGGGGTCACACTGGAGTGAATCACGCATTTTTTAAAAATCCAGTCTTCCTACTCTGCCTCTATACCCAGCTCCCACACTTCCTAACTCCCACCACCCCTATCCCGGAGCCTTAGGAAAGTGGGGAGCCTGAGGACTACAGAGGACACATCCCAACTGCTGTGCCCACTGGGGACTCCAGCATCCCAATCCCATGTCCCAGGGACCCTCACGGCCACGCACAGTCCCAGCTCCTAAGGCTGGGTGCCGTGACCTGACCTCTGCCAGCCAGAGCAAAATGGCGGAGAGAGGGAACTGGGCAAACAAGGAGCGCACCAAAAGAAGGAAAGGGGCACCCCCTCCCTTCGCTCCAGAAAAGACAAGAGTGAGGAGGGAAAGCGAGTGGCTGCTGCTTCTCTGGGAGCAGACACATCCACTTCCCAGGCAATCCGATGGCCCACGGTGCTGTCCTGATGACGGGATGTGGGTACCTGCCCCTTCCCCAAATCGGGCATCTGCCCTCTTGCATGCTCAGCCCCCATTCCTCGCTCTCAGACCTGGCCCCAAACCACAGCCCCATCCGATCATATTTCTTGCCAGTGAAACGGGAAACCATTTGACAAACCACACACACATCTTCAAAAACTCCCGAAGACCACCCACCCCCGGCCTCCCTAGAGCTCCCATGCCACCCTCACCCCCATGGAGGGGGACCCAAGGTTGGTTACCCCGTCTCATCCGTTCCAAACCCCAAGACTCCTGGGGAGCTGTAGGATGCTGGAGGCAGGGCAGTCACTGGGCACTGAGGCAGAAACTCCAAGAAAGCTTTCCAAGAGAACAGTGGCCTGGGGGGCAGGGGGGTGAATTTGAGCTGGAAAGCCACGTATGTAACCCCTCCCCAACCTATGAAGAGGGGTCCAAGGTCCTTCTTATTCTCTTCCCTGATTCCTCCAATCCCTGATTCCTCAGGACTATACCCAGAACCCCCTTTTCCTATTCCCCACAACACACGCCCTTTGCTAGAAAAACCCACTTCCCAAAACAGACCCTTCCTAAGATGGCCCCCTCCCTCTCACCCCTCGGTCTTGGAGGCTGAAGGCAGCACCCTAGAGCCCAGTCAGGGACACCCCAGAAGCCTCCACCGCCTCCAGGGAGGCCTCCCTTTGGGTTTTCCACCAGGAGAGTGTGCCTGCAGAGGCAAGGGGCGGTACCCCCAACATTCAGAAGCACACACCACCTATGGCGGGCACACACACACACACACCCTGGTACTGGTGTACCCACAAAGGTTACACACAAGAGAACAGATTCAAACACACCGCTTCCCAGCACACAGGCGCACACACGCCCATTTGGCTATATGCCCCATTCTGCTCTTACACACCCACCTCCCTCCATTCCTACACACCTCTTTCCCACAAACCCCCAGTCGCCACCACCACCACCACCTCGTTCCCACAGACCCATCCCTCCCCCGGAGTGCACACGTAAATCCATATCCAAACACACAGCAGCCCCGCGCTCCGCCGCTCCCTCCCTGGCTGCACACACGCTCAGTGGGCACAGAAAAACACCTCCACCTCCAGCCCCCGGGGCCCACCTGACTGCAGGACACAAGAAAACAAAGAATGGTGCACCCTGGTCCTCCACCAGCCCTTTCAAACTCACCCGTGCAGAGCCCCCCGCGCCCCCAATGGGTACCTGGGAGTGGGGAGAGGGATGCGGCGTCCAGTCCCCGCGGCCCGCATGCCCAGTGCCGGGGTCTCAGCCCGCTGGCCCCATCCTCCAGCGGCACCCACACACCCTCTTCTCTGCAGGGCAGGCCCCCCAAGACATCACTTTGCACCCTGAGCCACCCCTCCCCTGTCCCTCCCCACGCTCCAGAGGTGTGGATGCACCCTGAGCGCCTCGCTTCCAACGCCCGCACCCCCATCCCTGCGCTGCCTCTGCCCGCACCTCCGCGCACTCCCAGGCTCCGGCTCTCACAGGCTCCCCGGGATCAGGAAGGCCCCCACCCGGACCCCGGGCCCAGGAAAGTCCCCGGCTCGCCAGGCCCGGCTCCGCCCCCTCCCCACACGCCCCTTCCCCTCCCAAAGTTGGGGGGGGGGGTGCTCCGCGGTGCAGCGGGGGGATTGCACCGGAAGGGGATTGACCCACGCTCCCCTTCCCCCCCCCCATACGCCGCCCCGCTCGCTCGGGGGGCCGGGCACCCCCTGCCCCTTGCAGGATAGCCCTCCTGCTCTGTTGCTTTCTTTTTATTTTTTGCAAACTTTGCCCGCGCCCCGCGCCCCGGCTCACCCGCCGCCGCTGCGACCTGCCCGGTGGCCTCCGCGGGCGCCCCGCCGCCGCCCGGCGCCTTTGTATCCGCAGCGCCCCGGGCCGCTCCGAACTCCGCGCTCCCAGCCCGGCGGCGGACGCGGGGGGTGGGTGGAGGGAGGGGGCTCCGCAGCCCGGTCACCCCCTCTTCGTCCCAGACCGCTGCTGCCTCTGCCCCCGCAAGGCCCCGGGGCAGGGGGCCGGGGGCAAGGGGGGCGCTCAGGCACCCATGGCGAGCCCTGATGTCTAGGAACCGGGGACCGGGGATCGGGACTCGGACCGGGAGCCGGCGGCGGAGGGGGAGGGGCGCGGCGTGGGGCGGAGGGGCGGGGAGCGCGCCCGGCGCCGCCCCCCGGCTGTTCCCGCCGCCGCCGCCCTCCCGCCGCCGCGCCCATTGTCTGCGGCCCCGCTCTTCCCGCGGCCGGCGCCCCTCCCGCCGCACCTCCAGGTGCCCGCGGCCCCGAGCGCGCCCGGTGGCGGGGCCGCCACCCTCCACCACCCTCCACCCACCACCCACCACTACCCACCCGGGCCCCCAGCCGAGGCCTGGGCACTCCTCCTCCACTCCTGGCCTTGTCCAGCCTGCAGCCCCCCTCCTGGGGCCGCCCTCCTCGACCCTCTGCCGTGGAGACCGACCCCGAGCCCCGGGGGATGGAGGCGTGCAATGCTTTAGGGCCCCAGAGCGGCCACCCGGAGCCCAGCGGGATCGGGGACGTGGAAAGACTGATCCTCCACCCTCCCCTCCCCATCACACACACCCTGGAGGAGGCAGAGGCACCCCTGATGGTAATTAGTGGGCCCCCCTTCCCATGCATACGGGGATTTCCCTGACACCGGCACCCCCCTATTCCCCCGCTTCCAGAAATAATTTAATTACTCGGCGCTCCCGCTGCGAGCGGCGGCCGCAGGGTCGGCCTGGGCGCTGCCTCATTACCGCGCGCCCCTCCCCTCGGGTTCGAGCCCCGGGATTAATTACAAAGGGAGCCCAGCCTGCCCGGGGCGGTGGGGGAGGGAGCAGGCGGCCGGCGGGGCGCCCGGGGTTGGGTCGGCTTGTAGGAGAGGGGCCCTTCTTCCAGGAATAAAAATGCTTTGTCCTGTCCTGTCTCTAACCCCGAGCAGGCGGGGCCCTCGGCCCCAGGGGTTTCCGACACCTTGGAGGGCGTTGAAGGGATGACAGGGTCTCTAAAAATACCCGCCCGAAAGTGGGGCATCTCTGCCTTCAGAAAACCTGATGGGGTTCGTGAAGTGGAGCCATCGATGGAACCCACCCAGAGTGACCCCCACCCCCACGCCCATCAAAGTGGAGGCTGTGGGAAACCCTTGCGTCCTCTGTGGAAGACATGAAAGCAAAAGTATGATTGTGTTATCACTCGTGTTCTTGCTGTGCAACCCAGCACTTACCTGGAATCGTCCTACTTCAAAAAGACCTGCGCACACTTTTCCCTGGCCCTGCCCAACCCCTCAGCACCCTCCACCTCCCCGTCCTGCTATCTTCCCTCCCAACCCTGTGATTAACAAGTCCCCCAGGGAAGGAGATGCCCCGACTCTTGTTCCTCACTGCTCTGGGGATGCTTTTGCTCCTCCCTGGTGGACTTTTTCATTTTTACTGAGACCCCCAATCTCATCCCTTTCAGTCAGTCCTCCACCCTGGCCTGACTACAGATGAGGCCAGGGCCACCTTCACCTGCATGGGGGCCATTCAAAGATGGAGAACCTTTGGAGAGAGACACCTTGGTTGAACCCTTGCCTCTCCTCAAACCCCTTCCCACATCCTGGCTCGGCAGCTGCAGACCGCAGGGAATATGCATAATCATTATTTCAGGGACCAGATTTCTGCCTGCATCCAGACTTATCTGCTTGGTGTCTGTCGTGGGCCAGGGACTGGGCTGCACTGGGGGTCTTGGCAGTGAGGACAACCAGGAGGATGAGAGACATGGTAAAGGGAGATGGGTGGCCTTCGGGTGCTCCCAGCCCTGCCCCAGGCTGGGCAGCCGGTGTGTAATCTGACACAGTGCGAGCTGCGGTGGCCCCGATTGACTGTCCAGCAGGTTAGAGAGAGTGATGTTCACACGGTGCTGCCTGTGCCACAGACCTCAGGAGGGTCCAAGAAAATGCCACGGGACGCGGGACAAATTGTTAAAAATCGGGACTGTCCCGCCGAAAGCGGGACATCTGGTCACCTTACCCAAGAACTGCACACACAGCTTAGAGGACACTGCAAGCTGGCCCCAGACAGAGCTCAAAACCTAAGTCAAGATGTCCACAGATATCAGGCGACAAGCTGGGGTAAGCTTGGTCTCTCCTTCTTCTCTGAGGGTGAGATCGGGGGCTTTCAATGATGTCTCTGTAACAGAAACTTTGGATTACAGAGGAGAGGTCCAAAATGAGATATGAGTGGTCAGATGTGTCCCATGCAGCAATGCTCTGGACTGCCTTCCACCCTCACCACCAGGTGAAGGCCTGGGAACTCTTCGACTCCTGGCCTTGCCCAGCCTGCAGCCCCTCCTAGGGCTGCTCCTGGGACATGGAAAGATGGATCCTCCTCCCACCACACACACACCACCATCACCCCCAAGCCTGGAGAAGGGAGAGTCACCCCTTACCCCTGATGGTAATTAGTGGCGAGAGACGCGCCCCCTTCTTACAAATCCTTTTTTTTTTTTTTTTTTTTTTTTAACTCTCACCCCAGGCCCTAGCCAGTTTGGCTCCGTGGATAGAGCGTCAGCCTGCAGACTGAAGGGTCCTGGATTTGATTCTGGTCAAGGGCCTATTTGGGTTTCAGGTTTGATACCCAGTGGGGGCATGCAGGAGGCAGCTGATCAATGATTCTCTCTCATCATTGATATTTCTATTTCTTTCTCCCTCTTCCTTCTTTTCTGAAATCAATTTAAAAAAAAAAAATTTAATCCTCATCCAAGGATATTTTCCCATTGATTTTTAGAGAGTAGAAGAGAGAGGGAAAGACAGAGAGAAGCATCAATGCAACAGGAACACATGGACTGGTTATCTCCTGCTCAAGCCTTGACCAGGGCCGAGGCTGGGGTGGAGCCTGCAACTGAGGTGCATGCCCTTGACAGGGATCGAACCCGGGACCCTTTGGTCCGCAGGCCTACACTCTATCCACTGAGCCAAACTGACTAGAGCAATGGTCGGCAAACCCCGGCTCGCGAGCCACATGCGGCTCTTTGGCCCCTTGAGGGTGGCTCTTCCACAGAATACCACGGCCTGGGCGAGTCTATTTGGAAGAAGTGACGTTAGAAGAAGTTTAAGTTTAAACAATTTGGCTCTCAAAAGAAATTTCAATCGTTGTACTGTTGATAGTTGGCTCTGTTGACTAATGAGTTTGCCGACCACTAGACTAGAGCGATCTTACACATTCTTAACTCACAGAATGGGAAGACAGAGGCCCAAAGAAGAAGCTCGTGTGCCCCAGGGCCCAAGGGAGCTAGCCTGCCCAATTCTTCAGGAGGCAGATGGGCACTGGGGTGACTCTAACCAGGATTTTCTCAGGGGGCCCGTCTTTAGTGACAGAGCTGGGGTCAGGAGCCTGGCGGACAACATCATGGAACAGATTGAACTTGGAATGTGCAGCTCCTAGCTTTGAGGACGTGGGCAAGTTTCTCAGTTTCTAAAAGCCTCAGTTTCTCAGCCGTAAAGCAGTAGTCAGCAACATTCCATAAAATGGAACTAATAAGGTGGCAGAAGGAACTCCCTCCACATACCCATAATGCCCCAGTCAATTCCCAATCAGACTTCCCCAAGGTGTTCCATGCCAAGGGGATTCCTGATGCTTTTGGGAGTCTTGTTCAAGGAAAGGGGGGGGGGGGGGGGCCTCCTAGCCAAGCGTCCGGGCCCTCCATGAAGGCTTTCTCACTTCCTCACCAGCTCCCGGGCCTGAGGCTGCTGGGCTGGAGCAGGCAGAGAGGAGGCTGCCCTGGACACTTGAGTCTCCCAGGAAAGAGGCAGAGGGCTCGGGAGTGGCAATGGACGCTCTCTGTGGGTTTCCTATGCAGATGAAGCTGTTCCCAGAAGGCAGCCCAGGCCACGGTGGCAAGGGTTAGGTCTACTCTGGTGGAAAGTAGGGCCCTTGCCCAGCACCGCTGCTGAGAAAGAGGACTCCTTATATCTTCCTCAAGCACAGACGCTTCACACCCAGGCAGGATGGCCATCACAGTTTTTGGGGTTTTTAAAAAAATATATTTTATTGATTTTTCACACAGAGGAAGGGAGATAGTTAGAAACATCAATCAGCTGCCTCTTGCACGCCCCCTACTGGGGATGTGCCCGAAACCAATATACATGCCCTTGACCGGAATCGAACCTGGGACCCT